>NC_058131.1:532461183-532587453 GCF_016433145.1 Gracilinanus agilis
AAGGAAGGAAGGAAGGAAGGAAGGAAGGAAGGAAGGAAGGAAGGAAAGAAAGAAAGAAAGAAAAAAGAAAGAAAGGATTCTGTATAAAAACATTTCTTAAACTCATAGTTAGTACCCTCCAAAGAGGAGCTATTTTCCTCTGTGTATGTAATGATCTATTCAGTACAAAAAGGTGCCAGGTTTCTGACTCCCACACAAAGCAAACCCTATCATTGCCTCTCTTCATTTCTGTGAGGACCCAGCATGGAGTTAACAATAATGATACTCTTCTTACTCTGCCTCATCTTAAAATTATCTGTTGAGCCAAGTTCTCCTAGGGCCCAAGGTACACTCCAGTATTAACTAGAAGGTGTATTAACCCTTTCAGATATGGTTTTAGTACAGTGTAGCAGTACAAGAGGTTTTGGGATAACCAGTCTCAATGTATCCTGACTAGTCAGGTGCTTATCATGGTAAATCACCTTCTTAAGTTTTTTTTGTGCATGCTACGGGCCCCTTTATTTGTATATGCTATGGGCCCCTTAAGCAGTTTTTTGAAGCCTATGGGTCATTTTTCAGATTAGTCTTTTTAAACGTATAAAATAAAATGCATAAGATTACAAAAGAAACTAAATATATTGAAATATAGTGTATAGATAGGAAGAATGCGATCTAGTTGTGGGTCTAAAAACTACAGGAATTTTGTAGTCCTCATGAGAGCAAATGTTATTTTGAGATATCTGTAACCATTGTCATGTGGCATAAAAAACATTTCTGATTTCTATTGATAACAAGGTCACTTGTAATGCTAATCTGATTTATAGTTTATTGTCTGCACTCACAATGGAAGGAAATGTTCAATTTCAGCTAGAGGTAAGTGAAAATGAAGATTTTTTTTCCCCATCCAATTTTCTGAATCTGCTGAAATCTCTTCAGTTTAAGGATCCTTGAGGTAGAGTAATCAATGAGCTTAACACTCAGGGCCATCTAGTATTTAAACTGTCAGCCTGAATGTCTAGTGTGAAGTACGGTTTGAGACAATACTCATTGTTGTGCTTTTAGTTTTTGGTCTATCTTGGAGAGAAAAATTGGTAGTATTTTAAGATCTAGTACTATGTTGGTGAACCTATGGCACACAAGCTGGTGTGTGCCAGAGCGGGCTGCTCCCTTCCCCTTCTCCACGTGCACCTGAGGACATTTCTCACATGACCTACTTTTCTGCCCAGTAGCCCAATGGGAGTACTTCTTCCCTCCCCTATTTGAGGTAAGTGGGGTGGGGGCTCACATGTGACATGAGGGTTGCAGTTTGAGCACTCAGTCTCTAAAAGGTTTGCCATCACTGATCTAGTATGTACCTTCATTTTGACATTCCATCTTTCATCTTGACATTCCATCTTTCATTCTCATACCTTTGAACCTGCTGTGACCCATGCCTGTAATGTATTTCCTTCTCACCTCTATCTTTTAGTATCTCTAGCTTCCTTCAAAGTTCAGATCAAGCATTATTTCCTATAGATGAGGCTTATCCTGATGCCCAGATGCTAGTGTCTTTCCTCTCCCCCATTAGCTTGGATTTAACATGAATGTATCTTGCATATACTTATATGTATATACCATCCCAATAGATGCTGCTTGATGGCACAGATTGATTTTTGTTTTTGAATTCCTAATGCCTGGCCCTTAGTAAAGGATTAGAAAATGCTTGTGGATTACTAAATGATTAGCAGCAGCAGAAGGCGACTTGCCTGATTGAGGCTGCCATTATGGTCCAAGGCTGGGGCCCTAAGGATTTCCAGACATCCCCTTCCCAAACTTTCAAAAACTAGAAGTTAAACAAACTTCAGATCAGTGTGCAGTATTCATAGGAAGAATGAAAGAACTCAAACATATTGGAGAAAGGTGATCATCTTACTAACCTCCTGATACAGGATAGATACCAGTCAATAGATTTAGGAATATCCATGTATATTCTAACTAAAATGAAAACCTCAAATAAATGCTTCTGATAACTAGAGAGCAAAAGGAAACAAATGATCCAGCAACTGTGCCTTCATCTCACTGGAGACTGAAAAAGCAAAGAAAGAATTCATAGGACTGCATCTGAGTGCCCATTAGAACCAAGCCATGGCCCCATGGCCATCAGATTCTTTACTCTTTTTCATTACTTGTTTTCCTTTCAGGTCCTATGGCTAGCACATGGTATTTAATCAATAAACTGCTATTTTTCATATGTGCGGTTCATTCTTTCTCATCCTTAGACAGTCATGAGCTTGCCCTTCCTTCTCTCCCACTAAGAATAACCACAGATTTTTATGGGATCATCTAAATGTTCTTGCCTGGCTTCCCAGCAAGCATTTTTGAGGTGACACCACAGATTTATGAATAGAAGCCATAGTTTTTTAGCAGAAAAGGACTAACTAATCTCCATGGAGATTAAACCAGCTACTTCATCCTTAATATCCCCAGATTTCATAGAAAGACCTACTTTGAGTCCCATGACAATTGTCAAGTCTTTAATGTCCTTAGTCATAACCTAGTATCCTTAGTCCAACTTTCTACTTATTAAAAAGTCAAGATAAACCACAGCTAAGAACAACAACAAAATTGAAGTGCCTTATGAGCCTAAAGTCTTCATTTATACTGATAGCAATTATTATCTATGCAAAGAGCACTTTGATTTCCTACCTCCTCAAATTATCTTTTACATACAAACTCCTAGAAAACTGTCTACACTTGCTGCTTCCACATTCTCTTCTCTCAATCATTTCTGGGCCTCTTGTACTCTAAATTTCTTATTTTGTCAATTTTAAAAATATTTTTCCATGTTTTCATGATTCATTTTCTTTCCCTCCCTCCTCCTAGAGCCAATAAGACCTTCCACAATGTCTCTTTGTTCTTACTTATTTTTATTTATTGTACTCTAAATTTCAACTCCATCTCTCAAGTAAAATTATTTTCTCTAAAATTGCCAAATCCAATAGTCTTTGGTTAGCCCACAATCTTCTTGATCTCAGCTGCATTTGACACTGTGGACCACCTACTCCCCCTGGATGATCTTATCTCACTGAGTTTCACTGACACTTTCTCCTGGTTCTCCTACTGCCTTTCTGACCCTCCTTTATTGAATAATCATCTATTGCATTAATCATTCTGCCAGGGGAAGTCTTCACATGCTTGGGGTTGACACCTCTGGTATAGGGGTTTGCTGAGCTGCTCATCCAACTTGGGTGTCTACTTTTTTTACCCATTTCTTACTTGTGGCTCTAAGAAACTATAGTTTCTATATTTAGCATGTTTATTGGCCATTATACTGTCTGATAGACAAGTTAAATCAAGATGAGGAGAATCAATGGGTTACAAATCCATTGGTGATTTATGGGAGTGTCTACCCCAAGCATGTGAAAACTTCCCCTGGCAGAATGATTAATGAGAATAATTTGCTCCAAAGGCCACAAGGGTGGCTAAAGAAGGCAAGTTGGAGTGCTTAGTACTTAGATATCAAAGACACCAAGGTCCTAGGCCACCATCAGTTGTCCTGACTTTTGTGTTGTCACAGGATTTAAGAAAGAGCAAGGCCTATGACTCTGTGAAATTCTGCCTTACTTAAATCCCATTCATGCCCAAGTCAAAACATTACTCCACATTAACATTGGTCCTCTTCAAAAATGAAAGATGAACAACGATAAGCTCCTAGAAATTATGATTGTTGCATTTTTGCCGTTGTCCCCCATTTGCTTGGCATGGATTAAAGCACGTAATCGATGTTTATTGACTGAGCAATAGGGAAAATTTTATAATTATAGAATTGGGTAGTAGACCTGGAAGAGAGACTCTGCTCCACCAATAATTTGCCTCCTCCAATCTTCGTTGAAGGTTGCAGAATTTTAAAACATGGTAAGTCTCTGATACTGGTTGATTCATTCCACCATCTGGAAGAAGGCAACTAATTACTGAGTACATAAAAGAGATTTTACAAATAGATAAGAGACTCCTACAGGAAACCATCCACAAAGGCCTAACTAATCAGGCTTCTCCTAAGGTTGAATGTGGGAAAAATACAAAATAAAACAAAAGCAAGGCACTAAAAATGTTAGATGGGGTAAATGAATAGGAAACCAAAAATCTGCTGTATTCAGTTGGGGTCATGTTTTGTTCACTGACAGCAGAAATAGTAAATGAGTAGTTGGCCAAGTTCAGAAACGAAAAAATATTCTTCCTACAGAAGGACAGAGACAAAATAAAGATTCCTCTAGTATCTCAAGAAGGAATACCATATACTAAGCAAAACACAAGCTAAGCTTAAGTCCATTATGTCCATGAAAAGTAGAGATGACTTAAATTGATTGTAAATCAAAAGGCAGGAAGTTGTGGAGGGCTAAAGGCTGCCACTTAATGCCTTCCCATTACCAGGAAACAAATAAAGGTTTCTTTGTTATAATGTAAAGCATTCAGGAACTTCCTACTTAGAGGCCCAGTAGAGTTAAAAGCCTGACCTTCCAGTTAGTCGTTTTCACCTTAAGTTTTCAAAGCACAGAGAACAGGACTTAGCTGCATTAATTCTCTTTGATGCTAATGGAAGCCATGCAGCTAATCCCATAGGCTGTTCTTTGAAAATTTAGTATCACTTGAGAGTCACTTAGGGTAATAACACATCAGTGGAAAACACAATTTAATAATTTTAAGAAGACAAAGGCAAGTACCTTAAGGGGGAAAAAACTCAAAGGAAAGCAAATAAAGGTGGAGAGTCCCAGGACTCTCTATTATCCTGTTTACTCACTGATCTCTTCCTCCTTGTATTTCTTATAACAATTAGAGCACATCCTTTCTTTAAATGTATCATATTCTATCATGTTGCATGTTAAATTATATCATGAGCTCCTTGAAGGCAGGGATGGGATCATTTTTTAAAAATCCATGTACAGCCAGTGTCTGGGACACAATTGGTGTTTAATAAATGTTCATTGAATTGAATCGAAGGGAAAACCCCGAAAAGTAAGTCATTAGAAAGGGGCAGGAGGTGGCCAGCAACATTAAATATTTAATTTAGGATGAAAAATGATGTAATTATGATTAAGCCTCCAACTATGACTTGGGAATGGAAAAATGAACAGTGAAAACAAAGTAATAAAACTATTCAGCTACTACTTTATTCCTCCTTAATGCAACAAGATCTACCAATGAGATCCTGTTGTGACAACTCTTTGGCTCCCAGGATTCTCTTTAGAATGATGAGTGAGATATGAGGCCAGCCAATTTTTGTTCATCAATCTACTGCTCACAGCAGACAGATTAACCTAGTGAAAACATGGGGCAGAGGGCAGCTAGGTAGCTCATTGGATTGAGAGCCAGGCCTAGAGACGGGAGGTCCTAGGTTCAAATCTGGCCTCAGACACTTCCTAGCTGTGTGACCCTGGGCAAGTCACTTGACCCCCATTGCCCACCCTTACCACTCTTCTGCCTTGGAGCCAATACACACTATTGACTCCAAGATGGAAGGTAAGGGTTTAAAAGAAAAAAAAGGAAAAGGAAAATAAAGGGAAAAAAAAAAGAAAACACGGGGCAATGAAAGGTCATGACAATATGTCCATACTTGGGACACCTTAGCTGATTAGCCAACCCCCAAAGTATAATTAGAGGAGCTTCAGGAAGTAACCCCCGACTGAACAAAAAATCCTCTTGCACCAATTTACAGTCCTATCATTAGCCCACTCCTTTGGTTTAAGGCAGTAATAGCATAAAGTAGCATTTTATTTTAGAATGTTAGCCGCCCTGCAGAGAGGGCATTCTCAGAGCTAGAACTGTTTTATTTACCTGGACATATATAACTATATATGCTAAAGAAATCAGAATAGGAAAATTTGAAAATAAAGTGACCAAAACAACCTGAATTGGAATTCAGGAACCTGAAATTAGAAAATGGAATTAAGGCATAAAAAAGTTAAATTCACATATGATTAAATGAGGCTATTTTCTAAATAGGCTATTGGAAGACAGAAACAGGACAAGCTGGAGGAAAAATCTTAGCAAGACCATTTGTATCTAATCAATCAATCAGAAAACATTTACTGAGAATCTATCCTGTTGTCCCAGCAATGAATAAACAGTATTTGATGGTAAGCAATGCATCTACCACTTATTTGAAAGGGGTTTTTTGTTTGTTTGTTTTATTTGTTTGTTTGTTTGTTTGTTTTTGCTGGAATGGGGCAGTGAACATCATTAGGGCATGGGGCAGTCACCAAGGAATAGTTTAGAACCAGCTCAGACAGCATTCCTTTTTGAATGAATGTTCTCAGAGGCAAAAAGTTCCAAAGCAGATTCTCCCCCCTCCTCCCCCACCACTTCTTCTTTCTTCTTTTTCCCCAAGCTACTAGTACCATCAAACAGTTTGCTTCTTTGCTGGGCCTCCCAGACACACTAGTCTCCTTTAAATGGCCAGCCTTGTCTGGAAACCAAGTATTATCCTTTCTTGAGTTGTTGACCCCTGAGGGCAATGTAGCATGAGCACATGGAAAGCTTCTTTGGCCAAAATGTCCTAGGAAATGATATACTGAGACCTGCAGGGAAACTACAGGCAAGAGAACTGCAGATTAAAACTTTTTCCTTTTGTCCTGGCCAGATCAGACTGACTCCCATGTATTATACAGCAGGATAAATAACAGAATTTTTAAAACCAAAAAAATTTTAAATGAACATTTCACATGCATATGGTGGTATCTACTGCCTTTCACAGTGTGACTCATAAATTTTGTTATGTGGCATCCAAAAGTGTATGACCTTGGGCAAATAATTTCATTACTCTTATTTTATTATTCAGTCTGTTAGATGTCCTTCCTAGCTTTGTCACCCAGAAATGTGTTAAATAGCCTATGCTTTTACCGAAGTCATTGATAAAAATTTTAAACAGAAGACATTTTTAATTAATTAATTTATATAAAATAATAAAAGATTATTATTTTATTTTTATTCAGCTCCCCATCCCCCTTCCTCCTCACACCACAGAAGGCATCATCCAACAAAATTCAATTTATGTCTTTCAGGTTTCTACTTCTCAGTTCATTCGCTGGAGGTGAACATTCGCCACTTATTCTTCAAATATTAAATCTGTAGCTATAAATAATGTTCTCTTGGTTCTTACTTGTTTCACTTTTCATGTAGCTCTTATCAAGTTTTAAAAAATTAATCTGCTCATTGTTTTTTATGATGTAGAAGCATTTCATCACAATCATATATCACAATTTGTTTAGCCATTCCCCAACTGATGGACATCCGTTCAAATTCCAGTTCTTTGCCACCACAAAGAAAGTTGTTATAAATATTTTGAAGCATATAGTTTCTTTTTCTTTTCTCCCGATCTCCTTGGAAAATAGGATATGTAGATAGATAGATAGATAGATAGATAGATAGATAGATAGATAGATATGGATATAGACACAAATAGACAGACAGACAGATAAATATAGATAAGATATAGATAGTTTTATAGTTCTCTGGGCATAATTCCAATTTTTTTCCCAAAATAGTTGATTGGATCAGTTCACAGTTCCATCAATAATGTATTAGTATTCCCACTTTTCCACATCCCCTCAAACAGTTGTCATTTTGCCTTTTTTGTATTTTAGTCAATATGATTGGTGCAAATTGATCCCTGTAAGAGTTAAATCAATGTCCAATACTTGAAGTATTATATTTATAAAGTTTATTGTCTGACAAAATACAATCACGTGACTAAGTTTTCTACCTGCTCAAAATGATCTGCCTTCACAACTGCCCTCACAGAAAGAGAAGAGCTCTAGGCACGGAACTCCACTCAATTTATATCCTGTCTACAACAGCACGCAATGACAGTAAGTGAGTAGGATGCTGGGAATAGTAGTTTTGCTGGGGATCATAGTTTTTAGGGTAGCATATTCAAATTACACACACCTCAGAATTGCTTTGGTTTGTATTTCCAAATCAGTAATGATGAAGAGTAGTTCATGATGTAGCTATATTGATAGCTTTTATTTCTTCATTCAAAAAGTGTTCATATCTTTTATCCATTTATCAATTGGGAAAGGCTCTTATTCTCATAAATTTGACAAAGTTCTCCATATATTTTAGCTATGAGATCTCTATCTTAGTGACTGTCAGACAAATTTTTCCCAATTTTTTTCCCCTTCTAATCTTGGCAACGTTTGTTTTTAGAAAAACTTTTCAATTTAATGTAGTCAGAATTATCCATTTTTTTTCATGATGCTTTCCATCTTGTTTAGTCATAATCTGATAGGTAATATGTTTCCTGTTCTAATTTGCAATGATATCTCCTTTTATGTCTAGGTCATAGTATCCATTTTGATCTTATCTTAGTGAATAGTGTAAGACATTGGTCAATATCTAATTTCTCTCAAACTTTCCAGTTGTTTCAGCAATTTTTAACAAATTGTCTGGATCTATAATTTTGGACAAATTACATATATCGCATTATATTTCATATTATTATATAGTATATATATAGTAACATGTACTATATATATAATTATTATGCTACATTAATTATTATACTTTTATTAATGGAATATATTATGACATTATGTTTAATATAATATTCTTTTTGACAAATTACATATGTAGTATTATATTACATATTATTACAAATTACATATATACTATGCACCAGATAATTCTGATAATTTCTGCTTAATAATACAGTTCAAAATCTGGCACTGTTAAGACCTCTTTTCTTTACATTTTTTTTCATTAATTCTTTTGTTTTTCTTGATCTTTTGTTCTTCCAAATGAATTTTGTTATTATTTTTCTAGCTCAAAATAATTTTTTTGGCAATTTGATTGGGATGACATTGAATAAACAGATTAGTTTAGGTAAGATTGTTATTTTAATTATATTGGCTCTGCACATTCATGAACAATTAATATTTCTCCAATTATTTAGATCTCACTTTATTTGTTTAAAAAGTGTTTTATAATTATGTTCATTTATTTTGGCAGGCATATTCCCAGATATTTTATTCAATTTGTGGTTATTTTGAATAGAGTATCTTTTCTGATCTCTTCTTGTAGGACTTTGTGAGTAATATATAAAAATGCTGCTGATTTATGTGGGTGTATTTTATATCCTGATACTTTTTGGTTGAATCTCTAGGTTTTTCCACATATGCCATCATATTGTGTGCAAAAGGAAAATATTTTGATTACCTCTTTGCCCATTGTGATTCCTTCAATTTCTTTTCCTTCTCTTATTGCTATTGCTAGTGTTTCTGATACTATTTAAGTAATATTAATGATATGGACATCCTTGTTTTAGTCCTCCTGATCTTATTGGGAAGGCTTCTTGTTTATTCCTATTACAAATTTGCTGGTGGCTTTAGGTAGATGCTTCATATCTTTTAAAGAAAAACTGCATTTATACCTATGCTTCCTTGTGTTTTTAATAGGAATGAATGTTGTATTTTATCAGCTTTTTCTACATCTATTGATGAAAATCATATGATTTTTATCACTTTTAGTAATTATTAACATATACAAACTTATGTATGTTAATAATTAATTATTGATGTAGATAGTTTTTCTTTCATTAAACTATCCCTACATTCCTGGTAGAAATCCCATTTGGTAACAATGTGTAATTTTTGTGATATATTGTGCAGTCTCATTGCTAGTATTTTATTTAGGATTTTTGCATTCTTTATTCATTTAATGAAATTGGTCTATTATATTCTTTCTCTGTTTTTGCTTTTCTTGGTTTAGGTAACAGTATCATATTTATTTTCCTTCTTTGCTTATTATTTCAATTAATTTATTTAATAGTGAAATTAATTGATCTTTAAATGTTTGGTAGAATTCACTTGTGAATCCATCTGGTCCTAATGTTTTTTCTTATAAAGTTGACTTATGATCTATTCAATTTCTTTTTCTAAAATAGGTTTATTTCTTCCTCTGATAGTCTAGGCAGTTTATATTTTTGTAAGTATTCTTCTACTTCACTTACATTGCTTAATTTATTGGCATATAATTGAATAAAGTAACTCATAATTGCTTTAATTTCATCTTAATTGATGGTATATTCACTCTTTTTGCCTTTAATACTGATTTGGTTTTCTTCTCTCATTTAAAGAATCATATTAACCAATGGTTTATCTATTTTGTTTATTTTTTCCACAAAACCAATGCTGGATTTATTAATTAACTCAATGGTTTTCTTACATTCATTTTTATTCATCTTACCTTTAAATTTTAGAACTTCTGATTTGGTGTTTAGTTGGGGATTTGTAGTTTTGTAATTTGCACTTTTTCTAGTTCTTTTTAAAATTGCATTCCCAATTCACTGATCTGGTCTTTCTCTATTTTACTAATATAAGCATTTAGGGGTATAAATTTTTCTCTTATTACTGCTTTTGAGCATCCCACAGATTAGGGCATATTGCCTCATTATTATAATTTTCTTTAATGAAATTTTTTATTATTTCTATGACTTGTTCTTTAACCCACTCATTCTTTAAGATTAAGTTGTTTAGTCTCCAATGAATTTTTACTTTGTGTTTCCATGGTCACTTATTACATACAATTTTATTGCATTATGGTCCAAAAAAAGATGTACTTAATATTCCTACTTTTCTATGTTTAACTATAATGCTTTCATGTTCTAATATATGGGCAATTTTTGTAAAGGTACTATGTATCACTAAGAAGATGATATACTCTTTTCTATTCCCATTCAGTTCTCTCCAGATATCCATCATATTTAACTTATCTAAGATTCTATTCATGTCCTTGACTTATTTTTTATTTGTGTGGTTTTTTTTGTCAGATTTTGGTTAGATTTATCTAATTCTGAGAGGGGAAAATTGAAGTCTTACCACTATTATTCTTTTGTTATCTATTTTCATCTGTAATTCATTTAGCTTTTCCTTTAAAAATATGAATGCTATGACATTTGGTACCTACAAGTTTAATATTGATAATGCTTTCTTATCTATGGTACTTTTTATCAAATATAGTTTCCTTGTTTATCTCTTTTGATCATATCTATTTTAGCTTTAACTATGTCAGAGATCAAGATTGCTACCCCCGCTTTTTTTGTATCAATTGGGGGCATAGTATATTCTCCTCTAGCCCTTTATTTTTATTTTATATGTTTCATTTTTAAGTATTTCTTGTAAACATCATATTATTGGGTTTCAGTTTTTGATCCATTCTGCTATCAATTTCTATTTTATTATTCACCCCAGTCATGTTCAAAGTTATAATTAATAGTTGTGTATTTCCCGCCATTCTATTTTCCTCACTATCTGTCCTCTTCCTCTCCTTTTGTCATATCCCTCCTCAGATGTCCAATTTCTTCTGCTCACCCCTCCAATTCACACCCTTTCATAGAACCCTTCTCTGACCTTCTCCTTTTTCCCTTTTCATTCTAGATTAACACACTTTTTAAAGGATCCCTACCTTATTCCTCTCCCCCTTACATTTAGTTCTTATTCTATTCACCTTTGAAAAAGTTCCTTCCATATCCCCCCACCCTACCCTTCTATTTCTTGATATTAATTCAATTCTAAAAATTCCTCTAATATTTTGGCTTGAGACCTTCCCTTATTCCCTCACCTTGCCTTCCTATTTCTAGATAAGTATTCCCTTCTAAGAATCCCTCCCTCTTCTTATCTCCTTGCCCTCTTTTTTCTGAATCTATAGTTCCCTTTTAGTTTCTTATTCCTTAAAGAGACTCTTAATCCCTCCCTTATCTTATTCCTCTCACCTCCTTTTTCTTCATATGTTAAGAAGACTCTTACCCATCTAGTATATATTCTTCCCTCTTTAATACAGATCTGATGAGGATAAGGTTCTAGTATTTTCTGCCCTCTACCCTTTCTCTTCTTCTCTGTGACAATTCTTCTACTCATGACTCTTTTATATGATTATTCCATTTTACCTCTTTCTACCCTATTTTATTGTTATTTTAACTCATTCCATTATATTCAACTTGACCTCAAGTCTTTTATCTATTATACTATTTCAAACTACCCAAGTATGAGGTCATTCTTAAGGGGTATAAATAACATTTTCTCATATAAGAAGTAAATAATTTTACCTTTTGGGGTTCCCTATAAATGGTCTTTTATATTTACCTTCTTATAATTCTTATAAATCAAATTTTCTGAGTTCTGTTTCTTTCCCCAAGAATAGTTAAAACTCCTTTAGTTCATTAAATATTCATTTTCCTCCTTTTATAATTAACCTGAACTTTGTTGGGAGTATTTTATTCTTGGCTATAAACCCAGTTCCTTTGCTCTTCCAAATATTGTGTTGAATGCCCTTTGTACTTTTAACATTGAAGCTGCTAGGTCTTGCATTGTTTTACTGTAGCTCCATAGTATTAAATTTTTTTTCTTCTTGTTGTTTGTAGTATTTTCTCCTTAACCTGAGAATTATGGAACTTAGCAATGATGTTCCTGTGTATTTTCATTTTGATGTCTCTTTGTGGTGGTGAATGATAGGTTCTTTTAATATCTGTTTTACTCTCTGGTTCTAGAACATTTAGGCAATTTTCCTTAATGATTTCTTGGAGTATGATGTCTAAACTCTTTTTCTAATAATAACTTTCTGGTAGCTCAACAACTCTTATATTGTCTCTCCTTGATCTATTTCCCAAGTCAGTTGTTTTTGTTTCATATTTTTTTCCATTACTTCATTCTTTTGATTTTGCTTTGCTATTTCTTGTTGTCTTAGGTGCTGGGAGGTAATTACCAGCAGTCCAGTTCCCCTTGGTTTGCAGTGGCTGATCTGAAGTGCCATCTGCTGATTTTAATTTTTATATCATTTTTCTCAAGATTACATCAATGTTGGCATGAATTCCATTCCCACCATACAACTTATCTTTGGAGACAATGTGTTAGGTGTGTTTAAAGTATCTCTTGGGCCACAGTGGTGAGAAAGTACAGACCTTTTCATGGGAGACAATTTCTTCATATTTCATTCATTGTTCTTTTATATTAAATTACTGTAATAAATCAGATGGGGGGGGATTTGGAGACTGTTCTGGCCTGTTCTTGCAGGCACCTGTGTATGGGAATATGAGTTAAAGTTTTAAAATCTTTAACATTAACTCACTATATGCTGGATTGTTGTGAAGTGACTTCTAGAGGAATTTCTGTATTACCGTATGTAAGGGTGGGAATTTTCTAGGAGTTATAGGGGGGCTGTGGGGGGTCTCTGCTATTAGCCTGTATTGTTTTTCTGTATCTCCCTGGAGTTGTGTAAAGATACTGATTACACTAATTTCAGTAAAAGGGAATGTTAGTGAGAAAAGAGTCACATAGGGGAAACTGATTGGAACATCCATCCTTATGATACCTGCTGTGCTGGTGTCATAGATGGTGATGAACCATGCTATACGTCATGGGCTTTGATGGCCTCTGGCACTTAGGAAGTCTTTAGTTTCCCCTTGTCTAATTCTAATTTTTAACAAATTATTTTCTTTCATGAGTTTTTCAGTCTTTTTCCATTTTGGTGATTTTTTCTTTTTTGGTAATTTTCTTGATATTCTTACATTGCTCTTATTTTGTTTCCCAGTTTTTCCTCACTGTCTCTCAACTGGTTTTTGAAATATTTTTAAGCTCTTTGAAAAATTCTTTCTGGGCTTATGATCATTTGGTGTTTTTCTTTGCTGTTTTAGAAGTAGGCATTTTAACTTTACTATTCTCCAAATTTGTACCAGGTCTTCTCTGTCTTTGTTATAGCTATCTATACTTGAGTTCTTTCTCTTTGACTTATTTCCCCCACCCCCTCTCCAAGTTTTAGTGGCCAAACCAATAGGCTTAGATGTTAGTTTTATGTTTGAGTTGGGCTCTTTTTACAGGGTATGGGATGGAGGAAGGGTGATGGTTCAGGTTTCAGGATTTTTTGTGTTTGCAGTTTCCTGGGCCTTACTTTTAATTTTTATAATCCAGGGCCAAGTGTAATCCCTGCTCCCCTGGGCTCAAATCCCAGCCTGTGACTAACCTCAGGTGCTCCAATTAGATGCTTCCAACCCCTTGGTAGTTCTGCCACTGAAAGCAGACAGCTCACCTCCCCTCTGTGACAGCAGCCAGGGAATTCACTCTCCTGTGAGTGATCACAGCTAGCAGGACCCCAGCCTCTCAGCAACTGCACTTACCAGTGTGTGGTCCCACTTTGCTCCTCCTTCTTCAAAGCCTCAGCCTAGGACAGAGCCAGTGTCTGATTAGTGTGCCTGGGTCCCAGAAGGCATTTCCTGCTCAGTGATCTACCTCCCACCTGGGCAGGTAGGGATCTCTAGGCTGCAGCCCACAGACCAGAGCTCGCTGCTTATTGACCCCACTAGTATCTATCTGCCACTGGTCACAGATTCCTAGCACAAGCAGACAAGGTGAGGCTGTCCACTGCCACCATGACTTGTAGCCCATTGATTCCTCAGTGTTTGCTCTGGGATACTTGCCCTACCAGGTAATGCCCAGGCCGGAGATGTCAGAAATCCCTCTTCCAATTTAGCCTTGGTTGTTCTGCTTTACTTCCAACTCTTCTTCATTTTTGCCATGTTAGAATTATTTCTGTTGTTACTTCTGTTTGTTTGTGGGGGAGTTTGGAGAGTATGGCAGTTACATGCTCTACTCTGACATCTTAGCACAATTAAAATAAAACATTTTAAAATAGCTCAGGTCCATGGAACATACTACATTGTCATTGTTGTTCATTTGTTTCAGTTGTGTCCAACTCCTTGTGACCTCATTTGGTATTTTATTGGAAAATATATTGGAGTGGTTTGCCATTTTTCTTCTTAACTCATTTTACAGATGAGGAAACTGAGGCAAATAGGATTAAGTGACATGCCTTGAGTCATACTGCTAGTATGTGTCTGAGGCTGGATTTAAATTCAGGTCTTCCTGACTCTTGACCCTGTCTTTAGGGCTGAAAATCATTTGTCAGGCTGCTTCTTCATCTGTAAAATGGGGATCATAGCTTTGACTTCTCAGGTTGTTGTGGAGATCATGAGAGATAATATGTGTAAAGTCACTTCGCAAAAGTTAGCATACTATGTAAAATGTGCTAGAAATTATTATTTTGACATAAGTGTTAGAAATCATTTAGTTCAATCCCCTCAGTTTCACGGATGAAGAAATACAAAACCTTTTCTTAAAATTTCCTGAGTTCTTGCTTAAAATCTGTTGAGATCAGATGACACATCATTTTCCAAATTGCTGTAATCTAACATTTCACCTTGAGGGTATGGATTACTTTTTTTTGTCCTATATCCCTGGAATCTTGCATCTTATAAGTACTCAGTGGCTGTAGTATTGAAATAACTTGCAGAAAGAGGTAGCAGGATCATTTCCTCAATACCATCTATCCCATGACAATTTAATAACTCCTACTGCTGCAGATAGATGACAGTCCAAAGTAGTCTTCCTTTCCACATAGACTTATGACATGGTGGACCCACAGTGTACCTTCATAATCCCCCTTATGTGGATCTCTCTTGGCTTCTTTTCTTCATCTGTGAAATGGGGGAGAATAGTACCAACCTCTCAGATTGTTGCAGGTACCAAATGTGATAATATGGGTAAAGGCACTTTACAAGACTTCCATTTAATTTAACAGCTGTCTATGCATAAGGAGAAGTCTACTACAAGATAGAGATCTCCCCTGTCAATTCCCAAATTTCCTCATATGATAGCTAGGACAGATTTACCATTTTCAAAAGATTATTGTCTCATATCAAACTGCTACTAAGCCTCACACCTGGAAGTTGGTGTCACATCTCTGCTCCAAGTGTCTCACACTAGGCTTCTGCTTGAGAATAAGCTGTACCCTATGGCCAATACTGGACAAGATTAGGAGATGTGGGTGTTCTAGTCTGACATGGTTCTGACATAAACTATCTGATATTGGGTAAGCCTTTGAGTAGGGCAGTTAGATGGTACAGCGGATAGAGGGCAAGCCCTGGCATCAGGAGGACCAGAGTTCAAATCTAGCCTTAGACATGTCCTAGCTGTGTGACCCTGGACAAGTCACTTATTCCTGTTTGCCTCAGTTTCCTCATATGTAAAATGAGCTGGAGGAGGAAATAACAAACCACTCCACTATCTTTGCCAAGAAAACTCCTAATGGGGTCATGAAGAGTTGAATACAGCAAATGGAGAAAAACACAGAAAACAACAACAAAAAAACTCTTTTGAGTCAGTTTCCTTTTCTGTAAAATGAGATCAGAGTTGGATAAAATAATTTTGAAGGCTCTGTTAGTTCTAATATTTAATGAGTTTAGAAGGCTTTTGAGTCTACTGTTTCTATGACATATTTTGAATAATTGATTCTTTTCAAGATTTTCTTTCAATAATTTTGCTTCCTTGGTGTTCTGGTTGTGTTTGTTTTGCTAGCAGCATTCCTTTTGCTTGTCAAGAAAGAACTATGCTAATTGGCTGACATCCTATTATAGGTCTCTTCTTTGAATTTTTCTTTTAAGTGACCAAAAGATGGCTTAAATGTGTATTTTTAAAGACATTGTCAAATCACAGCTATCTTTTACATATTTGGGAAGGCAGGGAAGGTACTATAAGGGATTTGGGCAGATTTATTATTATTTTTGGATTAGAATATTAGGGAGTTTTTGTTTCATGATGTATTTAATAAGATTAAACAGTTATATGGATTCAGATTTTCAACCTGGAATTTTAATACTTGGGACAGCTGAGGTGGAACAGGGCTCCCTCTGTTCTGTTGATTATTAAAGAAGCTAGACTATTCTACCCCAAATTAATGATTGGGAAATTGCTTTTAAATCAGAATAATGCTATTTTGGAAAATGTAACATAAGTCTCTTGGTTTCCCCCATATAATTTTCAGTACTGCTGGATCTGTGGTAGAAAACTTGTGGAGAAGGGAATACTAATCTCACCCTTTTATAACATTTGGGAGAAGTGGTCCTTAAACTAACTGGAATTCTGGTCCAAGAGCAGGCTTTTTGGAATAACTGACAGCACATGGCTGGCTCATCATTATGGAAAAGAGTACACTGTACACAGCAGATGACTCATCTGGGAGTGCTGTTTGATACTGCCTTAGGCAGAGTATTTCTAGTCTTGGCAAAAGAAAACAAGCCATTAACAGCAAGACTCTTCGACTCTAATTTGTTACAGTGTCTTTAGGAGATTACCAAAAACCGTTGAGCCCAATGGATTTTGTCACATACTAGATTACATTTGTTTCTTCCAGTTGGAGTTGTCCGTAGATGACGTGCAGAAGCCATCTCCAAGTCAATTTATCACCTGAGCCCTTAAAAATTGCTAGTTATAGGGGCAGCTGGGTAGCTCAGTGGAGTGAGAGTCAGGCCTAGAGACAGGAGGTCCTAGGTTCAAACCCGGCCTCAGCCACTTCCCAGCTGTGTGACCCTGGGCAAGTCACTTGACCCCCATTGCCCACCCTTACCAATCTTCCACCTATGAGACAATACCCCGAAGTACAAGAGTTTAAAAAAAAAAATTAAAAAAAAAATTGCTAGTTATTTTTCCAAATTGTACTCCAAAGAAGGTAACTTGGTAGTTTGAAAGTGAGACAGAGGACAGTGGGAGTGGGGGAGAAAACATACTCCTTATATTGACATTCTTCAAACCCAGGAAACAAAATTTAAACATCATGAGGGCAAGGAACTTCATTTTGGCATGGCAGTAAATGAAAAAGGTTGATTATACATTTCAGTTCTGAGTAGAACATAAAATTAATAGTAATATATTGAAGTCTATCTCCTGAGCTCCTCCCTGCTGTTTCCCACCTTCTCTCAAATAGAATTCTAACAAACTGAGCAGGAAACAGAATTTTTGTTGATATAAAAATCCTGAAGAGATTTTAATCAATTCCAAGGAACAAGAAGCCCTACCAATTAACCCAAATTCTAGTAAAACACGGAGAAACAACTTGAAGGCAGGGGCTCCTAATTTTTTTTCAGGATCATGGTCTCCTTTGGTTTTTAAATACATTGAATGAATGTCACAAAAGGAACCAATTTCATAGGACTAGTTATCTAAATATTTTTTAGATGTTTGTGGACTCCAGATTAAGAACTCCTAAGTTAGAGACAGTTTGCATGGTGGGACATAAGCCACATAAGGGCAAAATGTGGAATACCAATTCCAAAGCTCAGCAAGGAGAATGAAGTAAATGTAGATTGTGGGGATTTTACATTAATTCCTAGGGTAGTATAGGCAATATCCCATTATAACAATGCAGTCACAAAAAAAGAGGTCCAAGATGACAGAGTTGGAATAGTATCATAGGTTTAAAACAGGAGAGGAACTATTTAAGCAATCTTCTAGTTCAACTCTTAATTAACAGAAAACTAAAATTTCAGGAGATTTTAACTCGAATACATTTATACAAGTAGTAAGTAATCAGCGCTAAGATTTGATTCTAGGTCTTCATATTCTAAATCCATTGGCCTTTTTACTACCCCAGGATAGCTTTGACTTTCATAATAAAAAGCTCTTTTTTTAAACTACATTCTATTTAACAGTTGTACTTTTAAGGAAACAAATTTGGTCATCTGTTGTTTACATTTGCGTGTTTATAGATGTAAACAGAGAGGAGTTTTAATAAAATAAGTAAATTTTTAAAAAAATAAGTATTAATATTATCTTTAATTTGAATTTTAAAAAATATATAACATTTTAACAAATTTTATGGGTATTTTATTAGTATTACATCATCATAATTATCCAAAGTATCCCTCCATCTTTTCCCCTTCCAGAGAGATGCTCAATATGACAAATAGTATTTAAAGGGGGGAAAAAATCAGCACAACTAATTAATTCATTGAAAGTCCAAAAACATGTGCAATGTGACATGTTAATCATCAATTACATAATACAGAAAACATTAGACTAGAAATGGAAAGGCTTTGGTTCTAGTCCTAGATTTACCTTTAAGTTTCTGTATAATCTTGGATTAGTTAGTAATTTAATCTCTCTGGACATCAGTTTCCTTATCTGTAAAATATAGGAGAATAAGATATCTGTAAAAGAGAGGAAGACTAGAATATGAATCTCTAACAACTCTATTCATGCTAAATCATACAATCTTTGATCACGTAGCGATTACTCATGAACTCTTTAAACCTCAACCATTTCTGAATGAAAATCTACCTACAGTTCTTTGTCATGGCAAATATCACACCCCGAGGTCCTTAGAAGAGAGAAGAGATGACAGTAATGTACACACAGTGTTTTTTATATTTGTTTGCTATATTCTTTTCACCTGCTGATTCATTATAGCAAGTAAGAATTAGCTATTTTCCAGCAAAATATGGATTTTAAACAAATTTTATTACAACAAAGCATGTAAATATGACTTTTCCTCTACTGCAAAGTTTAGCTTAGAAGTTTACTCTTGGTCTTTTTTTGAGAAGTAGAAATGTAGCTTCAGGGTCAAATTGTCTGACTTTGGGGAGCTTTTACTGGGCCTAGAAATTTCTAGGTTAGAATCTAAAGGAAGTTTTCAAAATTGATTGGTAGGCCAGTCAACAAACAGTTTTACAAGAATTACTTTTAATTTAAGCATTATCTTTATTTGCAACACATTTTCATTGTCAAGTTGTAGCAGACCTGTTTTCAAACTTCTTTGGTGAACATTAAAGTTTCCTTATTTAAAGGTCTTATGAAAACTTAGGAATAAAAATAGCAAAAAAATTGCTTTATAACAAAATTCAATAATACAAGGCAAACCTAGTATGTCAACTCTGAACTATCTATACTAAAAGGCCATGCTTAATCAAAAGTTCGTCCTACGAAAGCATTATAGGATTTTCATTGTAGATTTACTTTCCTAATTAAGAAGTAGCAAGGAGGGAGAGCTAGCCTTGAATTCAGGAAGATTAAAGTTATTTAACTTCTCAATTTCCTAAGGTAGCTTTTTATGGTTGTAAGTTAGAAGTTTTCTGACAGGTTTAGAGGAACAACAAACAAAAAACTCTTCCCTGTTATACTTCATTTAGGCAAACAATAAAACTAAATTGTATTTCTTGAATAAATGCCATCTGACAAAGAAGTTGATGGAGAAATATATAGAACACAGAACAACGTGCCAATTTGGGATTTAAATTTTGCTACAAATGATCTCAAGCTGATACTACAAAATCAACAGGAATTGGTTCCTATGTCAGTGAATGAAAATGCAGCATTCATTATGGCTTTAAAACGATCTAACATAATCAAGAAGGAACTAGTAATTTGAGGTAAGGTTTAAGTGAACTTTGGGTTTGAAAAAAAAATGAACCCTAAAAACATTTTGATTTTTTTAAAAAGTGTGACTAAAAGCGCCTATTGTTACTTACTCTTCTCTTTTAGCTGACACCTCATGCATCAGTGTGAACAGGCCCAGGACATTAAGAAAAAAACCTTTTTTAATTTTATGAGAGGTTTAATCAGGTAATTACAGGGTGGGGACCATTAAAAACAAACTGTTTTATGATAGTATCTGATATGTCCAATTACATGAATATGGTGTAACAAAAGTTACAAACTTATATATGCGTATTTACATTATATACTGAAAAGTACCAAGCTATATATGTTCGTATACAGAAAAGGAAATACATCTACGACATGAGTTAAACTAAATTATACATTGCTCATTATAAAGAAAGCAGTTGAAGATAAATGGGAATAATATACACATGAGGCACTTTTTGAGGTCAGGGTAGAAAGCAAATGGCACTATTTGCAAAAAGGAAAGGCAGTGTGTTCAGAATATCTATGTACCATTTATAGTGCAGCTCCAAATACAAAGGATTTTCCAATAGATAATGCTTTAGAATTTTCAAAACTATCCACAAAGTTTTTAGTTTTAAGCTTTCAGGAACAAAGTGTAACATTTAGCAGTGCACCAAAGCATACAGAAGTTTAATACCACGTGGCAGCTAGGCAAACAGTAGCTTAAGGCCTATTAATATCTTTGTTTTCTATCACCGTGGTCTATTTTTATTTCATGTATGAAATTGCTTGAAAAGCACATCACAATGGTATTGTTTTAAAATTTAAGGTCCAATCTCAAAGACAGATGGGATCACAGGATAGGGAGGGAGAAAGGGGAAAAAAAAAATAAAACAGAGTATGTTTGTACTAGAGTTTCCAGGGCTTTCTTGGAAAAGGGATCGAAGGATGTTTTTTGGGGGGGGGGCACTAGTGTCTTCAGATATTTCAAGGGACCAAAGTTTGTTTTATCTTTTAATGCAGGAAAAAATGTTACGATCGTTTAACAGACCTTTTGCTAGGATTTTAAACACAATACTATATTTAGTAAAGTACAGAATGCAGTCATAAAGTTTTTTCAAATATTAACAGGTGAAGCAAATCTTTCATAACATGTGTGATGATGCTATGCTTCAATTGTCCTTTACTTGTATTCTGGATCTTACCTGGATTAAAAAAAAAAAACAAAACAACTTATTGTGCTGTTCAATTTAACAAAAAAGCCCCTAGTAATGACGGATGATATTTTCGGCATGATAAGAAAGTGCATCTTGTTTTAGTGTTATTCCGAGAGCTATGAGCATAGCTGTTTGCATAACCAATGAAACTAGGTAATTTCAATCTTTTGCCCTTTAAATAATACACTCAAACCATCATTTTCCTTACACACACACTCTCTTTCACTCACTCTCTTCTCTCTCTCTTCAACTCATTTGCTAAAATATAATCATTGGCAAAGCTCACAAAAATTCTTCCTTTAGTATAAAGGCAGAATTATACAAATTTTTTGTGGTTAAGGTTTTTGCCAAGAAATAAATTATCAGAGCAGAACTGGTTTCATATATGTTCATAAGAATCCAGTGTTTACTATAGTTGCCAGTTTCAAATAATCCATTAACTTTTAAATGGAATTTTTATGGTTTATATATCCTATAAATGACCATAAAAGGGAAATGACATAAGGTTTTCCAGGATTCAAAAAGATACAATAGAAAGGGAAAAATGACTTTTAGACTTTTCCAAATATTTCTTATTCCTGATGCCCTGAGGCCACAGTACCTTTCCTTAATGGCCTATATCCTGCAAAGAATGGGATCTGAGTCCCTTATTCCCCAAAGGTTTTTTTGGATGGATGTTATTCCAGCAGGTGGTGCTGAAGTGCTATAGCTGACCAGAGACCAAACACGTCTACCCTTCATGGTTAGCTAAGGGAAATATCATTCAACAATGATAACAGTAGGCTCATGGGATTATTTCTTTCCATGTGATTTGGATGGTCCTATTTTCTAGTTTCAATGGATAATAATGACTGAATAATTTTGTTCAGATTGCCTTCTACCTTCAATATTACAAACAAGAAGCCTAAGGAACTTTTCAGAGGAAGGTCCAATTGTTAGAAATATTAAGATGCAGTATAAATAAATGTTGCTTGATTTATTTAGATGTTTGATTTCTCCAAGTATGAACTGATGAAGGTATATATTTGTTTCCCATCTTACCATTCTAACTCAGTTAACTTAATCTGTCCTTCCATCAGGATCCAGATGTATTATATCATTAGTTTATGGCATATATTGATTTTCCTAGCTTTATCATGTTATTGGCATAGAAACTGGGTATATTAACTTATAAAAACCCAGGATAAAATAACAACCTGTAATATCCATATTCATAATTTTTAATGAAGCAAATTGTTTTAGATTGTAAAGGAAAGAAAGGGGAGAGGGTGGCAAAATCGTAGCAGCAAAGTGGTTAAACAAATTGAAAATATTAATGCACAACTTCATTAAAAATATTAAAGCATAATCTGTTGCATATAAAATACAGTACAGGAACAGGAGTTGCACTCTTTTGATTAGTGCTCAACAGAGGAAATTTTTAAGTTTGTTTCTTCCCAAAAGTATATACACAGTACAATTCCACAGCATTTTCCTATATCGCCAGCAAGTTCTTTTCTTCAGTTGTTCACACCTTGCTCAAATCTGAATTATAAACTAAGCACTTACAAATATCAAATTTCATTCACAAAAAAACCCAAACAAACAAGCACTCTCATTTTACCAATGAAGAGTAGTTTTGAAAGTTAACAGTCTATTCTGAGAAATCAAGTTTAGCTGAAAATGTGATGAGTGAAAATTATCCACAGTAGCAGCTTTCAAATATATAAACTGTAAAAATGAGACTTAAGACTGCTGCTACAGTGTTAATGTTCTTGGACTTAGCTCATCTGAATGATTTTTAGTACAAAACTAGAAAGAAGCTCTTTTTCATAACTTCTATAGTTATCAATATATTTGTCTTCTTTTCAATGTGAAATAATACTTCAAGATGATCTATGTACACAATGTTGTCAGTTCAAGCTGTCATATAAATATAAATGCTTTCTTTAAAAAAAGTATCTTACAGACAGATAGTGTTATATACATCGTTCAGTTTGATCTTAGGGCAAGAAAAGGAAGGTAACAAGCTTTAATATGATATGTAAAAAGAAATACATGACATTAAAAACCTGCATAGAAAAGGAGCTTCAAAAGGTAGTGTGATTTTTACTTTCACTGCCTATAGTAACTCTTTAGGACATAAAAAAGGGCCCTCGTATCAACTCAGTCCCTCTCCCTTCCTCCTAAACCCCCCCTCTAGAATCTTTCTCAAAGCACCCCTCAACTTGGTTAGAGTTTTAATGTAACATTAAAAAAGAATTATTAAATTAATACTAAAAATTGATTACTAAATTACTAAAATACTTTTAAAAAAATGATCCCTAGAATATTACACAATCTGTTAAAACATTATCCAATTGTTATTATCCAGTAATACACAGCAGATTTAGTAAAACTTATAATATACTTCATATACTGGATGTATTAAAAGCTTTTTTTCCTGGTCTTTTTAACCATGCCACATTTTAATGTAAAATATGTGTTTCTTATAGTTCAAATAAAAATAAAATTTTCTGCAACAGAAAAAAGTGATGTTACCATGGGGGGAGAAGGGTGGGGTAAGGGTAAATAGGGTAAAATAATAAGTACTAGGATTAAGCCCAAAGATTAATAAAACAGCTGAACATGATCCTAGTTTGGCAGAATGATAGATGGAGGCCTCAAAAGAACATTTTATTGTAACTATTTGGTTATATCATTTAACTTGCTAAACATTTGTAAATGCAATTAAAATATTTTAGAGGAGGAAACCCCAAAAGAAAACAACTTGCTGGTTGAAAACACAAAACCTCACTTTTTTTCTGATAATGTTTAATCAGTCTTTTATATATGTAAAAAAATAAGTGTTATGTTCCCATCAGAACATCAGACAATTACATCTGTGCTTAAAAAAAATTGGTCACTCAAGACTATTAAAGGTTTTAGATCACCAGAATGTACAGATATAACTCAATACAAACTGCGGTTGGAGGGAAATGACGATGAAAATATCCATTCATTCACATGGAATAAAAATGCAACTAACTAGATGATTTAAATATTCGAAATATGGAATGTGACAGTAGATACAAGTATATCTACTATGGAAATTGGAAGGGGAAGAAAAGTTTATTATGTAATAATTCGTACCTTATACTTAGTTAAATATAAACATTTGTTATTTATACATAAAACTGCTTCCAAAAAACAACTAATAAATGATTTAGTTGTACTTCAGTTTCATTTCTGATATATGCGAAGTGTTAACTTTTCTTAGTTTGAAATCAACTGTCACTAGTGCACTTTTTGTTTAATTATGTGTCAGATGCATTCAGTTCTTTTTGAAGATCCCTCCCCATCACCTAAGCCATAAATGTACAAAAATGCCAAATTCATCCCTTTTTAGTTGGATCAGAGTTTGCACCCTTATATAGCCAATAGCCAGAAATGGCTTCCTTCCTCAAATAATCCTTTACAACTTTCAACAAAATGTGCCATGCACTTGAGGGAAACAGTCCAACATGGCTTCTAGCATCTGTGAAATGGCAAGAACTGACTGAGTTCTGCGGCTTCTTCCATGGTTGGCCCCCTGTGACGCCAGGCCAGATGCCACGCCGCTTGCCAAAAGCCTCCACAAATCCAAGTTAGCTAATTCCTGGAAACAAAGACTTCAGACTCATTTTGGCACCAGCCGGTTTCATCCGGCAGCTTTGTGTTTTCCTCCGCAGCACCCACAAGCCTCGCCACAGCGATGACACATTCGCAAGGGAACATAGCAGCACATGCATGGCGCAATGAAAGACAGCGCCACCAGGGCCAACCACCGCAAGCAAAATTTGTCATCGCTGGTGTCACATGAACAGGGGTCAGAAAAGTCTCCCTCTGAGTCTGACATACAGTGATACAACATGCTTTCTGCGCAGAGCATGCAGCTAACTTGGTATATGCATCTCTTAATAGGATCTGGAGCGTCCTGACACTTTCCCCTGCCATTTTCTTCATGATTAAATCTCTCTTGGCAGTATATGCAGCGAGAACGCTCACCATCTTCTTTTCTTCTTTTTGACTTCTTAAATTTTAATGAGGAAGGCTGTGTCTTAAATACCACAGAGTCTTTGAGTGCATTTAACTTAGTCCCATCCCCACAAGAGTACATATAGTCAGGCTTTTTACTCTCTGATTTTGAAAACTCAATATTAGAGTCAGTGTCATCTCTCTCCAAGTCATTTTTCCACATGTCAGGATGCCTGTAGTCTGCATAACGACGTATTAAAATATCACGAGGATTTATTCTGACAATTTCATCTTCATCTTGAAAACTGACATGCCTGATTGATTTCAAAGGTACCTAAAAGAAAATAGAAAAATTACAAAAGTCAAAAGGATTTAGAAATTTTTGCTTTAAAAAATATCATTGATAAATATATCAATATACTTATTCTTTAACAAGAGATCTAATTTTAGAAAAAGGAATCTTTTACCCTTTCTCAACATCTTACACAATGAAATATTCAAATAACTTCTTAAAGAAGCTATTTTTGCTTTGTTACCAAATGTTGTTTTTTTTTTAAAACTCAATTTCCTTAAGATATTAATACACTTTGTGAACAGGAGTTTATAGCCAACTATGACAAGGGGTACCTGATGGGAGAGACAGGAATTCATGTCTCTATTACTTAACAGTAATCTGTCTCCAGCAAGACTAACCACCAACCAAAAGATGATCAAAACAATCAAGCTATCTACCAACCCCCAGTTTTTAAATAAAACAACAAATTTTCGATAAGGTTTATTTTTGGAAGAATTCATAAAAAAAAAAAAATTAAGTCCTACTGGAATATTATGTGTTCCAAGACAAAATTAAAGACTGTTATGTTACAGTGAAGTCACTGCTTTTTCATAACTTTGGGCATGATTAGGTAAATTCAGCAAGAACATCACCAGATCTTAATTTAGAACAAAAGTGAACATATTGATTAGGGGCACTGTCCAGTTCTCATTTGGAAAAATAATATACAAAGAAAAAATAATTTATTTAATCTGATGATTTTACACACACAGACACACACTAAAGTTTACAATAAAAAACCCTTGGCTTGATAAAGAAGTAATTAACAAGTGCTCAATTTGTGGTCTGTGGCTGCAGCAACAAAGACAAGCAGCTTCAATTTTGAACTTGTAACACGGTTTTAGCAGTGTTAATTTATCTTATTTTCAAGTAATACACTTGTACTTTTAGGGCTTAAGATACTATAAATAAAATTTCATTCCTTCAAAAAACGTTACTTTGGATTTTTAGAAATTCAGAGAAAGGATCCACTCTTAACACTAAACTTAGGAGGATACACAAGAGTAAAAGCTTCAAATACTTCTAATAGACTATTTAGAAAGTCTGTCACTGGAAAATTTAAATGTAAACCTAATTCTAAAATCTGTTACTTAAGACCTCAGAGACTCAGGGAAATAATCAATTATAGCAACAAAATGGCTAGATGAAAGCTTTTCAAATATATTCCCTAAAGTAGTTTAACTCTGTGTTAAGATATCACCTTCTCCAATTTTTACAGGTATACTTCCAATGTAAAGGAGTCATATTACACAGTATTTCAAAGTGAACAAGTAATTTACCCGATTTTGGGATTTCTGACTTCCACATTCCTTTGAAACCTGCCGATGTACATAATCCCCAGATCTGCCTTGAAGGGAAGTGTCCAAATCTGGCTGGCTGAATGCTACCTGTAATATTAAACATTTCTAATTAAGCGAATCAGAAAAATGCAATTCTGTTTTCTATAAAAAATAAAAATTAATGTGTTAAAGTTACTGCTTTCATTTCTAATACCACACAAAACATTTCTGGTATATTTGAAAATTTTGCTTCTAATAAAAAGGTTATTTTATTTACTGTTTCTCTTCTTCAACATTGCTGTTCTTAGGCTGAGAATAGACAATTATTAAATATATAGTTTGTAGATTATATAAATGTCTTATCATCTACTTCTAGGTCATTTCAGTCTTATTCATTTATTTACCAAGTAGTAGGGGAAAAAGAATTAAGCAATCCATTTTTAATTGATTGTGGGGTTTATTGAAATTTGAAGTTACTTAAAACTAATGGTTAAGGGCTTTTACTATTCTCTGAATAACATATTAACATGAAACTTGACAGTGGGCTATATTTCTTTCTCATTTTTTGATCATTATATTTTTAGATTTTTGATCACTACATTTTATAACCAGAAAGGACTTTCAAAATCATGTAGTTGCATCTTTTCAGTTTAGGGAAATTTTTAGTTTTATAATCTTAAAAATATTTATTGAATATATACAGCTTTTTAATAAACTGCAGAGGCTATGGGGAAATGCCATGAAATATAAGAAATAATTTCTACTTGTAATCTACCCTATAAAGCCCAACTAAGATACTATCTCCTTTTTCCTACATCCTCTGGTCAAGAATAACCTTCCTTCTGGGACCTCACACATTATCTTGTTTTGCAATTTTTAAATGCATTATTGTGTATTATAATTATTTATGTTTATATCCCATCCCCTTACTAAAGGCTGTGCCTAATCTGAACTTTCCATTTTCCTTAGAAGCCCACTGCAATTTTCCCTTTCATTATAGTCGAAAACAATAAATTTTCAGGAAAGCAAAGAAAAAGTGACTATTTGAAGCAGGTGTTCCTATAGATTGACCAATTTATTCACAGGATCAGACAGTGAGTGCTAGAAGGAACCTTAGAAACCATCTCGTCTAATTCCCTCTTTTTATACGAGGAAAAAAAGGCCTAGATAGCCTTAAAATGACTAGTCTTGGATCATATAGTAAACACCAGAGGCAAGATTTGTACCTAGGTCCTTGGACATCAGATGTTTCTTTCTTTCTTTTTTTTTAACCTTTACCTTCTGTCTTAGAATCAATACTATGTGTTGGTTCTAAGGCAGAAGAGTGGTAAGGGCTAGGCAATGGGGGTTAAGTAACTTGCCCAGGGTCACACAGCTAGGAAGTATCTGGGGCCAGATTTGAACTCAGGACCTCCCATCTCCAGGCCTAGCTCTTAATCCACTGAGCCACCTAGCTACCTCTCTTGACATCAGATTTAAAGCTCTAATACCCCCTTTCTATGCCTCCTGGGGCACTGTAGATTTTTTAAAAAATGTATATAGTTGATGATATGAGAAACATATAGGCAAAAAAAACAAGAAAACAAAACCAGAAATATATGATTTATTGCCAAATAAAAAGTGTTTTTTTTTTTAAGTCCTACTGGACTTAAAAGATAGAAGTGTTATCAGAATTCAGTGATGGACATGATCACTATGATCTACCTAGGTTGGTCAGGGAAAGCATGGAGGAAGTAGGACTCAGGTAGGACATTAGAGAATAGGCAGGGTTTGGACAGGTTGAAAAAGAGTAAGAAGGTCTTCTAGGTTATGAGTATTAACTATTTTTTCCTAACTGATGTTCTCTCTATGCTAGCTAGAAATAAACCTTACCTTTAGTTTGCATATATCTTTAAAAACAAAAACAAAAACAACCCTTATTTTCTGTCTTAGAATCAATACTATGTATTGGTTCTAAGGCAGAATGGTGAGGGATAGGAATGGGGGTTAAGTGACTAGCCCAGGGTCACAGCTAGGAAGTGTCTTGAGGCCATATTTGAACCTTGAACCTCCCATCTCTGAGCCTGGCTCTCAATCCACCAAGTTACCCAGTTGCTACTTGAACCAAATTATTCTCAAAACGATTGAGTACAATTTCACTTACTAATCTGAAAACAAGAGTGTTTTAAAGAATAAGAACACCACAAATCTCAAAGCATAACAATTCTCAGAAATCAGAGACATAAAAGAGTTTAAGGCATATTGTCTTCAGCAACATGTCAATATTATACAAAATGAAGGGAAAAATAACTTGGGAAGACCCTTGAGATATCATTATGCAATTTTCATATGGTTCATGAAAGGTCAGAGCCAGAAGGAATCATAGTGATATTCTAAGTCCTCTATTTTTTGTTAAGACATGAGGAAATCAATATATAATGATAAGTGAATCAAAGTTTTTTTACTCAAAACTAAGGTTTGAACCGGATTCCAAATTTGAAGCTTTTTAAACTCTACTCTGATGCTCCACTTTAACATGATGTTGCATGAATGTCAAAGACAACTTTTCATCAAGGTTCCAGTAAAGTAGAGGAATAATAATGGGCATTTATATAATATTTTTAAATATGAAAAGTACTTTGTATTCATTATCTCATCTGAATGTTTTGCCCACATCATAATTCTGTCTTTCTAATCAAATCCCTCAGTGATAGAATTGTAATCAAAATAAAAGAAAACACCCTAGAAAAACAAGAATGGGTAAACTGCACAATAATGAAGAGATGCTGAAAATAAAAAGTTTAAAAAAGACCAAGAAGAGATAAAAGGAAAAACTTGGGCTAAGTAATATCATAAGATCTTAAGAGTGCAAATCCCTTTGAGGTTATGTGGTTCAGACTCAGTCTGAAACCCTCAAGCGAAGTGATGCTCCCCATCACCAAGGCAACCTATTTCATCAAATATGGATAGGCCTAACTTTTACCAAGTTTTTTTCTTTAAATTGAGCCAAAATTTGTTTCTTCAACTTCTACTCATTATTCTTAGTTTCTGCCATCTGGGTCAAATGGAATAATTTTAATTAATTTTCTATATGCTTTTTATACTTTCATCCAAATACTTGAAAAGAACTATCATATAACTCCAAGTCTCTAGTCACTTCACTACACTGGTCATGTTCATGTGTTTGTCAATGACCTTCTTGAACTATGGCCTGAAAACTGACCACAATACTCCTGGGTATGGTATTCTACAGGACTGAGTTCATTTAGGAATGTTACTTCCCCCAGTGGACACAATGATTCTCTAAATGCTTCCAAGAGTGAGTAACATCATTTCTTTTTGGTCGCTATGCCATACTATGAGATCTTGCAATCTACTAAACTACACAAATCTTTCCCCCCCCAGACAAACTGCTAATACAGGCATGCTTGTTCTATCATGTGTTTATACAAATGATTTTAAAATCTGAGAATAAGACTTTATATTTATTTCTTTAAGATTTTAATTTATTATTATTGTATTGGATCCATTGTTTTAAACAGTCAAGATCTTTTAAAATCCAATGTCATTTAATGTTAGCTATTTATTCCTTCCAGCTTCATGTCACTTCCAACTATGACAATTAATGCATGCCATTTATGACTTCATTTTAATTGGTGAAAAAAAAAAAATTCGAGCAGCACAGGACCTATGGCCAGATCATAAGAAACTTATTAGACGAGATGTTAAATATCAGAGAATAAATTGTTGCTATTACTTTAGTTCAGACAGAAGGACAGATGTGGCCATCTCTTAGGATAAATACACCTCTTATGTGATAACACAAAAATATATGCTGTTATATATTTATAATCTTAATAATGTAATAAGTGACAAAGATCATTATTTTACTTGATTACTTGATACTTACTTGATTAGCTTGGCTTTGCAAGAACACTCTTCTGGAATTCAAATCTTCAAATGGGGAGGGCCTTATGGTTGAACTTCTATAGGGCTCATTGGTAACAACAGTTTCTGGCTGGAAAAAGTGATCTTTTGCCAGAGAACCGGAAGCATCATCTTCTGTTACCTATGGAAGAAAATAAAACTCCATTTTATGCACTGGAATAATTACCCCCCAAAAAAAGGAAAGAAAAGAAAAAGAAAAAAAATCCATATGTTTATTCAAGACAAGAAATCCCACCAATAGATTCAGGTAAAAATCAGAGTATGCTGTAGACATAGCATACTTTGATTCTGGCACCATTTGACAAAGATTCCTGTAACTATCCTTGTGGAAAAGATAAGAGATGATTATTATATGGCAGTAGAGTTAAATAGATTTAGAACTAGTTAAATGAATGGACCCAAGGAATGTTCACTATTAGATTTTTATCAAGTTGGCAAAAGTTTTTAAATGGAATGTCCCAGGGATGTGTCTGTAAAGATTTTACTCTAAAAACTTTTAAGACCCTTACTATGTGCCAGGCAGTATGCTAAACACTGGGGTTAAAAAACAAACAAACTACCCTTACAGGGATTATAATCTGATGGAGGGAAGACAACACGAAAAGGAAAAAGCAGGAGGCAGAGAAGGTACTAGATCCTGGGACATGGTAGAAGTATCAGAGAAATCCTAAAGTAGTATAGTTAGATGAGAAAATGAGTAGGTATGCTTATCACATTAGTTAGATAACAAAGTTAGTGGGGAGGACTATATAATATATTGGATGATAAAGGCATGGCACAAAAAATTCACCATCAAAGCATTAGGCATTTACTACATGCCAGTGTTAAATGTTGAGGATACAAATAAAGGCAAAAGTAGTATCTCCCAGGGGGCAGCTGGGTAGCTCAGTGGATTGAGAGCCAGGCCTAGAGATGGGAGGTCCTGGGTTCAAATCTGGCCTCAGACACTTCCCAGCTGTGTGACCCTGGGCAAGTCACTTGACCCCCATTGCCTACCCTTACCACTCTTCTGCCTTGGAGCCAATGCCCAGTATTGACTCCAAGATGGAAAGGGTTTTAAAAATAAAAAAATTTAAAAAAATACTATCTCCCTTCAAAATCACCTTTGAACTTCAGAGGCAATATGCAAATAATGAGGGTCAAGGCTGGGAAGAAAGCAAAGACAGTATTGTAGAAAGGAAATAATGCAACTGAAATTTCCTACATAACTCCTCTAAAGAGAAAATTCACCAGACTAAACTCTGATGGAAAAATCCAGAAAAAGTCACAATGAGCTCTTTGGCCCAGATCCACAGAGAGAGACATCTGCAGACTCTGGGAAAATGGCTAGGGTAGGAGTCTAGGGTGAAACACTTACATACCCAAGGAGAAGTTGCATACTAGCTTCAAAAGACATCCCAGAACTCATACTGGGGGCACCACCAGACATACTGAAGCACTGCAATGCAAACAGATGCCAACTGACAGATTTGTCACTCACAACCCAGTCTCGGATCAAAGATCCAGGGCAGAGTGAGAAAGGATGTGTGCATTACAGTGGCCTTTCCCAGCAAGTAGGCCCTGGGCAGTATACAGAGAAATGAGGAAGTACGGAAGCACCAACAGTATAGCTCAGACTTCAGGCACAAAAAAAGAGTCTAACTTTCATCATTTATCCTAGCCTCCAAAGAAATAACTAAGGCAGGAAGCCCAGAGCAAGGGAGAGCCTACAACTCTTTCTCTTCAAAGCAAAAGCAGCAGACTACGCTTGCACAGACCTAAATCCAGGTTAGGAATTCAACTAGCTCAGACCAAGGGGACAGCAATAAAGCTATGCCTTGGATTAAACTCCTCTGGAAGCACTAAAAGCCTGCCAAGTCTTCAGCCAGTCCTTGAGATCCTGGAATACTCAAAAACTCCACAAAAGCAACAAAATTAACCTAGACCATACCTCCAGAAGTACTACAGAACTAGCCTTAATAGCAAGTCCAAAATCAGAAAGCAGGCTGGAAGAATGAGGGGAAGAAAAATAAAAGAATCATACCCTAATGAACTACTATGGTTGCATAGAAAGAGAACAGAAAAGAGACCCCAAAACATCTACAAGGAATGCCTCACAGAAAAACAGTTTGGGGACAAACTCAATTAGAATTCTTGTAACAGATAAAATAAGAGATTAAAAATGGTTTTATAAATGAAATAAGAATGCTCAGGGAAAAAAAGATATAAAATGACTGGAAAAGAAATTATTATTAGTGTGCTAAGAATTGCAGTTCTTCGTCCATAAAAAGAACTTAATTATATTTTAAGTGTGAGATCCTTGGCTTACAATGAATTGATATACTACTGGAAGAAGTAAATCACATCACAGGATCATAGATTAAGATGAGAAGCCATGACAATAGTAACATTCTCTCTATAAACAAAACTACAAGATATAAGGAACCCCATAGATTCTTTTTGGGAAGACAGAGAAAAAATTTGATGTAATTGGTGTTACCATACTTCCAAACATAACCCGAAACATTATTTTATTGAACATTAGGTTGTTTCCCAGTGTAGAGGATGATTATAAGCAAAATGATACCATGAAGATAATTACCAATTAATTATGAGGAATGTCTATTGTAAAGTATTTAGGTAGAAAATTTATATAGAGAACTCAATAATGTTCACTCAATCAACATGTATTTTAATAGCAAAAAATGTTAGTAAGTATGATTAAAGATTAAGGAATGGAAAGAAGCAAAATGTTTTAAAACTGCAAAGAAACCAAGCACATATCATGAATATTTTTTAAGTAGAGAAGCTGGGGAGCATTAGCATGCAAAAAAATATTAAAAACAGCCGTTCAACTTTAAGAGCAAAAATAAAAATCAACATGAATTTGGAACAAAAATTAAAACAATTGAAATAATTGCAAATGAAGCCATTTAAAGAAGCTATTGTTGGTTTAAAAAGTTAGGGAAAAGAAGAAGGAAAGGCCATCAACATTAAACATAATAATATCATGTGGAAGTTTAACTGATAGAAATCTTTATTAAATAGCCTAAATAAAATACTAGCTTACAGATTACAACAATATATTACAAAGATTATACACTGTGACCAAACAGGATTTATACTAGGAATGCAGGGATGGTTTCAGGAAAACTATCAAAATGATTATATTTCAGTAACAAAAGTAAACAAAAATCATGATTATATCAATAAATGTACAAAAACTTCTGATAAAATACAATGCTCATTCCTATTAAAAACATGGAAAAGCATGAATATAAATAGATTTTTCTTAAAATGGTAAGAGGCATCAACCTAAAACTATCAGCAAATATTACTACTGTTAATATTTTAAACCCTTATTTTCTGTCTTATAACTAATTCTATATATTGGTTTCAAAGCACAAGAGCAGTAAGGTTAAGGCAATGGGGATAAAGTGACTTGCCCACCGCCACAATGACAGGAAGTTTCTGAGACCAAATTTGAACCCAGGACCTCTCATATCTCTAGGCCTGACTCTCACAATCCACTGAGGTACCTAGCTGCATCCATTAAATATTATTTGTAATGAGGGTAAGTTAGAAGCCTTCCCAATAAGATCAGGAATGAAACAAGGATGCCCATTATTACCAATATTATTCATTGTTGTATTAGAAATGCTAGCAACAGCAGTAAGAGAAGAAAGAGAAATTGAGGGTAAAGAGGCAATAAAACAATCTCTTTTTGCAGATGATATAATGGTATATGTGGAAAATCCTAGCCATTCAACTAAAAAGTTGGTTGAAATGATAATTTTAGCAAAGTGGCAGGATACAAAATAAGCCCAAATAAATCACTGGCATTTCTATATATCACTAATAAAATCCTTCAATAAGAGATAGAGATGCCCCATTTAAAATAACCAGACAGAATAAAATATCTGGGAGTATACTTGCTAAAAACCAACCCAGGAACTACATAAACATAACTGTAAAGCACTTTTAATACAATAAAGTCAGATTTAAATAATTAGATAAATATTAATTGTTCATAGGTGGGCAGGGCCAGTATAATTAAAATGACAACCCTATCTAAACTAATTGTCTTTTCAATGTCATCCTAATTAAGTTACTAAAAAATTATTTTATTGAGCTAGAAAAAAACAAAAGGTAAAAAATATCAAAGGAATTAATGAGAAAAAATAAAGAGACATCAGGTTTTCACATCTATTATAAAGCATTAATAATCAAAACTATTTGGTACTAGTTAAGAAATAGAAAAATAAATGCTTCAGTGGAACAGAAGAAGACCTATTATAAACCATAGCAAAAGATTAAATTAGAAAAACAAGGAACATATTACCTATCAGATTTACGGATAAGAGAAGAATTTATGAACAAGAGATAGCACTATGACATATAAATGAATAATTTTGATTACATTAGATTAAAAAAGTTTTACAAAAATAAAAACGATGTAGTCAAGGTTAGAAGGAAATATAAGATCAGGGAGACAGGGATAGGCAACAATTCTTTGAAAGATCTCAAGTGAATCATTATAAATCAACATTATGACAGCAGTCAAAAAAGGTTAACAAAGACCTGAGACTACATTAAGAGACATACTATATATTTAAAAAAAAAAAAAGGGTGATGTTTACTAAACGATAGAGCCCTCTTATGAACTCTGACTTGGCCATATCAAATCTAATAAACTGCTAGTTTAGTTTTTGCACCACATTTTAGAAAAGACATTGAATGTACCAATAATAATAACTACCATTTATATAGTGCTTACTACATGCCTGTCACTGTGGTAAGTGCTTTACAAATATTATTTTGTTTTATTCTCACGAGGATCTAGGTGCTGTTATGATCTCCACTGTACAGCTGAGGAAACTGAAATAGAGGTTAAGTGACTTATCCAGTGTCAAAAAAGCTATTAAGTGTCTGAGGCCTGATTTTGAACTCTGGTTCATCTCTCCACTGTACCACCTTGCTGCCTACAAGACCATGAAGAAGATGCTTAGGAAGGAAATGGTAGAAAATGCCAAATAAGAACAGTCCAAAAGAAGTTAAGGATGTTACTCTGGGCAATAGTAGAAATGTAACATCTTAAAGTATTTGATGCACTGTCACGTGGAAGAAAAACTGAACTTGTTTTACCTGACATTACTAGAAACCACCAAGGTTGAGGGAGGTTGAAAGAAATAACAATCTCTATTGACAATGCTTTAATTAGCTGGGTGATTAATGATGAAAATGATGAAAAAATTAATGATAAAAAACCAATTAACTTGTATCACAAGTCTGATTTTGAGTTTCTTTAAAAATTCCACAAGGGGTGTTGCAAAAAGATGAAGACTTAGGTTTGACTCAAGGAAAAATTTCCTAAAGACCAGATAAATTCTAAATATCAAGTGGACTGATTTATAAGATAAGAAGTTTTCATTCATCAGAGAGGCATTGAAGTGGAAGTTATTTAGTTTTGCTCTCAGAGGGAGGTAACTCTTTATCCTATTTTGCAGTCATTTCCTGTGTTTGGATAGTACCAATTATTAAAAAGGTTTAAAAAAAAACATCAAACATGTTGAGGATGTTATAGAAAGTCTCCTGTTCAAGTACAGGCTGGTGTAGATGACCACTGAAATCCCTTTCTAGTATTTAAGAAACACCCACAATATGTGAAGGATTTTGTGAAGTGACAAGAAGGTTGTTCTTGACCAATACAGGTTAGAATTTAACATTAAGAGTTTCAAAAACTTTTTTCTAGTCTCAAAAGATCTAAAAAAAAAACCCCCAACAAAATATGAAAGACTACAAACACTTGAGATATATTTAATTTTTTTTAAATTTAGAGTAAAATATGAAACAATAGAGTGTAGGTCTTTCTAATATATACAAATACCCAATTGTGTATGATGGAATATAATAACCTCATATTGATATTTTTAACTTTAAACCACTTGATGGAATGACTAATTTTCACTTAAATTTTATAGTGATTTACAAGTTGTAACTACAAATCTTGAAAGCATACAAAACAAGATAAGGCATACCGTGCAAGTACTAATGAAATAAAAGTGATCTCAAACAGACTTAAGCCTTAATAATTTAAAAACAGTGTGTAATACAGGAGACATACTTATTACACTTCCTCATGTTAATTACCAATAGTGAATCAGTGTGTGTAAATATAAGCAAAATATATGCAGGTAAGAAAAAAATATTTCTAGAAAGAAAGAGAGAAATTAAAGGAAGAATTTGATAGAATCCTCTGTGATTAAGATAAATCAACATACATATTGATACTCAGTGACCTCAATAAAAAAGGTAGCAAGCCTAGAATATGAAAATTTCATTGGAAAATATGACTATGGGAATCAATAAATTAAAGAGGCTAAATATTTATAGATTACTCAAGAATTTTATACCTGTAAATCATGGATATTTTCTTTCAGAAATTGGATAGAGAAAGTATATTTATTTTGTCTCCATTTCTCAAAGCAGATGAAGTTAGAGATTAACAATTGGAAGGGACCTCCAAGGTTTTCTAGTCCAAGCCTTCCTTGTAGAGATGAGTAAACTGATATCCAGAGCCCAAATGACTTGTCTGAAGTCACAGTTAACAAGTGAACATGTAGAAATCTGACTCTAAAACCAGCTCTTTCTATTCCATACTAGTAATATGACACTCAAGGGCAATATCAGTTGAGATCACAAGTTAAATGATAAAGTATTACATAAGAGGAAGGGTTAAAGCTAGATTTTTATTGGCTTGAAATTGAGTTATATCAAGTTATGCAAGTATTTATAAACACTGGAAACAACAAAAGTATCAAATGGAATAGTTCCCTAGGCATTTTTATAGCAGCCCATTTTAGAGCTTAATTATAATGGGAATGGTGATGCATTTAGATTTCACCACCTATGTAATTCAATGTACAATGTGAAAAAGTGGTAATTAGAACATTATAAAAAAAAGAAAAAGTTGGGTTGTGCAACTGGATCTGAATAAACATGGTGTGAAAGGGAATTTTTTATTCCCTTTGTCTATTTTAAGTTAATCAATCAGAAACTTGGAAGTACCCCTACTTAAGACTTACTGAGTCACTAACCCAGGGCAGTGCTAGCAAATTGAGAGACTTTGATTGATTCCTGAGATGTGATAAAATGACTGAGGTTTTCTAGACAAAAAAAAAAAAAAAAAAGGCAAAAATGTTAAGAACAGAGATAAAACATTGTGTATATGCCATGTATACTTTTCTTTAACTGGAGAGATAGCTGTTAATTATTTACTAACACACCTCTGGCTACAGGCAACATAATTTTAAAGGGATTTAGAGATTAATTCTCAGGGTATTGTTTTTAAAAACCCGTACTCCAACTCCCAAATGGAAATGATCAAACATACAACTTTTAGCAACAAAGATGATCAAGAGGAAAAAAATTAACCAACTACTATCTTATACCCTTTTGTCATTTCTATAAAAATCTTCATGAAAATGCTCTATAAACACAATGAGAATGTTCTTGATGAAAACATTTCACTATGCTATTTACTGACTTTATTTTTTTATTATTTTAAAATTCTTACCTTCCGCCTTAGAATCAATACTGTGTATCGTTTCCAAGGCAGAAGAGTGGTATAGGCTAGGCAATGGGGGTTAAGTGACTTACCCAGGGTCACATAGCTGGTAAGTGTCTGAGACAAGATTTAAACCTAGGACCTCTCATCTATAAGCCTGGCTCTCAATTCACTGAGCCACCCCAGGTGCCCCCATTTAAAAATTTATTTATTTTCATTGGTTTTTATTATTTACTAATTTTAATGAAAGATATGACACAGCCAAAAAGTAGTTTTGGACAGTGATGGGCAAACTTTTTAAAGAAGTTGCCAAAGGAAAGGAAATGCTCATGTGTCAGTTTGTTTCTAAGGCAACTCTTTTGGAAGTTTCATTGTATTGTATCCTACTCATTGTATTCGTCAGATCATTTCACTGGCCACATCTGGCCCACAGGCCAAGTTTGCCCATCACTGGTCTTGGAGATTGTTTTCAAATAAACAATTTCTTCCAAACACATATTAAATTCCTAAAGAATAATTAGCTCCTATTTGGAGATGACATTGTACTAATTTCAGTGAACCCTGTTATAATACAGTCTTACTGAAATCCATAGCAATGCAACAGGTACTAATTTAATTAGCTATACTGAAAAAAAAAAGGGGGGGGGATATAAAACCTCATATATATTATGGCACATCGCTCAGTAGTTGGGTAACTTTTAAATTAATTCATCAAATACATATTGGAGAGTCACTGCAAATACAGAAGAGTTGATATCAGAACTGAGAAGGAAGAGACATCTGAGAAATCTGCAGTACTTTCACTAATTCCAAATTACTCACTAAAAGATAGTAAAAAGAACAATAATTTTCTGGTAATGCTATATGGCTATGAGTCTTGAGCATCAGAGCCTTGGAATTAAATTTAGAAAGGGCCAACACAAAGACATATGATAAGTATGTCGGCTACTGCACAGTACCAAAAGTGACTTACATAGCATTGAAGACATGTATAATCTGAAAAAGTGAACCAGTTATATAGTTTTTAAAATGGGCAGCTTGAGAGGAACATTAGTATTGGTTGAGATAATCAAAGAATAAAAGTAAATTGTTTGGTTGCAAATATAGAGAAGTTCAAATAAGTATATGGTTTTGTTGGAAAAAAAAAAGATATCCAGGATACATGACTTTGTAATTTTCATTAAATAAAAAACTATGCTGTTTCACTTTGTTATCCAAATTTGGCACTAAGAAATACTCCATAACTAACCTGCCAATTTAGAAACAAGATCAAATCCCAATAATTTTACAAATGTGCTTAGGAGAATAGTCAAATTATGATTATTTGATGTAGGAATATTTTTTTAAAAAGACTACCCAAATAAATTACTACCGGAAAAGGCAGCATGTAACCTCCTTAAGTTTAATTTATATTTAAGTTGTGAATAATACACAATCACATTTTTAAAGTTACAGATCGGAAAATCTTTATTCATAACTTCCTAACTCTCTGGGGAGAATAGTTTTTTAAAGATTAAGGATTCTGGATATTATGTATCTTAATTCTGGATATGTTTCCTTTCTACTCAATACATATTAGTTTTTAACATATGCAAATTCAAACACACAACTATAACTCTTCAGTCAAAGAAAAGAAGCTCTGAATACCATTAATGAATCAGTATTTGTCTGTATTTGTTATACATTTTGCTTCTACTTCTCTTTAAACTAAAATAGTAATTTGAGGGTTATGATTCTCCCTCTTAGGATTCCTAACAATACTAGGTTCTGGAAACAGAACTATGAAATAACTGTTCAAAAGGATTAAGTATTAGTCTGAAAATCTGGGCAGTATCTTTTTCAGTTAATGAAGTGTCCCCCACCCCTCAAGAATATTCATGTGATTAGGTATTACATTATAATCTACCTAATTTTACTATAAAGAGGTACAGGTTTACGGTTATACTAAAAGGTCATAAATATAGAAAATGGTTTAATAAATTATTTTGCCTCTCTCTCATGCACGTGCACACGATATTTACACATGCAATTCAGTGAGTCTCTTTTTATGACAGTGTTATAAACACTTGAAAAATACCACTTAATGGAAATACTGACATAATCCAAAGTAAACCACTCCTAGCATTATCTATTATACTACTTGGAGAACATGAGTTTACATTTTAAAAAAAATTCTCTGGGAAGAAAGAAGTACATAATATACAATAAACACCATAAAAAAAACCCTCAACATACAGACAGATGTGCATTTGTCTTGTCTTCAAATGTCCATACAAGTCCACACCTCCTACATTTGATTCTTTTAACCCCACAGCCAGCAAAGCAAACTGCTGGCACAGATTAGAATCTGCATAATCTATAAAGTAATGCACACCAGTTTTTAATGCACAACGGAAATCTGGTTTACTCCCAGCTGCTGGTATAATAATTATTGTCCTATGGTTGCTAAGAGATTCTGTGACTTTTTTTTTCCTTAAGACTACTAAAACATTTCTGTGTGCAAAGGCAAAAGGAGGCTAGGGAAAGCAATAAAATGACTCCAGCTGTAGATGGCCAACAGAACTCAAAGCCAGATGACAGCTGTAGAGAAAATGAAAACCAGACTGAGTTGCTCTCTTCTTCAAAAGATTTACTCTTCACTTTTCCCCCTTCTCTTAATTCTGCAAACACTTTAACAATGTTCTGTTCCAAATAAATAAATACATGATTATGAAGAAAAGATCAGAGACCACATTACTCCAAAGAACTCTCTCCTCTTATGATTGTATTCCGTGGGACTAAAGTTTTCTTCTGCTTGGTTCTAAATAGCAGTGGGAGGTTTGGGCAATTATTGCTTCATTTAAATAGAAATACAAACTTTAGTTAAGTTTCTGATGTTTAAGATGCCCTGTTTTTTCTTTTGGGTTTGATCACAAAGTTGCAATAAAATACCTATGCTATACTTTTACCTAGACTGTGATGTTCTCATAGAAATATTCTAACATTTAATTGTTTTATTTTCTGTCCCTTAAATGAGCTTTGTTCCATAATAATAGCACAATAACTTTTTGTTTGAGCACTATGAATGACACAATTGATGATGGTGCAATGTAGGAAAAGGTAGTTCAGTATATTGGAAAACAATTGCTAACTATAAATCATTAAAATGGATTTAAAAAAAAATCACCCTTAACTGTTTATTCAAATAGTCTACATAAACAAAGCTAGGCAAAATTTTAAATGACAAAATTTTGCATAAATTGGGACAATAGAATGTCAGTAACCATTTTTTACTGTCCGGAATTGGGCTAAACAGTTAAAAACAGTAGTTACATCTATATTCTATTTAATGAATCCTATACATGAAAACATCGTACAGAAATTATCTAGTCACATAATATGCAGGAAAAAAAATCAACTTAAAATTTGCATAGTTCTTTGTGAATTACTGCAGGACTATACTTATTATAGGGGTGCCATAAAATTCATTTGTGAGAAAGCTTAGGTCTTTCAACTTTGTCTTCAGACAGAAAAGCCTCATTAAATGTTACCTCTGCAAATCAGTACATGAAAAATTCACATCCTGCCTGCCTGAAGCAAAACCACTCAAGACAAAAGAGGTAAAATCAGAATCCCTTTTTACCACTTTTGGCACAAAAATTACATAGCTAATCCTGACAAAGAATAAGTCAGTTAAGCACTTTTGGGGGTCAAAGGAGAAAAAATGTCAATTTCTCGTTCAAGACTAATCAAGTTTCATCTTTCATCTGCCTGGAGCATGAAATTTGAGATTTTCTGCTTTTATAATTTGAAATTTATTGAGATGAGCTTGATGGATTCTTGATCATTCCAATACACCTGAATAATAAACTTCAAGTGTTAGAACTTGCAGCCTTGGCATGAAAAAATAGTAGAATATATCTTAAAACAAGCATGGGCCAGCCTTGGAAAATGTAGAGACATTAATTAGCTCATTAAAAAAGCTAAAGAAAGAGAATGAATATAAAATGCACTTAAGTTTTATTCCTACATAATCTTTTAAAGAATCAAATACCACAAGTTTAAGACTTTGTTTTAAGTAACTATAAAATAGATCTTAAGGAACAGTGAAAATGTTATACTTGCCCTAATGGAATTTATGATCTAAACTTCCCATAAAGTCATCACTTTCTATCACAAAAATATTTGGTTAGAAATGAACATATCTATTTTTTTTACTATCCAAGTAATATTTTAAATTTCCCACTATTACTCATTTTAGTTGAAAATTAAAGATAAGCTTTTGCACATGGAAGCCAGATAAAGTATGGGTAATCTATTGCATTTCCCCACCAATACCTCTATCATAGTTGGTTACTACAGAGAGACAATTAACTGGGTCCAAAATTTATAAAGATGAAAGTGAGCTTGATTGTATAAGGGGAACATTGTGAAGCATTTTCAATGACTCCCCCCTTCCCACACCAAGATTTTCTAAAAAAAAAAAAAAAAAAAAAAAAAAGGTATTGTAAAAGAGCATTTAATATCCTTTTTGGTGATGTTATACAGCCAACAAATGATAAAACACCAGAATCTCTTCAACTTAAAAAAAGAATATTCTTTTATTTGCTTATCATGTTTAATTTGCTAAATAATCTAGGTTAGAGTAATCATGTGAGGAGGAAGCTTTACTGTTTGTACATCCCTTTGGAATAAAGGAATAGGGAAATTTGATTATAGTATCTAATAGATATAATGCAAGCTTCTATTATAAAGAAGTGTTAGGAAGAAAGGGGGTGCTGATTGCTGGATGACATGTTAAGATTTCTGTTAAGGTAAAAAAAATAAGCTTGTTTTAAATTATGATCAGTGAAACCAAATAAAGATACATAAAGCAAGAAGCAAATATCTTTAGGCAGTACCAAATGAATGTTAAAAGAAAAGTTTTTTCACTTTTTAAAATAAAAAGATAGCAACTGATTAATTTCTACTATATTTGAAAAACAGTTTCAAAGGTGTTTTCCCCCTACTGAAATGAGGGTCTTTAAATCCTTCTTAGCAGATCCCTTGGGATATGGGGAATGAAAAATGAGAAAAAGAGGCAATTAAAAGTGCCCAAGAGAATTAAAAGTTGTTCCTCCACTTAAGTCTTCTGTTTTAAGTCTCTGATCTGAGTTTTAGTTACTTCATCTGGGGAAAAAAGGAGTTATGAGGAAAGGATTTTGAAATTAGAAATGTGTTTGAAAACAGTATCAGCTAGTCTTATCTATGTTGCTTCCCTGACATTGTCTACTTTCCTTTCCAATTCTTCTCTAACTTAAGAGTTCCAGCAAAAAAATCATGAATATAGACCAAAAACAATGTTCTCTTTCAACTGATTATTACGGAAACTTATGAATGCTTCTGTTAAATTTTTTTGGTTTCAAAGAATTATCTGCAACTGGTAACACATAAAGTATATAAACTATTGGAAAACAGTATTTAAATAAAATGTATCCATATATCTGCTGGCTTCATAGCTACAAAGAAGTCAGAGGAGGTCTCCTTCACTTTTTTTTTTTATTTTAAACCCTTAACTTCTGTGTATTGTCTTATAGGTGGAAGAGTGGTAAGGGTAGGCAACGGGGGTCAAGTGACTTGCCCAGGGTCACACAGCTGGGAAGTGTCTGAGGCCGGATTTGAACCTAGGACCTCCAGTCTCTAGGCCTGGCTCTCAATCCACTGAGCTACCCAGCTGCCCCTCTCCTTCACTTTTAATTTCAACATCTGATGGAGCATATGGGACAGTCTCACTTAGGCAAAATACATACATTTACAAAATTAAACACATTTTTAAAATTATGCCTTTTTTTCTATAAACCATTTTTAATTTCTACTTTTTGGCTATAACTTATTAAATTTTAAGATGATTTAAAATCATCAACACAATTAACAAATAGAAATCCTCCCAAAATTCAGCTATCATTTACTTAGAGCATATAAAGTGTGAGAGAATACTTACTGGGAAACTATCTTCAGGTGCTTCAACTTCATTCTGGGATGTAAGAGAGTCTAAGGAACAAAATAATCAAGGAATTAGGCTTACTTGAGAGAGAAACACAGAGAGTGAGTGTGTGTGTGTACACATATATGTGATATAATTGACTCCTGTGTCATCTCGAAACTGTTGGAAATTATGGATAATTGTATGGCGTAGGCACCAGGGACATAGGTTTAACTCCAGACAAAAATCAATGAGAAAAGATCAATAATTTTCCTTCTGTGGCAGATAGTTGTTGCAACTCATGGCTAAGTGATTTCTGAATTGGATAAATTAAAATCTTTAGACTACTGAGAGCATAGGGATTAAATATGCTTAATAAAAATAAGTAATATGATAGAACATTCTTCTGGCTCAGAAATCAGATGTGTATGTAAAATCTATCTTGCATTATATAACTTGAGGTTCATACATATAGATATGACCATATTTACTGCTAAATATAGTCAGTAGAAACAATGTAATAAATATATTAAAATAAAAATACAGAGAGATTAGTCGATAATTTATTAATGATATTATAGTGAGAAGTTGGTGGGGAAAAATGAGGTGTGCCTGAAGTGATATTAATTTGCTTAATTTATTTTCTGGCCCATAAGATTGTTTATAAATTTGTATTTCTATGAGTGAATCTACTACTCTTCAGATTATGTACCTATCTTTATAATGTGCAATGAATGCAGGTTGTTACAACCTACTAGTCAAACTTATTTTTTTTTAATAATTAGATATATCTAAGAATTAAATAGCATGCTATGTTGACCTGCCTTCTTTCTGAAAACAATGTTTTTAATGGGACTCATTTTTCTTGGATAAACACAGACCAGCTTTATGTGAAAGCTTTTCCCTTCACTCAGATTCTGTTTAAAAGCAAATGTTCTATATGTCACCTATGTCAAAGTAACCAATTAAAAAAAAGAAAATACTCCTTGCCATTTTAATGAACAATCTTTGTAGTCACAAGAAATGCCAGATAGATAGATAGATAGATAGATAGATAGATAGATAGATAGATAGATAGATAGATAGATAGATAGATGGATAGATAAATAAATAAATGTTGGTGCAAAACTTCAGTTAAGGACTGTAATAATTCTAAATTGACAGACAATACTGAAAAAGGACCTAGTTCCACTGAAAGCTTACTTATTTTAAGTACAAACTTTCAAGTCAATTTTTGATGGTCCATTGGAGATAATGGATAAATTAAGTGAGAAGGCAAACAGACATGAAACCTACCTTGAGAAATATCTTCTATAGCTCTTCGAATGCCTCTGTCAAAAGCTCTTGCATCAGCAGGACTTTGAAAAGTAAGGCCAAACTTCTTGTCATCAATCTTCCAGTGATGAAAGGTTGGTGTGACCTTGTTGTAAATGAGGTCCTTCTTTAGCATACATTCTAAAACCACCTGCCATGAATAAAAAACCCTAAGTTACTGTACTCATACTTTAAAGTTATTTGGTTAATTGAGTTCAAATTGGGATATGTGGGTGGTGCAGCCAACCACACTTTGTCAAATAACATAAAAAAATTCAAAACTACTTCATGTTCACAAAGTCTACACAAAATAAACCTAGAAATGAAGATAGGCTTAAGGATAAGTCATTTTGTTTAAAATATTATTCAAAAAGTATAGTGATATAGAAGTTAAAATATTTCCTTTAAAAAGTCATATACAGAGGCAGCTATGTGGTTCAGTGGACTGAGCACCAGGTCTGGAGATGAGAGGTCCTGGGCCTAGCTGTATGACCCTAGACAAGTTACTTAACCCTGATTGTCTAGTCATTACCATTCTTCTGCCTTAGAACCAATATGTACTAATTCCAAAACAAGGTAATGGTTAAAAAAAAAAGCCATGTACATTAAAATTTTTTTTAAATGAGCACTTTGAATTAGAGGTACTACAAAAGTACGTAAGGTTATTTTATAGCATCTTCATTTACTCTGAAAAATATATAGTTTTTGTGGCTAATATTTAAAAGCATCAATGCCAGGAAATGGAAAATTTAAGATTTTAATATACAAAATGGACCATCTTCCTAAAAAGACACATTTTAAATGAGTAGCTATTCCATTAATGGGCTTGTTTTTTGCTGTGGGAGTCAATGAAGATATTAATCTATTGGTGACGGAGGATTAGAAGTGAAGGGAGAAGAGTTATCAGGATATTCCTGATTCATTTATTTCTTCCAGACCAGAGCCTATAGGCAGCTGTCTAAGTTAGTTAGTTAGTTATATAGTTAGTTATTTAGTTAGTTATTTAGTTAGTTAGAGAGAGAGAGAGAGAGAGAGAGAGAGAGAGAGAGAGAGAGAGAGAGAGAGAGTGAGAGAGAGAGAGAGAGAGAGAGAGTTTTGANTGGCTAATATTTAAAAGCATCAATGCCAGGAAATGGAAAATTTAAGATTTTAATATACAAAATGGACCATCTTCCTAAAAAGACACATTTTAAATGAGTAGCTATTCCATTAATGGGCTTGTTTTTTGCTGTGGGAGTCAATGAAGATATTAATCTATTGGTGACGGAGGATTAGAAGTGAAGGGAGAAGAGTTATCAGGATATTCCTGATTCATTTATTTCTTCCAGACCAGAGCCTATAGGCAGCTGTCTAAGTTAGTTAGTTAGTTATTTAGTTAGTTATTTAGTTAGTTATTTAGTTAGTTAGTTAGAGAGAGAGAGAGAGAGAGAGAGAGAGAGAGAGAGAGAGAGAGAGAGAGAGAGAGAGAGAGAGAGAGAAGTCAATTGTCAAAGTAGGAGGGGCATTATCATGTAGGGGAAAGAGAAATGATACTTTGTAACCAGAAACTTGGATTATCTTTCATTATGATTATATAATAAACCTTCCTTGGAATTTCTACTATAGTTAATATTTATTAAAAGCATGCTTAATACAAATAAGTGTTTTGTAAAGAAGAATTCTAAATTAATACAGTTAATTTAATAAATTGATGGGTTAAAATTTCAATTTTTAATGTTATGTATGAATAGATCTATTTGACAACCATTAGATCCAAATAATAGGATTTTACTATTATTGAGTTTATTCTAATTGAATCCTGACAAAAGGCACCTAATATTAATAATATATGACAAGAGAACGTATCCGGCTACTCTTGTGAAGAATGAGATAAATGTATAGAAAATTATTTATTATGATTATAAATCACAATCCTTCTTTTTAAGTGTCATTTTTGCTTTGCTAAAAATGACATTAACATTTTAGGACTCAGTAGAAATATTCAAAGATATGAAAATGTTGTTCATGGGCATAGGTATAGGTTTGTCCTCAGAAGTGTGAACCATAGGAAACTGGTTTTATTTGTATTTTTCTAGTTATCTAATGATCTAGTAATCTGTGATGATGATGATGATGATGATGATGATGTGTGTGGAGGGGGGAGTATACAAAGAAGAGGAAGTAATTTAAATCTCAGAAATAAATGTCAAATTAATGAAAACTATGAAGTCATTTGGTTTCTAAAGTTTCAGATTATTGGGGCAGCTGGGTAGCTCAGTGGATTGAGAGTCAGGCTTAGAGATGGGAGGTCCTAGGTTCAAATCCAGCCTCAGACACTTCCCAGCTGTGTGACCCTTTGCCCACCCTTACCACTCTTCTACCTAGCCAATACACAGAAGTTAAGGGTTTAAAAAAAATTAATTAAAAAAAAAATAAAGTTTCAGAATATTTAAAAAATTATTAAATCAGGAAGCTGTTCAGAACCCCTCTTTCACTTACTCTCCATTCTAGCAAACAAGTTTATAAAGTAATTTTTTCAAATGTTTACTACCAAATAAATGAACTTAATATAACATATCAATTCAAATCCTCCTAAGGTATTTAGTTATAGTAATTTCCAGAAATCTACAATTCCCAATTAATATTCTTTTTAGAACTTTCTGACAAAATATATTAGTTTATGTTTTTCAAAAAAACTAACAATTTAGAGTTCCACCTAACAAGCCATGTTATTTGATGTGAAAAGATGTCAAACTAATTTTTTTTTTTAAATTTTAAACCCTTAACTTCTGTGTATTGACTTATAGGTGGAAGAGTGGTAAGGGTAGGCAATGGGGGTCAAGTGACTTGCCCAGGGTCACACAGCTGGGAAGTGTCTGAGGCTGGATTTGAACCTAGGACCTCCTGTCTCTAGGCCTGGCTCTCAATCCTCTGAGCTACCCCAGCTGCCCCCAAAATAATTTTTTAGTGTTCATGCAGATTTAGAAAACTAAAAACAACCCCTTACTTTGTTGAGGAAGTAGGATAAAATGCAGGATAAAACTAATTATTAGAAAAAGGATGTCATTTCTAAAGTTATAAAGAAGTACAAAAAAATTATTTCTTAAGACTTGTCTTTCTATAGCTGAGTATTAAGTGATCCTTTTAATTTCTATTTCCAATAGCATGAAAAGTGGAACAATATATGATTCAGTTACATTAAAAAATTGGAGATTTCTTTTCTGGTACCTAAGTAACATTTTAAATTTTTTCCGCCACTGTAGTTTTACCTTACCATACAACGTGCTTAAAATACTTAGGCAGTTGATAAATATTGGATGAATGAATGAAAATTTATTTCAGGCTTATAACATTTATATGCTTTGGCCCTTTTGTTATTTCAATGTATTTAAAAAAAGTGACTTCTAAAATTAATTTTTTATTTTTAGGTTCCGAAATTTGCTACATGACTAAAGATGTTTACATAGTTAACTATATCCAAATATCAAAGGCTTCAAGTTTTATCTACTTATTTTTTAATTAATAACATGGAAATTTATTACTGTTTTTGCACTAGTAGTTTTATGGGCAAAACAAATAATCCAGAATTGAATTTTGTCTCAATGTAGTTATCAGGATGAGGCAAGGAACCAAACAGACACAGACAAAGACACAGAGACACACAAATGCATGTGTGCACACAAACACATGACAGCAATGCATATTGTACTGTCATAATTATAAACAAGAAAAGACTTAAGAGTATAGATGATAGAAGTAATTTCTAATATTAATATTTAATCATGATCATGGGCATACCCATAACATTTTATAGTCTATACTACACAATGTTATATATTCCCACAGTTACTACAATTACTATTTCCAATGCAAATGCTTAATAAATACTTGTTTACTGAATGGCTTGCCAACTATTTGTGCTTCTCCATCAAACAGTACTCAGAGTTTGAAAACAAAGCAAGTAGAAGAATTCTTCGAAAGGTTTACTCTTATCCATGTGAGATCCACAACAATTTATGGATAATGGTGTATTTTGTGTAAATGGAAAGGCAGATAAGCTGGACATATATAGCAAGAGAATGGTATAACAAAGGTATAGTCCAAGAAAAACAATGATACCCACAAAATATTAAAAATTTTTGGATGAAGCACTCCAGCTCTGTTGTACAGATCTTCTACTGAGGATATAAACTGTAGTCATGAATTATATAAAATGAGAATGCAGAGAGAGGCAAGTTGTAATGCACATAGGTGAAGAACCCACAATGATGAAATTTTAAAATTTAAAGTAAAAGTACTTATACCTTATTAAAGTAGAGCATAAAAGATTTTAGAGCTGAAAGAGAACTTATGAGAGCATGTGAGCCAACTGTCTCATTTTATATATGGGAGCAAGTACGTGGGATCATACAATATCTTTATATAATTTAGGCAGATCTAGGACTAAAATCTGCACTTCCCACTGCACCATGCTGATTTTTATGGCAATAATAGTAGCACCTAATTTCTACATAGATGAGTGTAATGTTGTAAAATGAATGGCTGACGTTTTTAAAAGAAGGGCTTTACAATTTTTGCCAAAATGACTATAATCAATGAAGCCAATACTGCCAGGTGAATAATCTACTAAGTTTAAGAATTCAGGGATGTTAGCTGAGAAATAAACTTGTAAGGCAACAGAGTGCCATTTATTAATTACTGATCTAATAAAAGTATTTAATTTACCTGACCCTCCTTTGGAGTTCTTAATAGAGTGAGTAATTCACTTATAAGAAAATATCTGAAACAAGAAGAAATGAACAAGTTTGTCTTGTTAAAAGTATGTGCCCCTTGCCAGAGGCCACAACATAGTTTTTTAAATGTTTAATTTATGATTATTATATTTGAAATATAGTCCAAGCTGATTAGTGAGAAATACTAATAGTTCTTCCTGAGTTAGGAACTCCTCAAAACGTGTAAACATTTAAGGTCACTAAGCTATGTAATATTTAGGGTTCTTTGACACTTAATGACCAGAAATGGTGAAACAAACATAAAAATAGTGTTGATGGTTTCACTCTCCTTTCTATTTCACAGACAGGCATTTTACCTTGGCTTTAGAAAATGGTTAAACTTTGATATTTCAGAAAGTAATCATTATATATAGTTTTAATTTGTAAAAATGATCTTTATATTTTAAATTTTTCCAAGAGAACAAATATCTATCTATCTATCTATCTATCTATCTATCTATCAGAACACACAGAGGATTATATATGAAACTGTAACTATCCATATGCATAGTCTGGTTTTTTAAAAATATGATGAATTTTTCTCTAAACATGAGATTATAAAATGTCAGGAAACAAATATTAAAAATTGTATCACTATGTAATCTAAAAAAATAAAACATTTAAATTTTAAAAAGCATATGAAAATCCCACACATTACTTTCAAAACAGTTCCTATCTGTACTTCCACCTGAGCTTTTGTTTACAGGTTTGTTTTGAATAAAACCAAATTACATGAAATTTATATGAATCTGAAAACATAAACATAAAATCCATCAAATGCCAAAATATTTGAACCAGACATGAAAACTTTAAGATAAAAAGAAATCTGTACTTTAATTTTCTACTATATTATAACATATTGAAAAGATCAACCCATGAAGAAACAATTAAATACATTTTGTTTAATTATTATATTTTTTCTTTTATACCATATATTGTTATCTGACAGCATATGCAACATCATGTACCACTTTCTTTCTCTTCTTACCAACTTGTTTCAATAGGAAACTGAGTTTCATCATTTGCTTTCTAGGTCCAAAACTAGTCATTGTCCTTAATCTGAAATAGCTTCTTTTTAGTGCCACTTTCAAATATATTATTGTGGTCATTATGAATAGAGTTCTCCTAGATCAATTAATAAACACTGGTATCAATAATAGCAACAACATAACATCCCACATCTATCACTGAACCTTAATTTGGCCATCAAGCATCTAATCAAAGAGTATGAATAATAATTGTTCCTTTCAATGACTATACAGGGTAAAACTACTTGTCTAACATTTTTGGACATTAGTTTAAAATTACGGTCTAGGAGTCTTATAATTAAAAGCAGCACAATTAACTAAACACCACCTCTTCCTCATTCAAAAGCACTCAAAAACTGTTTATGGAGTCAGTATCAAGAAAGACATTTTATTTTCATCTGTTTACAAAGAGCAGTAAACTTGACCAGGTGAGAGTTAAATGTAATTGCTGTAGAGTAGACCAGCTGGAGCTGGCTCTAGGAAGGTGACTATAAGAATAGAGGAGGAAGTGTGTAATTATGTCAAGGGTATTTGGCAAAAAGGTTTTGCATTCTGACAGATCTGAACAAGCTGGCCAAGACAGCCCAGGAGACTATAAATCTTAATTCTTTCCTAGTTGAAATCAATATTTTTATGGGGGAGGAGGGCTGTGGTGGTGGTGAAAGGTAGAAAAAATAAATTTTTGTTCACTGAAAAACAAAACATACAATGTCAAGAGAGTTAGAGTAAAGGCTGGGGTAGACCCCCTGTGGAGGATTTATAGGAGGATTGAAATAAAGTGGCACAGCAGAAAATATGAATGAATTGTAATTTGTGTCCATATCAATACGATCCTAGACCCACCTAAGCTTCCATCTTAATGTTCTTTAGCATTTCTTCCAATTCTGAAAATCTATGGAATTATCCGATTTTCTTTCTTCTCAAACACTGCTATGGGGGTGGGGGACAGAAAAAGGAAAGAACTGGAAGGAAGGATTCAAGGAAAGAAAATAATTAGAGAGGAAAAGGAAGGAAATATTAAAGAGAAAGAGGGAGAAGGTAGATATTCAAGGAGTGCTTCAGAAAAGTTGGTATATACTTTGGGGTTTGGAGGTTTCAGAGATACCTAGGAAAATTGTACAAAATGGGGCTCAGTGCAGTGAGTAGAAGCAGAACAATATGCACAATAACAAGAAACACAGGAAAAACAAATAACGGTTTAAGAATTCTGATCAATGCAAATGACAAATTTCACCTCTTGCCAGAGGAGTAACAAACTTAAGGTGTGGAATAAGACATTCACTTTTGGACTTAGCCTCTGCTCAATAAACTCCAAAGATTCCCAGCTGTCCCCAGGAACAAATACAAAAGCATCTTTTTGGCATTCAAGTCATAACCTAGACCCACCTCCTACCTTTCCAATCTTCTTACACTTTACTCCATAACTTCAAAATCCAATGACACTGGCCTCTAAGACTACTCCAAAGACAAGACTCCATTTCTCAGCTCTCTGCATTTTCTCTGGCCACCCCCACACTTGGAACACTCTCCCTCCTCACCTCAATTCCCTCTGCTGGCCTCTTTAATTCCCAATTAAAATTGTTAGGGTCCAAAATGGGTGGCCTCCAGAGGAACACACAAGACAATGCAATCAAAGCAGGAGAAAGCTTTATTGCCAGTACGCACTGGGGAAACTCAGCAAAGAGAGTCCCGAGGGGGCATTCAGAATAAGGAATATATATATGTTTCTGGGATATAGGTGCCTTTGTCTTAGGGTTAGCTAATAGCTAGACAGAGGGAGTAGGGATGCTTCCAGGTGTCACAGGATATGATTCTTAATCTTCAAGGCTGTTCTGTCTAGGAATCTTCAAGGCTGTTTCATCTAGGGGCCCTGGGGCTTCCAGCCAGGAGTTGTCCCTGGGACTGTGAGTCAGAGAGATAATCTGCCCTGCTCGAGTCGGGCATGACGTTATCCAAAAAATCCCCTGCTTAATTGCTAAGTTTAGCTTTTTGGCTATAATATTCTTATAAGCTATAAGCTATAATATTTCTATAAGCTTTTTTGGCTATAACAAAATCCCACCTCCTCCAGGGAGTCCTCCCAACTGTTCTTAGTTTCAGTGCCTTCCCTCTAGTAATTATCCAATTAGCCTGCACACAGCTTCTCCTTTATTCATTTCTTTGCATGTTCTGTCCCCATTAGACCATAACATCTTTGAGGACAAGAACTATCTTTTGCCTTTTTCTGTAACCCCAGTGCTTAGCACAATGCATGACTCATAGCAGGTACTTAGTAAAGGTTTATTGAGTGACTGAATTGTCTAGTTACATGAGAGATATCCAACTTAAGTTTGCAAAAATTTCCCTCCAGAACCTTGGGGTGTGGAGGAGCTATAATAGTTTTATGATAGGTATAGAAGAGCTATAATTTTCATCAGTGTAGGGAATACTGATACACAAATGAAATCAGAGAAACTTTGTAAGTATTTTAGTATTCTATGACATGATGAGTTTTGAATTCTGGACAATCAACTTAAAAAAACAAGACTTTTAAAAATGTTTTTCCCATCAACCAGGCATTTTGTTTATTACAAATTTGGACACAAAATGTCAATATTCTATTTTTCTTATGTACATTTTGGGACACATGCTTTATTTTTATATATGCTCCACTGTCCTCATTTATGATGAATAATTATTTAGTACTGACTCCTTCCTCCCCCCTCTCCCACTCAATTGTATGGCAATTCCAAATTCATTTAATAAATGATCATTTATTAGGTCAATATGCAGAGCAGTCTTTGTGCTAGGGGGTTTGGGAAGGTGCAAAATTCAGGTAAGACAAGTTTCTTGTCCTCCAGTTTAAGTCAGTAAAAGGGAAGAAAAAACACAGCTAATTATGTTACATGATAACTACATTTTAAAAAACTGTAAAACAAAGTGCTATGTGGCACAAAATCAAGAACCTGGACATATATCCAGAATAATTTGAGCTGCCAAAATAAACGGCAAAATGGCAAAATCACCAAAAAACTACATTATTGAGTTCTGCAAAGTTAAAAAATCCTTTCACTGGAACACAACCCCGAGAGGTAGATATTAACTTGGAGAAAACATGGAACTACTAAAGAATAGTTAGAAAAAACATGTCTTTAAATCAGGAAAGAGATAAGTGTTGAGTTTCAGCCGCCACAGTCAAGCAACCTAAAAACCACACCAAGCCAAGGGCTCTGGGACTCTGGGAACTGTGTCTCTGGAGAATACACCACGGAAGATGATTCTCCAAAGAGTGTCAGAAGTTGGGGGTCTTTTATACCCTCTGGAGAACTTGGTATAGCAAACGAACATGCATAAAGAGGCTGCAGCCAGCAGCTGGGGTATCATGGAACAGTCAACTACAATGAATACAAAAGGAAAGGGTCAACCCAAGAACTAGGCTTCTGGAGAGAGGACTCTAATACAATGGGAGAAGCTATTGTTTATGTCTACTAGTCCCACCCAAATTGGGGTTGCCAAACACTTCAAAGTCTATTGTTCAGTCTAAAACAGGTGTGACTGGGACTTTCTGAATGTGACTTCTCAGGGGATAGGGGCAAACTTGAAATTTGCAGAAAATCCAATGAGACAGACTAAAGGAACATTATTAACTCCATTTTATAGATGTCAAAATTGAAGCACAGAGAGGTTAAATGATCTACTCATGGTTAGACAATTATTAATAAGTTGTAACCAAGAATGAAATTCAGTTTTCCTGATTCCAAACTTCAATGATCAGTCCAATATATGTGATACTGAAAAGCCCATCATTTTTTACTGAGCTACAGGAATAAACTTCTAATTTAAAGTTTATTTAGTCATCTGCTTTCAAATATTTTAAAAGCAATCTTAGCTACAGTCTTCTCTGTTCATAGCAAATAAGAAAGCAAATTAGAGAGACCTCCTCTAAGTCAATAACACGAATAGCAGTGAACGGAGAGAAAAATTAAAAAAGTTAATTTAAGAACTCAAAAACCCTTCAAAAACCTGAAATTACTAAGAGCCCCACTAATCTTACCAGGCACTAAAGACCATCACTATATTTACAATACAAATATAAGTTATCAACAAAAGTTATTCAATTACATAACGCTTTTATTTTAAAGTATTGTTTTGGCAGTTTTGCTGGCCGTGTTTTTTAAACATCACTAAATATTAAGAATTCTTATTATTTTCTCTTATGTTTTAAGTTTTCTCCTTTTTAATATCCAAAGATTTTAAACATATAGCTAAGGAAGAAAAGGGGTTAATTAATGTTCACCTTCATTTTGTCCTTGGCAAACAATGATCTTTTTAATATTCACCTGAATCCCTTCCTCCAGTCCCACTGGCATCAGTTAGTACTGTGGTGGCCTGTGTAGCCACAGTTCAGGTCAGATTCCTGTTCCAAGATTATTTACATTAACTACAAATTTATTCTTCATACATACTATACTTTGCTGGAGAAGCTCCCATGTGTAAATGTGATCCTTTAGGTAGGTGGAGACATCTAATAAGGCAGTTATTTACCACTAAAGAGATCACGGTTACTGTAAGAAATGTGAAGGGTCTCAATAATGATCAGAGCTTTCCAAATGAAAGAGATTTGGGGAAATCTGGAGGCTTTGGCCTCAGATACTATTAGCGCCTGACCCCTTTTTTCCCAAGGCTTGTATTTACAACCACCAAATTCTGCCAATCATACACAGTTTTGGTGCTACCTTCAATCCACAGTATGCACTTGAAAAATGCTACAAAAAATTTCCCCCCTGGTTCTGCCAATATGAGAAAGGCTCTAATCAGCATCAGGTTGCCTTATGTATGTAGCTAGAACCCATGCTGAGTTCCAACCCTAAGCTAGGATTTACTATAATTGCGCCCGTACTGCTTACTCAATAATTCTATATTGTCATCAGCTAGGTGACACAGTGGATAAAGAGTCAGGAAGATCTAAGTTCAAATACAGTCTTAAGACAATTTCCAGTAGTGTGACCCTGGCCAAAACTCTTAACCTCTGTTTGCTTCAATTTCCTTGTCAGTAAAGTTGGGATAATAATAAGTACCTACACCTCAAAGGGCTGAAGTGAAGATCATATGACATAACTGAAAGGTGCTTAGCATAGTGCCTGGCATATAATAAATGCTGGTATTATTGTCATCCCCATCCTCATCATCTCACTGCCCACAGTAACTTCCAAAGCTTTTCTTTTCTCATATTTAAACACAATACACAAACCACATGTATAGCTGAAGATGAAAGCCTCTAATTTCTTTTAAAATTAAAACCATCCGATTTGGGTTTCCTTAGCTCCCCTCCACCATTTCTTAAAACTTCTAATGCTCATCTCACCCACCCCCACCCCCATTTCTTTCTTTATGCAGAGAAGTATCTTTATCCTTCAACAAAAACTAATTCTTCTACCTCTAACCCAGATCACATTCCTTTCTAAGGATATCTTCTTTTGGGATGTAGCTGCAGTATTTTCTCTTAGGTGTTTTCAGTCTTTTCTGTTATTGGCTCCTTCCCACATGCCTTCATATATGCTCAGATCTTTGCAATCCTTCTATTCCATCTCACCCATCATCTTATCTCTCTTTTGACCTACATAACTGAACTCCAGCTTTGATCTTTTAGTACTCAACTGAACCTCCTTTAAGATTACCAATAAAATATGTAGTTTAGTATGATATAGGAAGATTATATCATAAGGATAACCAAATGATCTGAAATTGAAATTCTCTTCAGTAGAAATCTTCAGATTGATGACTACTTGTCAGGTATGTTATACATAGGAACCTGCTTAGGACAGATTGGATTGGATGGCTTCTAAAATTCTTTCCAACTCTGTTGTACTGAGAGTCTGATATAAAATGCCATATTCCATGGCCTTTTTTTGTAATCCTCATCTTCTTTGCCTTCTCCTAGAATACTGTCTTTAGCTTTAAGAAATGCTCCAAATCAATAATAATAAGTAAAATTCAATCAAAATAACCCCGAGACCAAGCAAATTGGAAAAGATGTTAAAAGGAAAAGTCAGTGTTGGAAGACTATGGGCACCACTAGTACACTGCTAGTAAAGCTGTGAATTAGTACAACAATTCTGAAAAGAAATATTGAATTATGCAAATAAAATGATGAAAATGCCCATATCCTTTGACTCAGATTCTAGTATTATACATTAATCTCAAGGAGGTCATTGATTAAAAAAAGCAAGGTCCTTGTATGCACCAAAATATTTAAAGAAGCACTTTTTGTGATAGCAAAAAATTAGAAACAAAGTAAATGCCCACTGAATGGGGAATAGCTTGACAAATTGTGGTACATGAATGCAATGGATTATCATCATGCCGTATAAAAATTGACAAAAGGAACCAGAAAAATCTATGTGAACTGATACAGAATGAAGTAATCTGAGTCAAGAAAACAATATGTATAATAACTATTTACAATAGAGTATTACAATAATGTAAATGGAAAGTAAGTAAAGAGAAGATGTTGCAAAATTACAAAAAAACAAGCAGTCTCCAAGAAAAGAACTGAGAAAACATCCCCATCTCACTTCTTTACAGAGATGGGAAATGTATCAAGGTGGCATGCTGCATTTACTTTTCTGGGTTTTAAAAAATGTATTACTGTTGACTTTTTCCCCTCACCTTTTTCTTAAAAAAATATTATTTATTCTGTTCAACAAATCCTGGTGAACCCCTTTGTACCGAAGATAATGAGTTCTAATTTGGATATGATACGCTTGAGAACAATACAATAACACATTTTTTAATTGAGCAAAAAGACTATAAATTCATTGGTAGTCCATAGTAGTATGACGCAGACTTTCAGTAATGACACCATTGTGATCGTATTGGAAAACACCAGGAGGGAGTATTTTTATCCCTAGAGATAGATAGGTAGTTCAGTGGATGGTTTGGGGCCTGAAGTTAGGATGACCTGAAATCAAATTCTGCTTTAGACACTTACTAGCTTTGTGTCTCAGTTTCCAAAACTGAAAATGGGGATCATAGTAACACTGACCTCTGGAGGTTGGTGTGAGGATAAAATAAGGTATTTATAAGGTGCATAAGAGTATGGTGCCTGCACTTAATAAATGCTTTCCCTTTCCTTTTTTTATCCCTACATGCCTAACCATTCATATTTTCCAACTCTAATCATATATACACATAAACACAAACTAGTTTTCCTAATAATTAGTACTTAAAAAAAACATATATTTAATGATACTTTTACTATTCTTCACTCCTTGCTTACATCTCAACCCTCAACCTACAGTCAACAAACTGCAATGGAGATTTCTTTTTCTACTTGGTAAAATGCTGAAATGCATTTTAGTGGGAAAATTTTATATAAATTATTAACTAAAATGCATTCTTTTTCTAAAAAGATCAAATTCAACATAAAGGAAGTCTCCAATTTCCAAACAGGCTAAGTCCCTATAGAAATGATGGCTAGCTTGCCACCTGTAGTACTATATACTTGTAAAAAATAATTATTAAAAATACAATTGCAATGGCACTAACTGAACTAAATAGAAAACATAAAACTGAATAAGAAATAGCTATTTTCTTCCTTCCTTCTTCCCCATCTTTCCCCAATTTGATTGTTAGTACTTAAGTAAAAGCAGAATGAAGCAGTAAAGAATGAAGAAAATTCTAAATTGGACTTCTAGAAAGGCTAATGACATTAATTAAACATGTTAATTTCTTTTTTCTTTACATGTATATTAGTAACATTACTCAACTGAAACTAATACTTAGCCATGATTATGATCATTTTAGAGACTCAAACAGAACTGCATTAGGGAGAGAAAAATATACAAATACATTTCTCCAAGAAACTTGGCTAAGAGGGAGATGTGAGGGAGAAGAAATGTAAAGTAAAAGAATATCCTTGTATGAAATAAGTGTCTTGAGAAAGTTGGAACTACAGAGAATGGGGGTGGAGCAGTTACAAAGTATATGAATCTGAAATAAAAGATCTATAGGGGCAGCTGGGTGGTTCAGTGGATAGAGCATCAGGCCTGGGGAGGTTCTAGGGTCAAATCTGGCCTCAGACACTTCCCAGCTGTGTGACCCTGGGCAAGTCACATAACCCCAATTGTCTAGCCCTTACTGCTCTTCTCCCTTGAAACTGCTACTTAGTATTGATTCTAACATAGAAAATCTTTTTTAAAATCTGGGTGAAGGTAACCAAGATTAAGAACAGTAGAATGTGTGAATTTAATATAAATTGTACCCCCTGATTCCTTTTGAAAACCCATCCTTGGTTGATATTAGCCCCACTCTTTGACTGGCCACACACATGTACTATGGGAGGATGCCAGAGGTCTTTGTGGCTACCTGACATAGTATTCTGGCTAATAGAAGGGGGCTGGCCCCACAAAATAAATAAATGAATGAATGAATGAAAATTTAAAAAAAAAGTTGTCTAATCCCTTTAAAAAAGAAAAATACTCTAAATTACTTAAATTAAAAGAAATAAAAAAAATGAATGAATGAATGAACAAACAAGTAAACAAACAAATAAATAGATAAATGAAGGATGTCCTGGCAAAAAGTCAGAACTCAAACCTGAACTGGGATTAAGCCTGTCCAATCAGAAAGTTTCAGGAGAGTGGCAAAAACTGCCTTTATAAGAAAGGGAACATAGGAAGCATGCTCTTTCTCTCTTGCTGGATACTCTTGAGCACAGCCACTTGTGAGATGAACCTTCAAGGCAGTATAAGGTGGCTAGAAATTAGGGAAGCCAAGTGATCCTGGGATATGTCTTGTCTCTATCTGCCCATCTTTCTCCCTTTTACTAATAATTATAAATTAATATTCAGTCTCCAGAGAACTTTAATCATAACAAGAACAAGTGCTAAATTAGATGTCAAGGGAATGTGGGTTTGGACTTTAAGATTCACATGTTACCTAATAAAACACCACACAGCCTTCAATATCTACACACAATGTTAGCTATTATTGTGACCTTGAGTAAGTCACTTAACCTTTCTGTTTCCTTTTCTGCTAAAGTAAGGGGTATGCAGTAGAATTGCTTGTCAACTCTGGGAGAGTGGAGGGAGACAACATGGATCATGTAATTTTGGAAAACTTATGTGTAAAATTTTTATTGGAACAAAACAAAGATACATTTTAAAAAAAGAACATCAAAATAACACTTTTTACTGTACCTTGCTATGTCCTGACTGGGGTAGAATCCATATGCTTAGATTATGAGTCTTGGCTCCCAGATGAGGGAGGAGGGAGTCTTGTATCCAGACAATTTGCAATTTTTGCCACTATGACATTTTGCCTTCCTCAAGAAGAAAAGAAATAAAAAACAGCTTTTCTTTGCTCTCAAAAAAACTCCCATAAATAAAGGGGTGCAAAATAAATGATATCTACTATTTCCTTTCAGCTCTAGATCCAAGGTCCAGATAAGCTACAGAAGAGTTCTCAGAATCAGCCAGCAAGCAATTTCAATGAAACTTTAAATATTATTCAACTAAACTGCTTTCTCCAAGGTTACCTATGATCTTATAAAGACCAAATTTAATGGCCTTTTCTCAATTCTTATCCTTCATGACCAGTCTAAAGCATGAGACCCATTCTCTCACTCAGTATACTCACTCTCTTTCCTCTCCATTTTCATAATATCAATTTCTTCTGCTTCTCTTATCTATTCCTTCATTGATACTACATTCACTAACTGTGAAGGTCCTTTAAGACTCTGTCCTGAAATAAGTAACTAATAAATATTAGTAGTTGGTGGTATAATGGTTAAAAGGGGGTTAGAGGATTTCTAGGTTCTCGATGTAATAGTCCTTTGGGCCAAGTTATTTAAAATCCTTTAGATCTGGGAAAGGATTCAGGGAGAGGCTGACAAGGTAACAATAAGATGTTAAACAGGATTTTATTAAACTGGGACAGATAAGGGAAGGGAGTGGGATGATCTAACTGGGATAGAATTAAATCCCTCCCACCAAGGTCCAACAAGTTTCCAATAGATGATTCTACATTGATCTCTACCTCAAGTTCCCCAGCTATCTGTATTATATCCTAACCAGAATCCCCCCCCCCCCCCCACCACCACCCTCTTTGGTAGTATTAAGAGTAAGGGAAAGCTGGAAAGTATACAGGTCCACTGGGTTTGTAGGGAGATCTCACGACTGTTGTCTTCAGAGTCTGGCAGGAAACTGGTAGAGTCACAGCAACATAAAATCCAAAAGGACGGGGAGGTAAGGCTCTGACTACATAGTCCACCTGTGTAGCTTACCAAAGCCAACCTCTTCCTGGCAGGTGAAAAGCTTGATGGGTAATCCACTCAGACAGGGTTTCCAGAGAGAACCAGTACCTCCAGAGAGTAAATCTAGGAACTGTCACCAGAAAGTCACTGACTCCAGAATTCTGGAATTTTCTCTGCTTCTGCCTGGTACTTCCTACTTTCCCTGATTACACTATAACAGTCCTGAGACCTCTTCTCTTTTTGCCCTATATTATTTCACTTGGTAATTTCATCAGCTATTATGGATTTAATGATAATTTTTATGCAAATAATTCCCAGATCTATATATCTCACTCTAGCCTTTTTCCTAAGCTGCAACTGCATTTTGTATATCACAAATTCAGTGTTTCAAGTGTCTTGAACTCAACCTGTCTAAAACAGAACTCAATATCTTTCTCTGCCAAATATTCTCTTCCAAATCTCCCTCAACACTGAGGGCAAAACCATATTGCCAGTCATTAGGGAGCATAACCTTGAGGTTGCCCTTGACTTTGCATTCATTCCATATAGTCAATCTGTTGCCAAATATTATTTCTACATTCATAACAACTTTTGTATACGTTCCCCCTCTTCTCTACACGTAGACAACTACCACCCTCATTCAAGATGTCATCACCTTACCTGGAGTACTACAATGGCCTTCTGATTGCTTTTCTTGCTCAATTCTCACCCCATTCCTTTGATCCTCCACTCGGTTACCAACCTAATTTCTTTAAAATGTAGATCTGACCATGTCAACCCTCCCTACTCTATTGAATCTCTATTACCTCCAGGATCAAGAATAAAATTTTCTATTTGGCATTTAAAGATCTTTATAAATTAGCCCTTCTCTTCCATTCCAATCTTTTTCTACTTTGCTTCTCTCCATGCATTCTAAAAGATACATGAGACCTACTAGTTGTTTCATGGACAGGGCATTCTCCATCTCCTCCTTCTGTAGCTTTGCACTGGATATCCCCCATGTTTGGAATATGTCCCCTTCTCACTTTTGAACTTTGCTATGGTTTCCTTTAAGGTTTAGCTCAAGTCCCATCATCTGCAGGAGATCTTTCTTGCTTCTCCTATCTGCTATTCCCTTCCCTTCAGAGATTAACCCTCATCTACTTTCTTACATAATGTAGTTATTTACATGTTTTTTCCCCTTTTGGACTGTGAACTCTGTTTTTGCCTTTCTATCTCAGTATGTAATAGTGTATGGCACTTATAAATGTTAAAAAAAATGCTTTCTGATTTGATTAAGAGCAGTTCCAAGATAAGTAAGAGAAATAACATGATACAGACTATATGCTTATGTGTAGAGAATTAACATTTCATTCTATGCTTTTTTAAAAAGTAAAGGTTTTTTTCTGCATCACACTATGGTAACCACTAGTTCCTCCACAGAGTTTTCTCATATTACAAATAGCATTGTTTAATAAAATAAAAACAAAAATGGAGGAAATTGGCATAAATGACTTTGAAAAAGTCTGAAAAGATGTACAATATTCAACACTTGTGGTCTTCACAGCTTTATCTAAATTGTATGGCATTTAAAACAAAATTGTCTGTACCTCTATCAGCATCTAAACATCCCAACCCAAGAACCCTACTATACTCTCAATTGAAAGGGGGAAAATACCATCATCTGTTTTCTGGGTTGGAGAAAGAACAACTTCTGGTGAACAATGGGATGGAGAACCAAGACTGGTCATTATGATTAATTAACCCTCCCTACTCTACTGACTTCCTATTATCTCCAGGATCAAAAGTAAAATTCTCTATTTGGAATTTAAAGATATTTATAAATTAATTATTATTTTATAAATTAATATACCAAAATTTTTTCAGTCATTTCCCAATCAATGAGTATTACTCCCTCCCACTTTTTTTTTTCTACAACAAAAAGTGCTGCTAGAAACATTGTGGCATACATGGGTCTCATCTTTGACATTCCCAGGATTTATACACAACAATGGGATCTCCAATGATCGCTTTGCTACAAATGTAGCAAATTACATGGGAAAGCTAATGGTACTTTAAAAATGCTAAGAAAATTTAATCTTTTAAATAAAACTTTCATTCTTCTAAAACACATATACATTTTTGGAAATTGTTCACTCCATAGGTGAAAATTATATAGGGCTTTTCAAAATGGGGGAAGCTGTAGTCACTTAATAACTCAAACCTCCCAAGATACTTTGGGTGCCATAGAATAAAAATCTCATTACTAAACCGTTACATTGTTTGCCAGAAATATTTTAAAACAGAGGAAGCTAACAATGAGTACATTTGTGTCTTATTCAAAACCAACCAACCAGTTGTTTTAAGGTAAAATATATGTGATGTAGATATATTTTTTAAACTCCTATATACTTCAGTGTCTAATTTAGAGAAAAACAAGTGGCATTAACTAAGAGGTAGTGAAGTTTACCTTAAGTCATCTGCTATAAAATAAATCATTTGTTTCTTTTAATGAAAAATCACTTTAAAATGGCACTCAAATTGTTTGGAATATGAAAATTTATATTTTGACCTAAAATATTTGCTCTATATTAATGTTATTATTTCAATAGATTAAATGTGATTAGGTTAAGATACAGTATATATTTACCAATATGGAACAAAACTCATTCATGAGTTATTATATCAGCTGGTGTCCAATCTTCTAGGAATGTACCTTTCAAAATTTAGCTAAAATAATAATCTGGCAATAGACCCCAATCATGATAGTTTTCCACCCCAGAGACGGTCTGTCAGAGCTTTTGCTTTGTTGGACCAGTCTAGGCTCTATGATATGACAGAGACCAGCCTAAGGTAAGTTTGGAGAGACTCATCATCAAAATGTTGGCCAACCAAAAGAATTGTTTTGGACAGAGCACAGCATGAACTCACTGGATATACATATTAATGAAATAATGATCTGGAGAAAAGCATACCAAAAAATGAACTGAATGGGGCAGCTGGGTCTCTCAGTGAGTGGACAGACAGCCAGACCTAGACACAGAAGGTACTGGGTTCAAATTCTGATTCAGATAATGAACTCTGTGATGCTGGGCAAGTCACTTAATTACAACTGCCTAGCCCTCATTGCTCTTGGAACTGACACTTAATTTTGATTCTAAAACAGAAGAGTTTTTAAAAAACGAATTGAAGCTGAAATGAGCATGGTACATGAAGAAGAGAGTGCTTGGTTCAAATCTAGTTTTAACTGAGCAAGATTAGGAAAAGCTAACTACCACACCAATGCAACTCAACAATTTGGAAATAGGTCTTGATCAATGACACATGTTAAAACCAGTGGAAATGCGCATCGGCTATGGGGGAGGGAGGTGATGGGGAAAGTAAGAGCATGAATCATGTAACCGTGTTAACTTTTCTAAAAAATAAAAATTATTAAATGTGAAAAAAATAAATGAAGTAAAAAAATAAAAAAAAAGATTAGGAAAAGCTTTTGATCATTTACTAAGTGACTACTGTATTCTAGGCTTTGGCTATACAAATAAAATGAATGAAACATTCTCAACTTGTCAGGATCTGGTATTCTAATTGGAAAGACAAAAAGTTTCCATATAACTTTGAAAATAAAGTACTGTAGCTTGGATTCGTTAAGTACTCTGGTTTTGAGTAGTTCTCAAAACTTTCTGCTTTTTAATTTTTTTATTATTTATTTAACAAAACCCCAATTGTCTCCTTGCAATAAAAACTTCTAAAATGCTTTAAAAAATTCTATAGCAGTAGAATATTTTTCTTAAATTTAGGTAAATTTTATTCTAAAAAAGTTGTGAAACTTATTTAGTAAAAAAGATGTTTCATTATATAATTACTAAATATTTTTAACTGAGTACACTGGCTGTTAACAGTTCATCATGAAAGAAAATGTCCAACAATTCTTATTTCCCTCTTGATTTATAAACGTCATTTTCCCTTAAAACACTGAATTTTGTTTTAGAATTTTCTGGTTTTGTTTATAGCCTTTGAAACTTTACAGTTATAGGACTATATTTTTAAAACAGAATAACACATATGGTGCATCATGGCAGTCAGACATAAATATCAAATTGGAGATAGCTATTATCATATTTGCATTACTTCTGTATTTTGGGTTTGGTGGCCAAAACAGGGTTGGATATGTTTATTTCATTTTAAATCACAGTAATGGACAAATTTGCTTTCTTTTCCTTTTATGTTTTGTGAACCTACTGCATAGTCTGCAATAAGTGCTATTACATACATACATACATATATATATATACAGTTAGAATTTTTTATAACTTAGAATATAAATAAGTTAACCAATTAATTATATTTCATACATATATAATCAAATACATTCAAGAATTAGTTTTTTATCATCATTTTTGTAAAATCTTCTCAATGATCTTTTTTTTAAATTTTCCTTCCAAATTTTTTTTTTAGTTTCTCATGGAACTCTGAATCTTCCAAAAGGTGCCACCATTCTTCCAATAACCCAGGTTTAAAAGATTTGAAACCTCAATCATCCTCAATTCTTCATTCTTCAGCTCATATATATAATTGAATGTCAAGTCTTGGTCATTCTAACTCTACATGTCCCCTATTTCATCACTTTTTTTCCACTGACATAGTCACTACTCAAGATGAAGATCTCATTGTCATTCACAGGTGGATTAAGTTAGACTATTAACTGCTCTCCTCTCCAATTAATCCTCCACATGGCTGCCAAAGAGATCTTCCTGGAACACAAGCCTGACCGTGTCACTCTTCTGCCCAGTAAATTCCAGTGGATCCTATTACCAATAGGATGAAATTACTAACTTTCCAGGATTGTACTATCATTACTCTTTTTCCTACACTCTACAGTTTAACCACATTGATCTTTTTTGACATTTTTCAAACATGAGATACTACCATCATTTGGATTTTCATTATGCCTTTTTATATGCTGTCCCCTCAGACCTGAAATTTGTGGAGTGAATCACTCTTTGTCTATCAATCAGCAACTTTTAAGTTAATCAATCAAAAACTTAAGTAATCCTACTTTGTACTTTACCAGTTACTAATTATGAGAGTTCACAAGTCACTTGCTAGAATGGGTAACAACTCCAGAGGCACTGCCTTGGGCAGTTGAAAGACTGCAATTGGTTCCTGTAAAGTAAGGGAGCAACAGTAAAAGATATGGAGAAAACTGCTTTAAAAAGGCCAGCCAGAGGACTTATTCACTCTCTCTGCTTCAGTGAGTTGGCCTGGAGGAGGAGACTCTTTCCTGGATCCTGCATGGCTTGCAGTGAGTGGCGTGATTTGGTGAAGAGACCCTCTCTGCTCCTTGGCACTTTGGTGGGGCACTTCCTTCAGCATGAGTTCTGGTGAGATTCTTGGCAGTCTTAGCTTCCTGTGCCCTGAAGGATTCTTCAGCGTCTCCTGGTTCCTCAGATTTCAGCTACCTAATTAGGACTTTGGATTCTGTCGAGATTCACTTTTGGATTCCCATTTGAGGTCTGGAGACATTAGGATTAAACTTAGGGTATTTTGTAGCTAGTCAGTTTCCCACTTTCACTCTTTCCACCTCTTTGTAAATAAAGTTGCTAAAAGTCATTTTGAATTAAGCTGTAATATTTTTAAATCTGCAACCACAACATTACTTTAGAATCTCATATTTAGCATAAAACCTAAATTTAAATTCTTACAAATGTCCCTCCCTTGCCTCATCTCCATCTCTTAGAATCCCAAATTTCTTTCATATGGTTTCTTCTACACAAGGCCTTCATGATTTCATTCCTTCTCCCTACCAAAATTATATTCTTTACTTTGTATACAATCTGCACGGATTTATATATACTGCCACTTCTGAAAAAAAAAATGTAAGCTCCTTGAAAGGATTATCTCATTTTTGTTTTTATATCACCAGTGCTGTGCCTAGTATAGTATCTTACCTGTATCAAATTCTTGTTGATTGAATGATTGTATTTATCACATCCTAACAGGTATTTCTTTTATCCCTTCCCTCACCCATGAATTAGATGGTCCCTTCAGAGACAAGACTGTTCTATCCCCTACAATTTCCATGGGGAGTTTGACTCCTGTATCTTTCTCACTCTAACCTCACACCACCTATCTGATATTTCACCTCTCGTCTACTGGTTTTTCCCCTCAAACATCTATCTTACATGTCTATACCACTTTTTAAAAAAATTCTCACTGGAGCCTGTCACTCTTTCAAGCATCAATCCCGTATTAATTTTCTGTTTCACAGCCGACCAACCAAAAAAATGTCAAGTATATTAGATGAGTCTTATACTCCAATTCTCTTGTTAACCCTAAGCAAGGGGGCTTCTGACCCCAAAATTCCCATGAAACTACTCTCAGAGGAAACCAAAAATCTCCTAACTGCCAGATCTGATTGTCTTTTTATCTTCTCTGTCACTTTTTACACTGTTGATTTCCTCTTCCTGCTATATAATATCTTTCCTGGGCTTCTATGGCATTGCTCTCTCAATATTCTTCCATTTACCTGACCGTTCTTAAGTTTCTGTGCTGGATTTATCATCTATCTCCCAATAAAATGAGTGCCCTTCAAGAGTCTCTTTTCCTGTTCTTTCCTTTAGGGGAACTCATCTGTTTCCAAGAGTTTAGTAATAATCTTTATATGGATGACTACAATCATCTATATACTCATCTCTAAGTTCTCACCTGAATTCTACCTGGAATTTCTACCAGCAATTTATGGTTAATATATCTTTCCCATCAGACCTACCCTTCTTCCCCAAATTACCAGTTTGTATCATTATTCACTTCCCCACAGTCTATAGCTGAGCCATATTTTTTGCTGTTCCTCACACGTGACATACCATTGACAGACTTTGAATTCAAATCCAACTTCAGATACTTCTTAGCTTACTGGTTGTATAACTCTAGGTGAGCCACTTAACTTCTATTTGTCTCAGTTTCCTCATCTGTAAAATTGAGATAATTGTACTTACCACAAAGGATTGCTGTGAGGATCAAACAAGGTTTATAAAAGGACTTAGCACAAATGGCTAGCATATAATAGGTATATATAAATGGCTGTCCCCACTTTCTATTGAGATTCCCTTGATTATATGATTATATGACTACCCTCGATTCATATAAAAGAAGGCAGGAAACGCACCCTCTCTCACTTCTTTGAAGAAGTGGATATGGGATATTGTAACCAACTGTGTTGGTTAGTTTTTTTGAGCTGTTCCTCTCTTATTTGTTATAAGGGAAGTCTTTTAGGGGAACAGAGGTGAAAACATTCACTATTAAATTTTTTTAAATTGTGTCTATATTGTGTGATTAGAATCTGTTTCCCTAAAAACTATGATCCCCAGCAAAACTATGATTCCCAGGATCCCACTCACTTCCTCTTGTTACATGCTGACGTAGACAGGATATAAATTGGGTGGAGGTCTGTCTCTCTGGCTCTTCTCTTCCTGTGGTGGCAGCCAAGGGGGTGGGATTTTTGAGCAGGTAGAAAAACTTAGTCATGTGGTTCTATTTTGTCAGATAATAAACTTCATAAAAATAATACTTGAAATAGTGGACATGAATTTAACTCTTATAGTAGAAATTTTTTCTCAAATGAACTATTTTTGTAAAAAGGGCATGTTCTTTAAAAAATACAATTGTATAAAAAGCTCTCTCCCCTGGATTATCAGGAGTAAACTGTACCTATAGAATCTTTTGTGACTTTTCCCACCAATGGAACTCTGAACACTGAGTAGTATAAAGGAAAACAAAAAACATCACTCCTTAGGATCAGGATGTTTTTTGATGTTTTCTGTTCAGTGGTACTATTTTTGTTTCCTCACTGACCTTCACCCACACCCATGCACTCTTCTGCTTAGACCTATCTTGCCCACCTGATCCTACCTATCTTAGCTAATTTTCTTAGCATTTGAGTGACTTTTTTGAACCTTCCTGCTTAGGTAAACTTTTAATTCTGGTCAAAGATTTAGAGTTACAAAGGGTCTTAAAGCAAATTCAACCCCATCATTTGTTTCTCCTAGTAGTATCCTGCTGTTAAACTTATGCTCTGGTGTGATAGCTAAATCACTAGTCCAGGAGATCAGAAGTTCTTAAAATTAATTCCTATATCAAATCTGGCCTCAGACACTTCCCAGCTGTGTGACCCTAGGCAAGTCACTTGACCCCCATTGCCTACCCTTACCACTCTTCTGCTACTACACAGTATTGGCTCCAAGACAGAAGGTAAGGGTTTAAAAAAAATTTAATTCCTACAATTGCAGTGTATCAGCATGACATACACACACAGACAACATTTTATATATCTGATACCTGCCACTATGCAAAGTAAATTAAGACTAATATCAGGTGGTCTAAGTAAAATAGGTGACTCTATATTAGAACTCAACTGATTCAATTCCTGTTTACTTCTTTACTTTCCCCTTGCATAACTTGTGAGCTCTAGAGTGGCAAGAATGCAGACCTTCAACAAACAAACAAACAAAACACACACACACACACACAAAACCCTTCAACAACCTACTACAAAGATGACATAAATGGAGAAGATCTGGGCCCCAATACTAAACATACTACTTTTGTCTTTATTCCACTTGCTCTTAATAGTTTTACTACTCAATACAACTAGGCTTCACTTATCCTAGATGTACCAGGCCCATTTCTATTACTTGGTTCTCTCAAATACCCTAGGGTCAAAGCGTCAGTGCAATCAGCTGCTATTTGTTTCAGCTAAATGCAGCAGCCTTAGCTTGCTTGGAAAGGAAAATCTGAGCAATGCATCAAATTATCTCCTTTTTCTTTCTCTCTCCATCTATCGCCATCTTAAATATACCTGAACACTAATGTAAGGTATAAAAATAATAATTATAACTCAAACTAGCAAGTTTCTCATTTTCTTAGGTAATTTGAATGAATTCTTTTTGAGAGCAGCATTCTATTTTTAAAAGTGATGATAAATGATAAAAATGATGATAAAAATACAATGGTGCCAAAACAACCAACCTGAACAACTACTGGCTAATATAATTCTGTGTTCTAGTAAAGAAAAATATGTGGAACTTACTAATACAGAATTCCTCATTTCCTTTTATTGCTCCTGTATTGTGTCTGCTTCAACTGTTTCAAAATTTTACTGGAATTATATCTTTATTATATGCCCACTCCAACTTGGCCCATATACTGTAACCAAGTAAACTTCCCAATTAGTTTAGATGAAATTATCTGGCTCAAAACCATTCAATGAATCTCAACAGTCTATAAAGTCTGAAAACTCCTTAGCATGTCTCATAAGACTACCATCTAGAGGAGATTCATATTTAATATTTAAAATTGATCTCTGAGACCAATCCAATCCTAATTCAATTTTAAGATTTAACTTAAGTGCCATCATTTCAGCTAACCTGGATGATATCATTACTCATTATCCCCTTAGCATGGATTGCTCTCTCCTCCCTAGACATACCAAGAAAACTACCTTTAGAAATTCTGTCATTCTAACTACAGCTCAAAAAGAGTTTTCTCTATGAAATGAATTCTGTACACTCTAAGCTTTGGATTCAAAGGCACTCTCTGCTTATCCATCTTTTGTGGCACTTATATTATTTTGTTTTTATAAGCATTTGTATACATGTTCAATCTGCTCTACATCATGTAAAGTCAATAAAAGTAGAAATAGCCATCTTTGGATTGTCTAGTGCAGAAGTGTCAAATATGCCCCTGAATGAGGTTAAAATATAATTGGAAAATATTTAACAAAATAAAATACAACATAGATAACATTAACATATAGTTTTCTCATTCACTATATAATCCTCCCTAGGTACTATTTAGTTCTGCCCTCCTCTAGCCTATCTATTGATTTTGATACCACCACTCTAGACTACTTAACAGATGCAAGGGAAAAAAAATCTCATACAAATCAAAATTCTGAAAAAGTAGTTAAAAGCAATTGTAAAACTTTAAAGAAATTCAAAGTAAAGCCAACTACGACCAATAAAATGGTTTTGAGAGCAGGAGTTCAGCATTTTACAGAATCTGTAATGTGTTGCCAATAATGCAGAAAGAACTACTTTCAAGATACCTAAAATCTCATTAACAAATTCTAACTCAATATTACCATACTATAGCTGGCCAACCCATTTCCCACAGTAGGCACTGAATTTGTCTGATTCAATGACAAGCTTATCACATATTCACCTACAAATAACATCACAGTACTCTTCCAATTTCTTTCTAATTTGTCCATTTATCATTCCTATAGGGTAGGAAGGGCAAGTATTTTTGTCTCCATATTTTTGTGAATTGTAAAATTGAGACAGATCATCTAACTGATATCTCACAAATGTTACTAGTGTAACTAGGCCAGAAGTAGAGTTCAATTGAAAGTTAAAAATAATTTAAATTCCCTAGGATCATCTTTTGTAAGGTCAGTCTATCTTGCTAGTTATTAACTACATGACCCTGAGCACTTGACAAGCTCTCAGTTTGTTAACTCAATACTTACCCTGCCTAGTTAATGACAAATATAAAGAGTGAAATCATAAATAAAGTAGGTGAACATAGAATAGTATACTTGTCAGATCTATGGGAAAGGAAGGAATTTAAGACCAAGCAAGAGATAGAGAATATTACAAGATGTAAAATTAAGAATTTTGATTATATTAAATTTAAAAGATCTTGTATAAACAAAACCAATGCAATAAAAATTAGAAGAAAAGCAACTGGGAAAAAATTTTATAACAAAAATTTCTGACAAAGGTCTAACTTTTCAAATATATAAGGAACTAAGTCAAATTTACAAGAAATCAAGCCATTCTCAAATTGACAAATGGTCAAAGGATATGAATAAGCAGTTTTCAGATGAAGAAATCAAAACTATCAATAAATACATGAAAAAGTATTTTAAATCCCTCCTAAGTAAAGAAATGCAAATCAAAACAAATCTGAGGTACCACCTCATACCTTGCAGATTGGCCAATATGATAGTAAAGAAAAATAATGAATGTTGGAGGGGATGTGGCAAAATTGGGACATTAATATACTTCTGGTGGAGTTGAGAATCGATCCAACTATTCTGGAAGGCAATTTGGAATTATACCCAAATGGCTTTAAAAGAATGCATTCCCTTTAATCCAGCTATACCACTACTAGGTTTGTACTCCAAAGAGATTTTAAAAAATGTTTGCATAAAAATATTTGTAGCTGTGCTTTTTGTGGTGGCAAAAAAAAAAAAAAAAAAAAAAAAGGAAAACAAGGGGGTGTCCCTCAATTGGAAAATGGCTGAACAAATTGTGGTAAATGATGGTAAATGAAATACTATTGTGCTATGAGGAATGATGAACTGTTTTGATTTCTATATGAACTGGAAAGACCTCCATGAACTCTTGGGGAGTGAAATGAGCTGAACTAGAAGAACATTATACACAGAAAGTGAAACATTGTGGGATGATCAAATTTAATAGACTCTGCTACTAATAGCAATTCAATGATCAAGAACAATCTGGTAGAATTTATGAAAAAGAATGCTATTCAGATTGAAAAAAAAGAACTATGGGAGTAGAAATGCAAAAGAAAGACATGATTTATCACTTGGTATATGGGTATATGATCTGGGGTTATGGTTTTTCAAAGATTACTCTATTATAAATATGAATATTTATAGAAATAGTTTTTGAGTAATAAGACATGTATAAACCAGTAGAATTTGCTTATCAGCTCTGGGAGGGAAGAGGGAAGAGAAGAGGGAAAGAACATGAATCATGTAACCATGGAAAAATATTCTAAAAAAAAAAATACTTACCCTGCCTAGTCAAAGAACATCAAATGTCTATTAAGTGCAAGACTGTGAACTAGGGATGGAAGTTTAATCTTTTAAGTGCCTTAGATTTAAGACTAGAAATTATAAAGCAGGTGCTGACCTGTGTTAAGTAGAGGGAATTTCTCATTAAATATTCACTACACTAATGAAATAGCCCAAAGAGTTATAAACCTATATATACCTTTTGACCCAGCAGTACCACTATTAATTTTATTTCCTAAGGTGATCAGAGGAAAGGAAAAGAACCTAGATGTTCTAAAATATTTATAGCATCACTCTTTGTGGTAGCAAAGAACTGGAAATCTAAAGTATACCCATCAATTGGGGAATGGCTAAACAAGCTATGTAGTATGACTGTGATGGAATACTACCTTCCTGTAAGAAATAAGCAAGTTAATTTTTTTAAACCCTTAATCTTCCATCTTAAAAATCAATACTGTGTATTGGTTCTAAGGCAAAAGAGTGGTAAGGGCTAAGCAATGGAAGTCAAGTGACTTGCCCAGGGTCACACAGCTAGGAAGTGTCTGAGGCCAGACTTAAACCCAGGACCACTTGTTTCTAGGTCTGGCTCTCAATATACTGAGCCATCCAGTTGCCCCCCAAGCTAACTGTTTAAAAACATGGAAAGACCTAGATGAAATTATAAAGAATGACATTAGTAGAAGCAAGTGAACATTATTTACAGCAACAGAAATATTGTTTGAAGAATTACTTGTGTGTCCATCTCCAGAGAGAAAGAACTGATTAATAGAAATAAGCAAGATATAGTTTTACATATACATTTTTTCCCCCGTCAAATTATGCCTTCTCTAATGGAGGGAGGTGAGGGAGAGGAGTTACCTGAGCATTTTAATGTAATAAACAAACAAATTAATTAATTAAAAAATATTCTAGGTCTGGTTGGGTAAAGGGGAAAAGGGGGTTTTTAGTTGAATATATTAAAAGGTTAGGTCACCAGGGAATTGAATAATTATCAATTCCCAATTAAAGAATAACCTCAAGTCAAAATTACTTTTATGGAATTTTATTTACAAAACATAGGAGAGAGTGGAAGTAGAGAAATGAGAAGGGAGTAGAACAAGAGATTTGTATTCAAGTCTGAGCTTTACTCCAGCAGAGCTCCAGAGGCCCAGCCAGAACCTAAAAGTCAATTAACAAGGGTTTTAGCTACAAGGACTTCTCCCAATCAAGGGAGCCTCCTGGAGGCTAAAGGAGTCAGCCTTCTTCACTCACCACCTGTAGTTCTAAGAAAGAGATTTAAGAGCAGTCTCACCAAGGTCTCAGGGTCTCAGGTCCAGTGCTCCTCCATGTCCAAACCACAAACAAAAGAGCCCTCAGCTCACTGAACTCTCTTTTTAAAGGAGCCTCTTTTGCGTCACTTCCTGTGCCTCCCTCTTAGTTTATGTGTCCAATCACAACAGACGCTTTTATTAGGACTGCCCAGGAGGCAGTCAGTAAATTCTGATTTGTTACTCACTCTAGCACACGTGGGTCACAGACCACCCAACCTGTGAGTTAAGTTGGAGATGTTTTTGCCTTTGGTGATTAAATCTAAAAATGGGCAGGGTAGATTTAACCTCATTATCACAGCTGAAAAAATGTAGGGGGAGGAGGGAGGGAGAAAGAAGGGTATAAAGACCCTAACTATGAAAGGCATTGGAAATACAAAGATGAACAACAATGAAGTCTCTTCCCTTGAATTTACTATCTAATGGGGGTGGGGGTGGGGGGTTGTTATACAACACAGACACTAAGATTTTTACGAAAGAGCATGATACAAGGAATAAGACAATAAGGACAAAGGATCATTTCAACCACTACTCTAAGAAAATCTAAGGAAGGAAAGAGAACTTTTAGCTGGGTATTGTGGAGATCAAACGAGGCATTTTGTCCATATAGGGGATTATTATACTATTTATGGATCACCAAACATTGATTATATATAAAGAAATATACTGTTTTAAGCTTATACAAGTGCTATGGCAGACAACCAAACACTCCTTACTGCTTCTTTCCATTGTGCTCTTCTTTTTTTCACTGTGTTATGAAGAGAAAAGAAACCTTAGTAAGGCTCAGAAGAAAAAGTTGAAGAGGAGGAAAGTGGGTGTTCAGGTTTGAAGAAAGGAGAAAAAATGGCTTGACATCCATTTGATGTGATGTATCAAGTCTGACAGGTAAGTGGGAGTTTATGCAAAATTCCATGTGCTCACAGGACAGACCATTTGTCAGAATGTAGCCCTAGTGTTAAGGCAAAAAAGAAAAGCAAAGAGTGGCTCAACAGGGAAGGAAGCATTGGTTCTAAGTGGTTCTATTATCTGGTAACTTGCTATTGCTGTGTAAGTATGAGAGTTACTACATTGATTAATTACTGTTTAAAATGTCTTAACTGCAGATGTTACAAAATGTCTCTCTGTCGCAGAACAGCAGTGGGACAAACCAAATGCAGAAAAAATGTGTTTTATTATTACCATTTATTGCTATAGAGTGAGAGGTGAGGGTGGGGAGGAGGTACACTACAGCTGAACCAAATTAAAATGTAATTGGGAAATATTTAACCAAATAAATAAATATGCAGTACAACACAGACAATACTGATATGTGGTTTTCTTTTAGTGGCTCATTTCTACTAGACACTATTGGTGAAGGGTGAGCCTCAGAGTCATCAGTAAGTCCTGCCTCTGATACATACTAGCTACATGACCCTGGATAAGTCATCAGTCACAACTTTTCAGTGTTCCCAAACAAATCCCTAGTACTATAAATTAGAAAACAGTTGTCAATCTGTAATGTTAAAAGGATTTTCTTTATCTCACTGTGAATTCTCAATACTGATGAATTCATATCCATCTCTTCAAATGACACACTCCCTCTTTATTATGATACCAGTATCTAAAAAAACATAATAGTCAAAGAGTTGCTTTGAAACCAGATGTTCAATGGATTCCAAACCATCCTTCCCATTTTAAAGATCATTTTGAGGTATGCCTATGAAAAAAATAAAAAGGTACCCAACTTAAATCAAAGTAGGTAAATGGAAAATAAGTATAAGCCATTTGTCATATGCTTCTGCTTTGTTTTAGTAGCTCAGAGGGAGTTATTCACAGAGGATAAACTCATGTTCACGAAGTCTAAGGCAAGGGAAGGCACAATGTTGTAATCTGTGCTAATGAATAGTTAAATACACAGATAAAACTAAATAAATACCTTAAAAGTTCTTAAAATTAAGGAAATAATTTGAAGTTGGAAGGAATTAAAATGTAAAGCAATTTAGGGTGGAAGGATGTTATATAATTTCATATTGATTCAATAATCAAATTATATGATTTCAATTTCATATTCATTTTATAAGATTTCAGATGTTATATGCTTATAATGCTTTCCATTAATTTATATTGACCATTTTGTCACCAGAATCCTGGCTTGCAAACCTGGATGAAGGAATTAAAAATAATTCATGTGTAGTAGAAGTGCTATTAACTTCTGTTCTTTTTAGGAAATATGTCAAGTATCTATTCTTTGAGAATGGCACTGTCCTAAACCAGTGAAGGGCAATGTGACCCCCTGAAATGTTCTATGTGGGAGGGACATTTTTCCTAATCTGACGAATACAATGAGTAGGATACAATACAATGAAACTTCAAAAGAGTTACCTTAGAAACAGACTGACAGATGAGCATTTCCTTTCCTTTGGCCCCCTCTTTAAAAAATTTGCCCAAACTGTAGGTCCCAAACTGTAGGTGGGAATACAAAGATGAACATAGGAGCCTTGATTTTAAGGTATTATATTCTAGTTACAAGGACAAGGTAACATATATGAAAAGGATGATAAAGCAAAAAGTTAAGTAACATTTCAGTAGTTATTAAGCACCTGTGTACAAAACTGAATTCAGTCCTTGGGCTACAATGATTAAAATCAACACAGCCATTATCTCCAAAGAGTTTATAATCTAGTAGGAGGGATAAGAAATGTACAAATTATAATAAAACTCAGAAGAATATTGTGTAGAGAAGTTAAACACAACAGAGTTAAGGCATTTACTGAATGGGAAGAATAAGGAAGATTTCCTATGACTCAGGATCATAGACGATGGGTAGATATTAACAGGTAGAGTTAGAAAGTGAAGGTCTTCCAGGCATGAGGCATGCCCCTATTTGGAGGCACAGAGGCAGAAGAGAGGAGAACAAGAACAAAAAGTCATTTGAATGGAAGATAAAATACATGAAGAGGAATACTAAAAAATAAAGACAAGGTCATTTGCCATTTATAATCTTAGAGAGTTGCCTTGATCACTGAGACTGAGGGACTTGTTTCTTGTAATAAAGCTAGAATATGTCAGAGGTAAAACTGGAAACCCAGATTTTCCCAACTATATGCTGTATCTCAAATGAAATTTAATAAAGATAAATGTAAAGCCTTTCATTAGGGTTAAAAATTTTTCCCCCAAGTATAAGACCGAGGTTATGTCAGAAGAAAATTGGTAAGAAAAAGATAAAAGCCTTTTAATGTTTTTCAAACTCAGTGAATCAATGGTGGAACACAGCAGTCAAAAAAAGTTAATATAATTTTACAGTATACTAAGAGGCATGTGTTGACAATGGAGAGGCAGCCTGGAAGAGTGAAAAGGAATCTAGCCTCTAAGGCAGGATGCCCTGGGTTCCAATCAGGCTCTGACATACAAGGCAAATCACTTGGGGCAAACCTCTCAGGGCCCCAAGCAACTGTAAATTTCAGAAAAAGTCCCGATTAAACTGGTAGAGGAATTCACCAGGAGTTCCCTACACCAATGAAATTATAGGTCCGGTTCAATAAAAGAGTCCAAAACCCAAGAGTCAATATTCCTGCTATTTTCTGTCCTGGTCAAACTATATCTTAAGTGTTGTGTTCAGTCAGGGACATCTTTTTTTTTTTTTTTTTTTAAACCCTTACCTTCCATCTTGGAGTCAATACTGTGTATTGGTTCCAAGGCAGAAGAGTGGTAAGAGCTGGGCAATTGGGGTTAAGTGACTTGCCCAGGGTCACACAGCTAGGAAGAGTCTGAGGCCAGATTTGAACCTAGGACCTCCCGTCTCTAGGCCTGGCTCTCAATCCACTGAGCCATCCAGCTGCCCCCCATGGGGAACATCTTTTTTAGGAAGGTCCCTGATAAACAGAAGGATGTTTATAGCTCAGATAGGATAAGTCTTAACCAGAGCCTAACTGTATTTAAATGCCAGAGGGCAGAACTAGAAGCAATGGGTACAAGTTTTATGCATAAAGGTGTATTTAACCTGATGTGAAGAAAACTCTCCCCCAAAAAATACCTATTCTAAAGTGGAATGGGTTGGCTCATGAAGTAGTAGAGTGGCTTCCTCCTCCCTTGCTATCTTTAGGGAAGGCTGTATAATCACTTCTGGGGGCAGCTAAAAAGTGTTTTGTTCTTTCATACATATTCACTTGGACTAAGGTCCCTGCAACTTTTTAAGAGTGATTCTATGAGAACAATGTTTTGGATTTGGCAATTAGAAAGTCACTGATGACATGGGAGAGACAAGTGTTAGTAGAGTAGAGAGGTCAGAAGAGCTGAAGATGGGGTAGGTACTGAGGAAGCTGAAGCAATGTGAGCAGTCTACTTTTTGAAAGCTAAGTGGTTAAGGAAAAGAAAGAAAGATGGTAGTTAAGTGGTTTGTGTGTGATCTCTTTTTTTTATTTTTAAAGGATATGGGAGATCTGAGCCTGTTTGTAAGCAGAGAGGAAGGAAGTAGCAGAAAGGAGGAGTCTTAAAATGAGAAGGGATTATCTATGTAGCAAGATTCCTGAGCAGATAGGAAGGGATAGGATATCAGAAGCACATGGATATTAGCTGTGGCAAAGAAGATCAAGGCATCCTATGAGTTTGGAAAGAAATAAATGATGATAAGGAAAGATTAATTTTTTATAATGTAAAAGAGGGCAATTTTGGAACCATATGGCCCAAATCTTGCTTCTGGGACATCTTCAACCATGTGTTTTTTCTGGTAGTCCATCACCTCCACTACCTGCCCATTCAAAATTAAAAGTCTGCCCTGGAACTGCCCTGTGTTTTGAAAAGAAAATTTTGATGCTACTAGCTTAGCTCCAAGATTTGTCTTCCCCTAGTACATTGGCATTCACTGCCATTTATTAAGACCACAGAAAAGGCAAAAAACAGTCACTGAACTCAAAGAGTTCAGACTCTAATACAGGAGACAATATGTTAACAACTATGTACAAACATATATACAGGACAAATTAGTGGTAATCTTAGAGAGAAGTCACTAAGATTATGGGAAAAGACTGGGAAAAGCTTCTTGAAGAAGGTAGAATTTTAACTGAGAATGAAGGAAGCTAGGAAATGGAGATAAAGAGGGAGAGAATGTGAGTAAAGGGAAATGGCTAGTGAAAATGCCTAGAGTTTCATTAAAAGAACAGCAAGGAAGCCAGTGTAATATGGGGAGAAGAGTAAGGTGAAGGAACCCAAGAAAAGTAGGAAGAGGTCAGGCTGGGAAGATATTTTATATTGCATCCTGGAGATGACAGAGAATCACTGGCATTTACTGAACCAAGATGATATGGTCAGTTATGCTTTAGGAAAAATCAATCTGACAGCCGAATAAAGGACAGACTAAAGAGAGATTTGAAGCAGGCAGACCAATGCTTGGAGGAAATGAACTTTCTTTCATACTCTTATTTGCATTACTATAACTTAGCAAAGTATCTAGCACATAATAAATTCTTAATAAATTATCTCTTGATCTATCAAAGAAGAGGCAGTACTAGTACTGAGAGGGACTGGGGGGGTGAAGTTAGAGGCTTAAATAGAAGTTTTAAACAGTTACTGTGCAGAGTGTGCTAAAGAGTAGAAGATAAATAAAAGAATTTCTGTACAACTTAATTAAACAAGCATTAAGTTCAGGCATTATGTCATACAAATGTCAGTTCCTTCTTCCTTCCTTCTCAACTGAAAAAGTCCCTGCCCTCCGAGATTTTACATCCATCTAGGAGGAAAAAGTGAGAAATACAATATGGGAAGTAAACACAAAATATCCAAAATAATCACAAATTGAGGAGTACCAACAACTGAAGAATCAGAAAGAAAAGGCCTCTTTCAGAAGGTGGCATTTGAACTAAGCCTTGAAGGAAACTAAGGATTACTAGAGACAGAGATGAGGGGGAAGAAAATTCCAAGAATGGAGAACAGCCTGTGCAAAGATATAGGATATGGCAAATGGGCCAGTTTAGCTAAACCAAAGTGAATAATAAGAAGTCAATCCTGAAAGATAGGTTAAATCAAGATAGTGAAGAGATTTAAACGCAAAAGAGAGAGTTTGCATTTTATCCTAGAGGCACTAGGGTGCTACTAAAGCTGGATGAGTGGGGCACAGATATCAGAGACACCATGAACATATGCTTAAGGAATACCTAGTAGGAGCTAGGAATGGCAAGGGAAGAAGCTGTTGACAAGGAGACTAATTAAGAGGCTATAGCAAAAATCCAGGCAAAAAGTAATGAGATCCTAAAACAGGATGACTATGGTATGAAAAGGCAAAGGGGGATGGATAAGAGATGTTTTGGGAGAATTGAAAATTGATTAATGTGTAGGGTGATGTCTATCAGATTGGTCAATATGATAGTTAAAGAAAGCAATAAATGTTAGAGGGGATATGGCAAAATTGAAACAAGAATGCATTATTAGTGGAGTTGTGAACTGATCCAAATATTCTGGACAGCAATTGGAAACTATGCCCAAAGGGCTATAAAACTGTGCATCTCTTTGATCCTGTAATACCACTACTAGGTCTGTATCTCAAACAGATAATATAAATGGGGAAAGAACCTATTTGTACAAAAATATTTATAACAGCTCTTTTTGTGATGGCAGTTAGAAATTAAGGGGATGTCTATCAATTAGGGAATGGCTGAACAAATTGCAGTACATGATAGTGATGGGATACTATTGTGCTATTAGAAATGATGAGCAGGATAATTTCAGAAAAAGCTAGAAAGATCTACATGAACTGATATAAAGCAAAATAAGCAGAACCAGGAGAATATTATACACACTAAAAGCAATATTTTATCATAATCAACTGTGAAAGACTTAGCTATTCTCAGCAATATAATGATCCAGAACAATTCTAAAGAACTTATGGCAAAGAATGCTATCAACCTATAGAAAAAGAACTGTTGGAACTGGAATGCAGATCAAAGCATATTATTTTTCTGTTAGTTTATTAATGTTTTTATTTTGGGGTTTTGGCTTTATATGAGGATTCTCTTATATATTAGAATGACCAATATGGAAATATGTTTTGCACAATAGCACATGTATAATCCATATCAAATTGCTTACCATCTGGGGAAGTAGGGGGAAGAAAAGAAGAGAAGACAAGTTGGATCTTTTAAATTTGGAAGACATTTATTGAAAATTGATATTACATGTAATTGGGAAAATAAAATATCTTTTAAAAAATTTTTTAACTTTAAATTTAAAAAAAAAGTAGAGTGGTGGTAGTAATAAGTCTCTAACATGGCCAACTGTGGTTGTAAATCTAAACTGGAAGAATCCTCATGTCCACAAAAGAAATAGGAAAGTTAGGGAGATGTTTTATAGGGGAAATTGAGTTCTGTTTTTGAGGTGCTGAGTTTGAGATGCCCAGGGGACTTCCAGGGGGACATATTTAACAGCCAGCTGGTAATACAGAATATACAGTTCAGGATAGAAAAGGGAGCTAGATAGACAGCTTTTGTAATCTGCAAAAATGACAAGTGAACAGATGGGAGCTGATGAGATCACTAAAGAAAGGAGTATAAAAAAAAAAAAAAAAAAAAAGACAGACCAAAAAGAATTCAGGAACAATAAGAAAGCAGTGACATAAAACCCCAAAAAGGAAATATCTAGGACTACACTACTGAAAAGTCAAAGAATAGGTGAAAAAAGGCCATTGAATTTGCTAAGAGAAACTTCTGACTACGGACAGTGCAAATTCAGTTGAGTGATGGCATCTGAAATCAAACAAAAAGAGGCTGAGAGGGGGCAGCTGGGTAGCTCAGTGGATTGAGAGCCAGGCCTAGAGGCGGGAGGTCCTAGGTTCAAATCCGGCCTCAAGACACTTCCCAGCTGTGTGACCCTGGGCAAGTCACTTGACCCCCATTGCCTACCCTTACCACTCTTCCACCTGAGTCAATACATAGAAGTTAAGGGTTTAAAAAAAAAAAAAAAGGCTGAGAAATGAGTGGAAGGTGAGGTAGTGGAGGAAATCAGTAAAGAATGAAATGGTTTTTCTACAACAATGACTAAAAGGAAGAGAGTTAGAGGACGATAGATTGAAGTGATGATAGGGTCAAATGAAAGGTTTTTAAAGGATGGGATAAATCTGGGAAGGCTAGCAAACAGAAGGAAAAAGGAACCAAGGGATAAACAGAAATGGAAAACTAAAAGGACAAGGGTAAGCTGTGAAGGAGAAAGGAGATTAAACCAAGGTCACAAATACACAAGCCTGTCTTTTTAAGGAGAAAGGCCATCCCTTCCTCTGAAACTGGAACAAAGAGACTAAAGCAAAGTCCAAAGAACCTTCACAAAACATTATATGAATTAGTGCCAAATAGTGACCCCAACAAGGAATACTATCAATTTCTAGTAGAGAAAATCATCATAACTAGGATGGTCAAGGAAGCTTTCATGGAAAAGCTAGTTATATATGGCTATAAGCAGATGGGTTGGAAGAGAATGTCAAGTTTGTAGAAAAGTATGAAAACAGGTTTTGAGACAGAAATAAGGCGAGCGTGTTAAAGAAATAAGACCAATGTACTAGAGAAAAAGGATGTCTCTCCTATGGGAAATGAGAATCAGTCAGACTCAGCAAAAAGGGTAAGTAACCTGTAGAGTCATGGGATCTGAGTTCAAATCTTAAGTCTGTGACACTTACCCTGGATGGGATCTTGGGCAAGTAACAATCTCCCTGAGCTCATTTCCTAATCTGTAAAATGAGAAAACCAGATGGGAAAGATGGTCTATGGGGTTCCTTTCAGATTTAGATCTATGATAGCATAAAGCTTAAAATAGGGTGTTGGGACCAGACTGGCAAGAGTCTCACACACCAAATGAAGGAGTTTGAACTTTTTCTTAAGAGTCTGTGAGTTTGGACAGGAGGATAACATAATTAAAACAACAACTATGGAAGATTAATCTGGTAGCAGTTTTTACATGGATTAGTTTAGGTGGCAATTAGAATTGAAATGATGTAAGTCATTATAAATGTAAAGTGGACAGGATTTGGTGACACGGACCCCGAGATGAGTTTCATGCCAAATGGGAAGAAGCTTGGGGTAATGGGGAGGGTAAAATGGACTGACTACAAGATTGAGTATGAGTAAATTTGACCATCAAGTACTTCAATCTTCATTATCCTCTACCTGAATTGATATTATTACAAGGTACAACAGAATGATGTGATGGTGCAAGAACTAAAAAAGTGATGACAGTAATTTGTTAGATAGGGAGCTCAAATTTGGTACCTCATAAGTTTTAAGGAACAGAAAGATATTAAAGAAGGAATATGCACAGAACCAAGAATAAAAAATAATTGTTCAGAATAGACAGAACAGGAAGAGAATCAACAATGAACCAGATGAGAAAATCTTAGAAAGAAAGCATACACAAAAAAAGAAGGAAAAACAAGCTAAAGAAGTTGGGAAGGAAAGAGGGGAAATGGTCTTAAATTAACCAGTTAAATGAGAGGTTTTTTAAAAAAGTGGGGGGGGGGCCAGGTAGGGATGAATGCAATGACAATTTGTTAAGTAGGTAAGACAAAAAAAGAAATCAATGATGTAAGTGAAATCCTGAAATGAGGTAAAAGGGGTAACAAACAAGAAAGGGGTAGAGTAAAGTAGAAAAGAGAGCCTGTAAGAATTGGGTTGCATCAAAGGAGTTTAAGAAAAACTAACTGTAGAAGTCAAAATATTGACTTCAAAAGAGAAAGGAGAACAACAACAAAAAATTAAAAAAACAAAATTAATGCTAGAGAACAGCACTAGAAGTAAAACATAAACCTAATTCTCATAACTTTAAATGTGAATGGATTAAGTAATCTAATAAAATTAAAGAGTGGCAGAATGCATAAGAAAACAAAACTCAACAATCTATTATTTACAAGAAAAACATGTAAAAAGCAGACACATATGGAATAATCAAATTGACATGACAAATTTTTTTTGCAAAAATAAAAATTTACAACATAAACAAGGATAGACAAGGAAATTATATTATGCTTAAAGTAACCACGGAAAATAAACCAACATCAATACAAGGCATATCCTCCAAATGCCATACCCCTCTCTAAATTTACAAAGGGAAATTAATTGAATTGCAAAAAGATATAAATAGAACAGTAGGAGATATAATGTCTCTCTGAGTGAGACAAATCTAGCAAAGATTAAAAAAGGAAAATATAGAATTGAACTTCTGATTATATTTAAAGCTAAAAGATTTATGGGATCTTTTGACTGGAAACACAAATAAATATACCTATTTCTCAGCATCAGAAGGCATTTAAAAAATAACTGAGCATGTTTTATGATATAAAGACATAAACAAATATAAAAAGCAGAAATACTAAACACATCTTTATAGATGAAAACAATATAAAAACAGTAATCAATTCAAGGATCACACAAAGACAGAGCCCTACTCATGAAATCTTAAGCAAGTCAGAAACAAAATAATAAGAATAATTATATGGGAAAACAATAATGATTGGGTAACAAACCAAATTTTCTGAGTTGCAGCTAAAGTAATTCTCAGAGGAAAAATTACATACCTTCATATAGTAACAAAATAAAAAAATAAGATTAATAAACTGAATATACATTTAAAATTAGAAGGGCAACAGGGGAAAAAAGTTAGAATAAGCACCAATAAAAAGGAAATCTTGAAAATCAGAGGAGAAAAAGATAAATCAGAAACCAAAATAGGCAATAAGACTAATAAAATTAGTATCTATTTTAAAAGACTAAGAAAATTGATAAATCAACCAAAATAAATAAAAAGGTAAAAACAAAACAAAAAAATTTAATGAAAATTACTAGATTCTATTATGCAGTTTTAAATGCCAACAAACTTAAGAGTATATAAGAAGGGGGCAGCTGGGTAGCTCAGTGGAGTGAGAGTCAGGCCTGGAGACAGAAGGTCCTAGGTTCAAACCCGGCCTCAGCCACTTCCCAGCTGTGTGACCCTGGGCGGGTCACTTGACCCCCATTGCCCACCCTTGCCAATCTTCCACCTATGAGACAATAAACCGAGGTACAGGGGTTTAAAAAAAAATGTTAAAAAAAAAAGAGTATATAAGAAATAGCTGATTAACTTCAAAGATACAAAATTCCTAAACTAAGAAAACATCAAATAGAGACCTTAAATGATTCAATCTCAGAAAAGAAAAATATAATTACAATGTACAGAACTACTAAAAGAAAAAACTAGTGGATGTGGATTTATAAGTGATTTCAATGAAACATTTACATTACAATTAATAACTATGCTGTTACAGATTAATTTTTTAATTAAGGAAAAAACAAAATTGCTCTTACCAAACTCTGTTTATGAGACATAAAGGCCCAATACCCAAATCAATGAAAGATTCCCTTCTCCTGAAAAGATGAATCAGTTCAAAAAGATTTTTTTAATTCCATGAAAAAAAGACAGTAATTTATTTTTCTTTTAAATTATTATGGTTGCTAGATTTATAAAAATAATGAAAGGGTGCTTCAACATTAAGAAAACAACTAACATCATATTAAAAATAAAAATATCCAAGTTTATCTCAATAGATGCAGACAATCTTGGACTTTGTGAAAGCACAACACACAAACCTTAAAAAGTATAGGTATAGAACAGTGATGGGCAAACTTTTTAAAGATGGGGTCAAAGGAAAGGAAATGCTCATCTGTCAGTCTGTTTCTGAGGCAACTCTTTTAAAGTTTCATTTTATTGTATCCTACTCATTGTATTTGTCAGATCAGGAATAATGTCCCGCATGGGGGGATAGAACATTTTCAGGGGGCTGCATCTGGCCCACAGGCCATAGTTTGCCCATCACTGGTAAAAAGGGATCTTAAAAATAAAAATTTGGCCTAAATACAAAAGCAATTATTTTATGCAATGAAGAAAACACTAGAAATTTCCCAGTAAAAATAGGAGAATAAAGATCCCCCCCCCCATTATTTGGCATAAATCTAAAAATGCTAACAAAAGCATCAAGGCAAGAGAAAGAAATCATAAACATAAAGACAGGAAAAGTTAAGATAAAAATTATGCCTATTTGCTGAAGATAGATTGTTTTCCTTAGAAAATTCTAGGGAATCAACAAGAAACTAAACAAGATAATTAAGTAGATTGAGCAAAGTTGCAGGTTATAAAATAAAACTGCAAAGCTTAATAAAATTCCTAGGTAAGAAAATATAAAAGGCAACATAGAAATTCCATAAAAAATAATTACAGAATACAGAAAATATTTGAAAAATCAATCTATCAAAGCATATTAAACATGCATAGATTCCATTACAAAATACTCCAAAAAAATATAACAGAAAACTTAAATAGCTGGAGAAATATTTAGGGCCCATCATGACTGGGCCATACCAATATAAAAACTACAATACAAAGCACATTTACAAATTTAGTACTATACCAATAAAATTAACAAAGAGTTATCTCATAGAATTGGAAATAATGATAACAAAGCTCGCCTAGAGTATCAAAGCATCTAGAAGAATGTCAGGGCAAATAGTTTTTTAAAGATAGTAAGGAAGGGAGACCAGCACTCCCAGACCTTAAAGTGTAGTGAAATGAAGGAAAAAATAGTCAATTGAAGAATCTAGATAAATAAAATCAATAGAGCTATCATTTAAAAAGCTTGAAAACCTAAATTACTTATGAAAAAATTCCCTGTTTGATAAGAACTTCCGAGACAACTTGAAAGAGACCTGGTAAAAATTAGACTTAGCTCAACATCTCAAACCAAATTCCATAATAAATTCAAAATGGATACTTGGTTTGCACATTACAAATAATAAAAAAATTTTGCAAGTAGATCATATAACTTTCCCAGGTATATTAAGGGGTTAATTCTTAATCAAATAAAGAACAGAGATAATTACAAAAGATAAAAAATATAGTTTTGATTACATGAAACTGAAAAAGTTTTCCATGTACTGATATATCTAAAAATAGGAAAAGAAGCAGTCAAATGGCTGGGGTGGGGGGTTGTTTGTTTAAATATTGCTGATAGGGCCAACTAGGTATCTAGAGAGCCAGGTCCTGAGTTCAAATGTGACCTCAAGATACTTTCTAGCTGTGGGACCTTGAGCAAGTCATTTAACTCCAACTGTCAAGCTTTTATCACTTTTCTGAGCTGGAACTGATGTTCAGTATCAACTCTAAGAAAGGAGGTAAGGGCTTAAATTTAAAAAAAAAAAAAAAAAAAAAAAAAGTTAAGTAAGCAGAACCAGGAAAATAATGTACAACAACTGAACAATGTAAAAGATCAGGAACAAAACAAGTGAAATTAAATGTTATTTGGTTTAGTCCTATCCAACTCTTTGTGACCTCATTTGGAGTTTTTTTTTTGGCAAAGATACCAGAGTCGTTTGCCATTTCCTTCTCTAACTCATTTGAGAGATGAGGAAACTGAGGCAAACAGGGTTAAATGACTTGCCCAAGGTCACACAGCTATTAAGTGTCTGAGGCCAAATTTGAAAGCAGGAGGATGAGTCCTAGGCCTGGCACTTTACTGTGCCACTTAGCTGTCCCCAAAATTAAATGTTACAAAATTATAATGCACAAGCTTGTCCCCAAAGAAATTTACTCCCTTCTTCTTTAGCTCCTTTATATAAAAGGGGGGAGGGGGGGAATCGTTCATAAGATAGAAAACTGCATTATGCCAGAATTTCTGATGTATTGATAGATTTTTGCTTAATTTCCCGGATCTCTACCCTACCTCTCCTACTCCTCACTTCCACCATTCAGCAAATTCCTACTGAAGTGGGTGCTGGTGATGAGTGAATGAACAGGCCCAGCCCAGAAAAAGAGAGAGCCTAGAAAGAAGAGTGACACTCCTGGCCCCATATTCATATCATCTCACCTACTTGTATTTGAATTTTCTATCAACAAAATGAGTGGAATTTAACTAGGGAATTTCTAAAAACTCTTCCAGCTTCATTTGTGATTTTCTGAGCTTAATCTCTTTTCCCCCTATTCATATAGGATACATTAAATAGAAGAGAACATCTAGTTCAATCATGACAGTTATTCGATAGTTTACTAGGATATCAAAAACCAAAGATTAAGTGAGTACGAAATAACTTTTACTCAGAATTAAGCAGTCAAATGAAACAGCTAGGGATAATATGCTATTTTCAGACATCTGTGAAAAAACTGCAATGTAAAAAAGGATAACAGAACAGGATTCGAAACAAAAAAATTAGCCATTATTTATGTTTCTTCAAATTTTAAAGGCAAAGGAGGCTAACTAAAAACAAACAAACAAACAAACAAAAAAACTCCCACAACAGAAACTTATAACTATCTCCTTGTGAAAATATATTGTGACTTCATGGATCACTAGACAAATATTAATCCCTAACATGAGTTTAGACAAAAAGTTAGTTGCTCAATAAATACTAAGATCCTAAACTGAAAAATAATCATATAAACATATAAAAGAAGAATTCACACTTACATATTACCATAAGGTTTGTAAAGCAGGCTACACACACACACACACACACACACACACACACACAACACCACCCTTTATTATCCCCTATTTACAAATGAGAAAACTGAGGCTAAGAACATTTGTGATTTTGTGAGAGTCAAAGAAATACCAAGTACTAGAATTGCAATCTGAGTTTGAGGTATCTAAGTCAAGTGTTCCTTTATACCATCTTTGCTTCCCCAAATCCTTTCTCCTGAAAGTTAGTCTTATATCCTCAGATTTCTGCTGGAGCTATCTGTATTTCCTTCTGATACCATATCAGCAGGTGATTTGTTACAAGTACAGATTGTTGAGTCAAGAAGTCAATAAGGGTGGCAGTTAGGTGGCTCAGTAGACTGAGTCAGGCTCAGAGAGGTCCTGGGTTCAAATTTTGCCTCAGATACTTCCTACCTTTGTGACCTTGGGCAAGTCATTTAACCTCTACTGCTTAGCCCTTACCATTCTTCTGACTTGGAACCAATACACAGTGTTGATTGCAAGACAACAGGTAAGAGTTTAAAGAAAAAAGAAAAAAAAAAAGTCAAGAAGATCAGAGTTCAAATTCTAATTCAGACATATTTACTAGCTGTATGACCCTGATCAAGTCTGTTACCTTAATTTCTCCAACTGCAAAATGAGAATAATAAAAGCTATCTCAGTGTTGTTCTGAGGATCAACTGACATGAATATATATAAAAGCACTTACCATAGTGCCTAGCACATAGTAACTGTTATATAAATGTTTAGTCCTTTCCCCTTCCCATACAAAACTATAATGTTCACAAATGAACTCTTATCTTTCCCACTAAACTCTTCCCATCTCCCTCCTTTCTCCATTTTTTATTCTGTGGATGGCCTTACCATTCTTCCACTCCGGTTCAAAACTAAATTATCTTTGCCTTTTCTCTTGCTGTCACACCACTACTCCACCCAATGGTAAACCTTTTAGAAACTGAGTGCCCAAAAGACAACCCTCACACCACATGTGAGCCCCGCCTTACCCCAGACAGGGAAGGGAGGAAGCACTGCTATTGGGCTGCTGGGCAGAGGGGCAGGTCATGTAAGAAATGTCCTCAAGCACATGGAGAGGGAAGGGAGCAGCTCCCTCTGGCATGCATGCCAGAGGGCTCTATGGTGTGCCCATAATCAACAACTGGATGTTCTTTATGTTGTCCAGCCATCTCCAGTTTCTGTAAATCTAAGAATATATTGATTTCCACATTTTTTCCTGTTAAATACTCCCCCCCCCCCAATACCCAATTCAGGGCATTGATACCTTCTTCAAATCTTCATTGATACCTCTAGCTAAAAGTATTCTCTCTAGATCTCTCTCCTTTGCATGATATCACTAAGTTAATTTCTTTGAGGAACATACTGGAAGTTTTTTGCCTAACTCAAATCAAAAGGTATCTCAAATGCCTAACATTCTGTTAATTAATGTTTTGGTTTTTTTAAAAACCCTTACCTTCCATCTTGGAATCAATACTATGTATTGACTCCAAGGCAGAAGAATGGTAAGGGCTAGGCAAAGGGGGTTAAGTGACTTGCCCAGGGTCACACAGCTGGGAAGTGCCTGAGGCTGGATTTGAACCTAGGACCTCCCATCTCTAAGGCCTGGCTCTCAAGCTGCCCCCCAATTAATGGTATTTTTTTAGTTGAATAAAGAACAGTAAATTTTAATTTCAGAATATATACCAAGGATTTGTTACATAATAAATAATTAACCAACTTCTACAAATCTAACTTTACTTTCTATACTACTTCAACATCTGTATCTATAATGCCACATAATGATAAAGATTTTTTGAATTATTCTGAAGTACTGCAAGATGCTGAAATCAAAGAAATATTAAATAATTAACTTGTGTGATTATAGGGGAGAAATTCCCTTATTCTCTCTCAAAGGCAATATTTACAAAGAGTAGATTTACAATGTTTTTGCCTTCTTCCATTCTACTTAATATAGGCTTATACTAACAGTGAGAGTTCAAACATACAACTGGTGTTTATTACTACCACCACTCTCACTACCAATTGAGAATAGATAAAGAATACAATGGTCAGGTTTATAAAATGCCCTACAGATCTCTTCTGAGTTTGAATTCAATCCTTTTTACATGCTACAAGTATTATTATCCTGGTCTTTTAGGTGAGGAAGGCAAGACTGAGAAGTGATTTTCTCAGGATAACACAGCTAGTAGGTATCTGAAAGGCATTCATATACAGGCCATCCTGTTTCCAAGTCCAGGGCTCTATCTCTTAGACTTAGATCAAATTCCCTTCAAGCATGTTAGGTTAAAACAATACACAATTTATATAATGGCTTTCCATTATTCAATCAACTTAATGCAGGCTAAAAGTATTAAAGCATTTCTTTTCAGGACTTTCTCTTTCTAATATATCTTTCTGGTTTGCAGGCCCATTCTATGGGACTGGAGTTTATGGAGTTATTTAAATTCTGTTACTCTATCCAACTTCATCTTCTATTAGATTTAGGCAGAATTCTATTATTTAGTCCCCTTGGTCTATAAAGAAATGGTTCCATTTCCTTGAGGTCAGAGCCCCAGTTTAATCCTTTCTGGTTTTTGGTTTAAAAACATAAGTTAGGCAACTGCCTAACTGCTAAGTTAATTGATGTTCTCTAGACAGTGTGTATTGACAATATATGAAGCTTTTCTCCTGGTTATGAGAACTCCTTTTCTCTGTTCTCCATCTATTCTGAAATCAGCTCTGCTCTCTGTTGTCTTTCTAAACTATCACATCATTCTTATTCATCTAGATCTTTCAATGATAAACCGATTTACTTCATATCAAGAAATCTTAATTAAGCACCTAATAAATGCAAGGCCTGATGCAGAGAAGTAAAATAGACAGAAGCAAAATTCTTTTAGAGCACACTCAGAAGATCCAGGTTTATAATCCTATCTGACAGTTTTGTGACTCTCAGAGCCCTAAGCAACTCTTAAAAGTGAATTGATGGGATAGGATACCCTAGGTTCAAATTTGGCAGAAGACACTTCCTAGCTGTGTGACCTGGGCAAGTCACTTAAACCCAATTGCTTAGCAGTGACTACTCTTCTGCTCTGGAACCAATCAGTAATGATCCCAAGACTGAAGCTAAGGGTTTTAAAAAAAATGATTTGACTTTTAATCATATCAACCTCTATCCTTATCAGAGGTCATGTATAATTCAACTGAGAATCACTTTTTGAACAGGTTTGCTTTTTAGCCACAATCAACACTCTATTCCACAAGTCTGAAATTTTATAATACTGTGGTTACAATTTAATAGCACGTAAGGTACATGTGTTAAAAAAAATTTCAAAGGTTCTAATTGTTTGGATAATGAAAGAGTTTGAAAATGAGTTCATTTATAACTTAGGTATCTGGAACTCAAAAGAAATTTTCTTGTAGAAAAATCATAAATTATGTTCTCAGGACAGTCCACAAAAGACTATTTAATCCAAAGTAGCTAAAGTATTGCATATCTGCAAGGAAATCTAGCAAAAATAATTACACTATTGGAATAAACAACAAAACAAAAAAAAATCTAATGATAAAGTATTTTTTGAATCATGAATACTTAACACAAAAAGACTTCATTAAAAGAGGTTGAAATTTAGGAGACCAGAACATTCTCAATGAAAAAAAAAAAATTTTTTTTTTTTTTTTTGCAGATTCAAGGGTTTACATAAGTTTGGTCCTTGTTCTTTATTATACTTAATTTCAGGATAAAATGCATAGTTTTCCTCTGCTTTCCATGAAAAAAAATTTTAATTATGATTAGGATACTTTTTTTAGTTAGTAAATAGAATGATGAAAACTTTTTTCTAAGGTAAATAGGTAAGAACAGAAAATATAGAGGAGGAATAGGGTTAAAGATGCCCAAGTACATCTTTGAGGTAGCAGATTGTTAGAGACAAAATTAACTGAGCTATGAAAAGTAAAATATAAAAAAAGGAAGGAGAAGCATGGAATGGGAATTTCATCCCATTAGTTGCAATAAATTATTCTGGAGAAGTCCAGCAAAATTATAGCATAAGGAGTTATTACACATTTTAAGTATATAAATTCATTACCGTTTTGTCCCTGAGTCGCTCTCCATGAATAATAAAGTCAGCCCAGCTGCCATTCTCTTCCTGATGAGGGACTTTAAAGACAGTGACGGAGCTTAGTCCACCCCCTCCGAGTGGTAACCATCCACCACTTGAGTCATCTCGGGTCATCACCACAGCTCGCACTCGTGCATAACTATTACTAAAATAGAGGCAAAGAGTAAGAATTAGCTTTTCCATAAACAAAAAATAGCTGAGCATTCAGTCTTGTTTAAGAAATCAAAGACCACATTAGTTAATATAGTAGTTGTTAAGGGTTTTCTGTTTTCATGACAGTCAAAAGTAACCTATTTGAAAGAAGCCAGGAGGTACTGGAAAGATTTACCAACATTAAACTGTTAAAACACTTTGGAAGACAAACTTCATACTAAATGTTTATTGAATTTATTTTTTGATACATTCTTCTTGAGTTGCCATGGAAAATTTATACTGAAAAAATACAAGAAATCATCAATCTACAATATCAGACTTGTCAATAATGTCTCTTCATGACTAACACAAAGTAATTAGTCATTTCTTTAATATTCTTAACCATAACATGTTAACTTCTATCATTTCATAATTAAACTGTAAATGAAACACTAGAACAAATCAGATTTCATGTTGAAATAGCAAGGTCACTGTACATTCACCAGAAGTCTGAGTTCTTATTAATTATGTTATCTTGAATCAGTTATTCTAATCTCCTGGATTCATTTTCCTAACCTGTGAAAATGGGTAATAATTTGCATAATAATACATTACATATTTGAAGGAAGGTTGTAAAGATTAAATAAAAATGAATGCAAAATTCTTTGTAATCATATAACGCAATAATGCATGAGTTTTATATTAACTTTTGGATTTCATTATTAATAATAACATTGTGACATGTTGTTATGAAGTTTCTTTTCCATATCAAGACTATCAACTAATTTGTCACTTTGTCATTATGCCTACTTCTAATTCCCTTAATTTTATAAAATATAGTCCAATACACCGCAATACAGATTTGAGCTTGAAGGGGCTCTAGAGACCATTTGGTACAATATCATAACCCATCACAGATGGGAAACAAAATTTTTTAAGAATGACCTAAAATGAGTCAATACGCACTAAAAAAGGCCTCAGAAACATAATTTTGATTATGTAGTGGTTTTAGAGACATCTTATTTCCAGGCTCAAAAGCTTGAAATTGCTAGAACTCTGGCATTTAGATAAGTGTGCTATGACTATGATTTTCTAGATCTTGCAAGGAAATTTTAAACCGTAGCCCTTTTTTAAGTGTGAAAACCAGAAAAAATGAAACAACTAAGAATAAGACCATAATATTTCTTTTTCCTTAGATTTTGTTTCCATTAAACATACTCTTTAAAAACAAAAATATGGCAGAATTTCACCTATGGAATTGTTTAGGAGCAAAAGCAATGTAAATAAGAGAAAATATGGATGATAGGTTTATTCCCACACTGCCTTTTCAGCTAAACATAATAATGAAACTTGGCGTTTATATGCCATTTTAAATGGTTAGACTACAATAATTCATTTGATATTCAAAATAACTCTGTGAGAGGTAGGTCCTAATAGCATTACTGCAAGAACTAAAAAGGTGAAACTTTAGCTGTTCTTTGAAGCAAACTAGAGATTTTATATAGGAGGTGGTGAAGGAATGCATTTCAGACAAAAGGGATAACTTGTGTAACAGTGGAAAAAGGAAAATGGAATCTCAAATACAAAGAACAATCAGCAGGCCAGGGTAACTAGAACAGAGACTGCATGAGAGGAAATAATATGAAACAAACCTGGCAAGTTAAGTGGGAATCAGATTGTGGAAGGCTTCAAAAGTCAAGTTGAGGACTGGGTGTCTCATTCTAGAGACAATTGGTAACCACTTATGATTTTTATGGAGGTGGGGGGAAAGGGGAATTAAGATATTTCAGGGATATCACAGTTTCAGTTATCCATGAATTCTAGGGAAAGCAGGGAGACATGAAGGGGGCTGCCTTGGGATTCGAGCAGAAGCTGGACCCTTGACAGATAGAAGATAGAAGACAGACACACATACAGGTGGCCTGAGGTGTGGAAACAGGCAAAGACCTCTCTCTGCACCAAAGCAGCCTGCATTAGTTCTGCTTTTACTGAGAAGGTTTTTGGAGGGATAGGGAGGGAGTGGGAGATCACAGAGCACTGAGTTGACAGATAGGAATGGAGAGAGAAAGTCTAGCACTCACTACACAGTAAAATTAAAACAGGTGCTCACTGAAAGGTCTTGAAGTCTATCCCCTCTATGAATAAGTAGAGGATGCAGTATGATACTGTATAATAATGTACAATATACTTTAATATTACTATGTCAAATGTCGATTCATGTCTTAGTGTGTTTAATTTATTCAACTTTATTATATGTATGTATGTACAAGAAAATCACATTATATATGGGGTCAGTAGGTATTCATTTATAGCCAAGGTTTCAGCCACCCATGGTAGATCCTGGAACATCCCTTGAGTATATGAAAACCCTAATGTATACTATACACAAAACAAGCTATATATAAGATACATAGGAAAAAAAATCAATAGAAGGTACTAGAATTAAAAGGAGTTGGGAAAGGTTTTCACTATAAGGTGGTATTTTAGTTGCCACTTAAAGGAAGCTAAGGAAGTCAGTAGGCATAATTAAGGAAGTCCTGGAGAGTAGCCAGAGAAAATAGCTTGGAGCCAAAAGTTTTGATCCTGGAATGACCAGAAAGCCAGTGTCACTGGATTGAAGATTATGTTGCGAGGAATAAGGTTTAAGGAGATGAGAAAGGTAGAAGAAACGAAATCAATAAACATTTATTAAAGTGCCTAACCTGTATCAGCACTATGCTAAGTATGAGAGGCTCCTCTATATATAAATCATAATGGCTGGAAGGAAAAAAGTCAATACAGAACCAATTTCTTAACATTAACTTGGGTGATGATTTCTATTATATAAAACAAATGAAAATTCAAAATTTCCTCAGTTTCCTCATTCGCAAAATGAGAGAGCTGGACTAGATGATCTCTAAGGTTGTACAGCAATAAGTCTATGACTATCACCTGGCATTATGTTTCTATACAATCTGTTTGCTACTTTTCTAATCTATATATGCACTACAGCCTTCTACACCCTACACCCTACTATGGTCCAATGAGAGTAGCCCATTTGATATTTCCCATCTCTTGCCTCTATACCTTTTTCACTGTCTATCTCTCATGCCTGGAATTCTCCATCTCAGCCTCTTGGATTCCAGTTTCCTTTAAGACTCAGCTTAAATACCACCTTCTACAGAAGGCTCTTTCCTGATAGTATCATCTTCTCATAAAAGATAACCTATGTCTACTTGATATGCATAACTGTATGTACCTGTGTGCGTGTATAGACAGGGAGAGAGAGTGAGAGCGCGAGAGAGAGAGAGAGACAGAGAGACAGAGAGAGTGAGAGAGAGAGAGAGAGAGCGAGAGAGAGAGAGAGAAAGAGAGAGACAGAGAGAGAGAGAGTTATGTACCAGTTCTCTCTTGTAAGAATGTAAGCTTTTTTAAGGTAGAGGCTGTTTCTTTTGTTGTCTATATCTTAAAACAACTCCATCTAAGTTAAGAAAAAGAAATTGAACAAGTCATTAATGAATTCTCTAAGAAAAAATCCCATGGCAATTTGGATTCACAAGTGAATTCTGCCTAAAAAAAAAAGAACAAAACCAAGTGAATTCTACCAAACATTTAAATGACAATTAATTCCAATAGTTATTCCTTCCACATTGTGTGGATTGGCAGTATGGCGCTCTTGCAATCTGGAAAACCTATGTACAAGTTTTTGGTTCTCCCTTAGTATCAGAGAAGTCAAAATTTTTTCTTGTTTTTCCATTGTCTATATTACACTATTGTGTTTCTAAAAATTTTCTGAGTCATCTATAGTGCCCACAAAACTCCCCCCCAGGTTCTTATTTTATTTCTTATGCTGACCTGCAATATAGAGAAATCAGGATAGGGAAAGTCAAGATGTGGAAAAGGAAAACTGTATTATAAACTACCTGGAAAAACAGCTGAGGAAGGAACTTTACCAAATTTCTTTTGTGACACAAATATGGTGTTGTTACCTAAACCAGGAAGAGAAAACAGAAAGAAAACTATAGACCAATCTCCCTAACAAACATTAATGCAATAATTTTAAATAAAATACTAGCAAGGAAAATACAGCAATATATCACAAGGATCATACAGTATCACCAAGTGGGTCTTATAGCAGGAATGCAGGGATGGGTCAATATTAGGAAAACCATCAGCATAATTGAATATATCAATGACAAAACCAACAGAAACCATATATTATCTAGATAGATGCAGGAAAAGCTTCAACACTCATTCCTATTTTTAAAAACTAGAGAACACTAGAATACATGGAACATTCCTCAAAATGATAAATTGCATCTATCTAAAAACATTAGCAAGGGGGCAGCTGGGTAGCTCAGTGGATTGAGAGTCAGGGCTAGAGACAGGAGGTCCTAGGTTCAAATCCAGCCTCAGACACTTCCCAGCTGTGTGACCCTGGGCAAGTCATTTGACCCCCATCACCCACCCTTACCACTCTTTCACCAAGGAGCCAATACGCAGAAGTTAAGGGTTTAAAAAAATTTTTTAAATAAAAATAAAAAATAAAAACATTAGCAAGCCTTATATGCAATGGGGATAAACTAGAAGTGTTCCCAATAAAATCGGGGTGCAGTGAGAATGCCTATTATCATCACTACTACTCTATATTGTACTAGAAATGCTAGCTATAACATTAAGAGAAGAATAAATTGAAGGACTAAGAATAAACAATGAGGAGACAAAGCTATCACTCTTCACAGATATCATTTTATACTAAGAATACTAGAAAATCAACTAAAATATTTATTGAAACAATTAACAGTAGCAAAGTTGCAGGATATAAAATAAACCAACATAAATCTGTATCTTTGGTGCCCAGTAGCCTGCCACAAAGTAGGTACATATAAATGTTTGCTGATTGCCTCAGGCCTACACATTAAAGGCTTTAGACTGTAAAATTAGGTCCAAAACATCACTATCAATTTAGTTATCCTTTTCTGTATATTGTACTAATTTATGCTCATCAGAGCTTTGAACAAGGAAAGTGTGCCTTTTTTTCACTTCTAATATTTAAAGTCCAACATTTGTTTGACAGATGTGTGCAAGAAACAACTGACAAAGATCTTTAGATTACTCTTTCATGGACTGTAAATAGTTTAAAAATCAATCTCTTAATTTGAGTTACATATTACTAAATGCATTACCTTAATACAGCCTATTTATTATTTTTCTGCCCACTCTCCATCTCATATTAAAATAGTTTAGGTATCAATTCCTATTCATTTGTCATTTTTTTTTACTAGAAGGGTTTAGTGTCATCTTCAAATCTGTAGATATTATGTGTATTTTCTTCAAATTATTTATAAATGGTTTTTGAGCACTTATTTTTAGGAATATAGCTATTTTAAATGGGAGATATGACTATTGCTATTTTCCCTTTTCCTTTAAGAACTTTTTAAATAAATACCTGCAAATTGATCCCTATCCTAAAGAGAGTCCTGTTGCCATGATAAAATTTTTAAAGAATTGCATGGTGATGCAGTTAGAAAAAAATTATCCCTATAAAAAGGAACGTTAATGACTGAAATCTAAATAAATTTATTACTAGTTCTCTCTAGGGTACATTTTGATCTATGAATTTAAAAGAAATCTTGTATATTATGCAGGCATAATTTCTCTTTAAAGAAAGTATATTATCTATCTTCCAAAGGTTATATTATTGATTTAAGTACTCATTGATTCCAATCCTTATTATAAATTTCACCAGATATTAATCATAGAAGACTAATCAATCTAAAGATCCTAGGGCCACCCTAAGATTCTTTCTTTTGAATAAGAATTATATTGGCAATCCAGGAGTCCTCCAAAAAAGTAACACTAGGTTTGCCATTTCAACTTAAAGTTCTACCTATGAATCTCATAAAACTTGGCCTTTTTTTGGTGGCACAGATCCATTTAGCAGTCTGGTAAAACCTATGGACTCTTTCTCAGAATAATGTTTTTTAAATGCATGGCACATTTAAAATCCTTGGTAGTATTACAAAGGATATTGATTATATTGAGATGTAGATTTTAAATTTATCTTTAACCCACTTTTAAAAAATGCTAATATTTTCTGTTGCCAAATCTCAGCCCTGGATTATTTCCACCATCCACATCCTCAACTCCTACTCTTCAGCTGCTGAACCCAGCTGAAAAAGACATCTCACATTGTGGTCTACTAGATAAATTACAAATTCATGTTACCCAACTTTGACTGGGCCCTCACTGTATATAGACTTTTAGTTCCTCCCTTATGGATTTCCTATCTCAATCTCCACAGAAGCTATTTCAAAACTTCTCTTCTCTCACGTCTCTAACAACCCTTCTTCTCCTTATTCCCCCTAAATGCTTTTTACTTTATTAAGAAAACTGAGACCATTGTCTTAATGGCCAAATATGATGGTCTTTTCTCAGACCCAATTCTTGCCAATTTATTCCCTTTTGACACTGTTGACTCGCTCTCTTTTCTTGAATTTTTGAGACACTAATTTCCTGGTTTGCCCCCCGACTTTTATGATCAGTCCTTCTCAGTCTCCTTTGATGACTTTTCATCCATATAGTGTCCCCAAATAGGAGTGTTTCCCAGTGTTCTGTCTTAGGTTCTCATCTCCCTCTAAACAAAAGTCTTAACCATTGGGATTTCTCTATATAAATGTAATTACAGGTCATATTTAAAGAAAAAACAAAATCTCTTGTTGAAATACCATTACAATGCCTTTATAGTTAATTGCATGAAGGTGATCCCATGACCGCAAAGGTTATATAAGTGGAGTGTAATCTCTGGAAAGTCTCAAAAATTTTTGAAAAAAGTTCAAGTATAGGCTTGGTGACAAATTATTATTTGGGCACAACGATAATTTTTCCAGCCAGGAAAACTCTCAAAGACTAAAGGGAAGAAGGTGGTGATAATATAATATGTATTAGGGATCCGAACATCCACACCAATTAATACTTTAACAAGTATTAAAATTATATTTTCTAACAAAGCTGACCTTAGTATGAAAATGTGGTTAACACCTATTATTTTAATTATAGAATGTACACTCAAATTATTTTAAATTGTAGTTTCAAAGTTTCTAAACAATGGTGTGAATCTATGAACAGTTTGTCTCCATTAATACTTAAATGACAAGAATGAATTCTGTGATTTTTGAGTTAGGATAGAACATAATGAAAGCTTTGTTTTAGAATCTGAAAGTGATATGTATGAGGGAGTGGGTTAGAGGTAGGAAGGCAAGGAGGATTAAGAAGTTACTAAAATATATTTAGAATTTGAAGGGACTTTAAAAGATCATCTAGTCTAGGATTTCTGAACTTTTGGGGGCATGGACTTTTGGCAGTGGTTAAAGCCTGTTACCCTTTTTTCAAATTAAATGTTTTTAAATTCATAAAACATAAAGAATTATAAAGTAAATAAATTTTCTTGAAATAGTTATAAAAACATTTATTTTAAAATTTGTTAACTTCTAGTTAAAAACCTCTAAAGTACTTTTATGCCCCTCAGTAGGTAGAAAACAAGCATTTAATAATTACCCGATATATTCCAGGCACTATTCCAAGAGCTATGCAAATACTGTCTGATTTGATTCTCACAAATCTAGAAGGTATGTGCTATTACTATCTTTATTTTACAATTTAGGAAATCAAAGTAGGCAGAGGTTAAGTGGCCTGTCCAGGTTCACACAATCTAAGAAATATCACTATAAGGAATTTGAACTCAGGTTTTCTCGTCTCTAGGTCCAGTGTTCTATCTGTTATGCCACTTTACTGCCCTGGCAAAATACAAAGAAAGGAGGAGGGGTGGAAAGCCCCCACTCTCAAGAAGGTTACATTCTAAATGGGGAAGACAAAAATAGCTATGTACCTAAAAGACAACCAAAAAAGAACAAACTCAGTGAAAATGGAAGAGGAGAAAAAGCAATAGACTAGCTTCAGAAAAGGCCTCCTTTTATAAGGTAGGATGATTTTAGCTGAGTCTTGAAAGAAGCTGAAGAAGATAGGAATGAGAGGTGAAGAGGCAGAGAATTCCATTAATAGGGGCTGCCAATTTTTTTCATTTCACAATGTTACATACTATGAGTGGTAACAGTATGAATAGGAATGTCTGGATAAAGAAATCATTATGAACCTAGGAGCCAATACACAGAAGTTAAGGGTTTATAAAACAAAAACAAACAAACAAACAAAAAACCCAAGAAATCATTATGAGCATATCTAATAGAAAATGAACCCCTTGAAGATAGAAACTTTTAAAATTGGTGTCTTATCTTAAAAACCTTGTATAATAGCTTATATATATTTGTTGTTCATCCTCTTGTTTTTCAAAAAGAACCAATGACATCACAAAAATGATGTCTTGAGACTGAGTGGGATTTAAATGAAGCAGAGTGGCACAAAGTCATCAGATGCTCTTTGAGAGTCCATGAAGTCCAGTAGCAGGAAAAAAGTCAGAACTGGAGATGGCCTGGGATGCAGTGGATGCCCTTGGTATCTTCAATAGCTGACCAAGCTCTAGGCATTCCACAGGGCCTACACTTCAGCCACCTTCATAGTCACTGGAGCAAATTGTTTTCATTTGCCAATTCTGCCTGGGAAAGTCTTCAAAATGCTTGAGGTTGGCATTGCCTAACTTGCTGATGAGTTTGAGACTAGCTGATTATGCACAACCTGGTTTTAGCTCATCTGTCCAGAGGGTTTTACCAGAGTGTGGCTGATGTACATGCTATAGTTTCTTAGAGCCACAGGTGAAAGTTAGTTGAGAGGCAGATGCCAAAAGTGGATGAGCAACCTCGAAAAGGGCTTGGCAAGCTCTCACACCAGACCCTGGTTCTTCATGAACATCCTATACACTGCTTTATATAGTACATATTCAATAAATGTTTTATGGAAGTGAATGCCAAAACTCAGCAAGTAACTGAATGTAGGGTATAAAAGAATTTCAATAAGATTATATATTTGGTTTGGCAATTTCATTGACTCCCTTGGGTTCAATTTTAACAATTATGCAGATTAGTACATACCCTGTGTGTCCTCATCTCTCTACTGAGCTCCAATCCCCCCCGGAATCACTGAATATCTACTAGATATCCCATGAATATCCTACTTGGTTTCTCAAATTAAACATATCAAAAAAAGAATTCAATATATTTTGCCTAAATCCATTCACATCTTAATTCTTTCTCCATTTCTATGGAGAGCAATATTATCTTTGCAGTTACTCTGTTTCCTAACCTGAAGAATGATACCTTCAACTCTTCATATTCCCTTATCCTAGATCAAACAATTCTCATCTTATAGAATCTACTTGCATATCTTTTTCTATCTATCTATTCCCTTCTCTTCCCAGTTCAGGCCTTAACTCCTTCTAGCCTATTGCAACATTCTTCTAACTGGCCTTGTGGCATTCAGCCTCAACCCTCTCCAATTTAATCTCCATATATAGCTGCCAAATTCATATTCCTAAAGTACAGGTTTGACTGTCAATCATTTATTAAGTGTTACTACATATCAGGCAGTGTGCTAAGCCCTGTGAATATAAAGAAAGGTAATAAAAGAAACAGTCTAAGTTTTCAAGGACCTATAGTATACTGAAGGAAAGAAGAGGCAAACTGTACAAACTGTACAAATAAAAACTAGGATAAATTAGGGAGTAATTTCAAAGGGAAGCCATTAAAATTAAGGAGCATTTGAAAAAACTTCATGAAGAAAAGGAAACCAGGGAAGTTAGGAGGCAGTGATAAAGAGGTAGAGTTTTTGGTATGGGAGACTGCCAGTCAAAATGTACAAAACTAGGAGATTGAGTGTCTTGTTTGGGGAATAGCGGGAAAGTCAGTGATGCTGTATCACCGACTTGGTGGTGGTGGTGTTATTAAAGGCTATAAAAGCCAAAAAAGGGATCTTATATTTGAACCCAAAAGTTATAGAGCACCACTGGAATATGTTTATTGAATTGGGGGAGATGGAGGATAACAGACCTGAATTTTAGAAAGATCAATTTGACATTCAAGTGAAGAACATTTTAGAATGGTGACAGATTTAAGCAAAGAGACCAACCAGATGGCTCGTGCAATAGTCTAGGCATTGCTTCTAGGATAAAACACAAAATCCTCTGTATAACATTTAATCCCTTTATAATCTGGCTTCAATTTGTCCTTCCGATTGACTTCATATTACTACTACTCTTCATGTACTCTATGATCTCTTGAGTCAATCTGGCCTATTTGCTGTTGTCCCCAAAAGACATTCCATTCCCCATATCTGTGTCTTTACATAGGTAAGTCTGTCCCTAGTGTCTAGAGAGCTATTTCCTCATTTCTGATTTCTGGGAATCCTTTACTCCCTTCAGGGCTCAACTCATGTGCCCCCTTTTTTGACATTAGGTCTCTAGAAGTTCCTATTATTATTATTATTATTATTATTATTAAACCCTTATCTTCTGCATATAGGCTCCTAGGTGGAAGAGTGGTAAGGGACTTACCCAGGGTCACACAGCTGGGAAGTATCTGAGGCCAGATTTGAACCTAGGACCTCCAGTCTCTAGGCCTGACTCTCAATCCACTGAGCTACTCAGCTGCCCCATGTACCCCTAATTATTAATGCTACCCTTTTGTCTGTCTCTAATTACCTTTTTTAAAAAAACATAGCTATATACATATGTTGATTTCAGCATATGCAAGATTCTTGAAAGCAGCAAGTTTATAGGTAGGGTTTTGGGAGCTTTATTTCTTCAGGGCCTAATAGTGCCTTGAACATAGTAGGGAACCAATAAAAAAGCTGCCAAATTTAAATGGATATAGGCAGTAGAAAAAATAAATGATATACTCAGAAAAAAGGTTTAGGCTGGAGTTAGAGAGCTAGCAGTCATTTTTTCCCCCTTCTATATATACTATATGTAGGTTCCCGGAAGGCAGGGTTTTAAAAATTTGTTTGTTTTTTTTAAACCCTTACCTTTTGTTTTAGAATGAATACCATATCAGTTCCAAGGTTGAAGGGCAGTAAGGGCTAGACAATTGGGGTTAAGGGACTAGCCCAGGGTTACACAGCTAGGAGTGTCTGAGGATGCATTTGAACTCAGGACCTCTGTCTCTAGGCCTGGCACTCTATCCCCTGAACCACCAATTTCCCTGAAGGCAAATTTTGAAAAGAGATTTTGAGCATAAAGATCTATGACCTCTAGAATTGCTATGGCTCCAGTTGCCTTGGTGATGATTAGTTTGAGTATCTCATTTATTATTTTTATGGTATACAAAAAGGAAGATCCAAATGTTATGAGGGGAAAAAAGGTTCTCTATGGGGTTTGGCTCTACATTAGAGAACTAATTTTTTAATCAATAATTTGGAATGGACAACATTCTTACTATGACTCCAATATTAGGATCATAGTTATAGAGAGAAGGATCTCAGAAGCCATCTGGTTCAATATTATGATTGTACAGATGTGGAAACTGAGAATCAGGAAATTTGAGAAGGGCTTTGCTCAAGGTCACACAGGTGGTATAAAGTTCACAGGCAGAATTCTTAACTCAGGCCCTCTAACTCCACAGTGCTTCTTCCATTGAACCAGTATAATTGCCGATTGGTAAATAATATATAATCCCTATCTTCATAACATTATATTGGGGAAAACAACATATAAGTAACTATGTATATTCAGGATGTATACAGTATAAATGGAAATGAAGGGAGAAAGCATTAAAAGTGGAAGGGACTGGGAAAGACTATCTACATTAAGGCAGGATTTGAGCTGAATCTTAAAGAAAGCCAGAGAAGTGGAGGCAGAGACAAAGAGCAGGAATATTTAGGCACTGAGAATAGGCAGTAAAAAGGACTGAGTTAAGAAATGAAGGTTGTGTGTGAAGAATGGAATTAAAAATTTTTTAAGCTCAAAGCAACTTAGTATTTATCCATCTCAGAATTACTTAAATTGACCCATGAATTTATGGAGTAAGGTAGTTAAGAAATAAAAGTAGAAGTGGAGGTTGCATAAGTCCATAGAGTGTAGTCATTTGATAAAAAAAAACCAAAAAACAAAAAAACAAAACAAAAAAAAAAAAAAAACACAACCACTACATGGTCTTATGAAAGTTTTTTGGGGGGATTGGGGAAATCCTATAAAGTTCATGTACACTTGTATGCATGTATATCATTAGAAAACAATGGAAATCATATATAGAAATTTTCATTCTGCTTCCCATTAAACTTTGAGAGTTAAGAGAAAGATTCATACTAATCTCTAATTTATACTAATTATTCTGATTTTCAGGACTGATGACTAGTTTCCATTTGGCCTCTAGGGGGCTCAAGAATCAGATGTCTAGTGTTCTTACAATATAAAATTTCATCTTGATATTTATATAAAAACAATGTAATCCTGTTATTATAATTCTGCATTAGACAGGTTCTTATTATAGTACTAGGGTCCTGCTTGAGCAGGATGTGAGGGAATTCAAAAGTTCTTAGATAGGACCGAGAAATACGAGCCCCATGGGGAAGGCCTAAAAAAAGTAAATAGTTGTATTTAACAGGGTGAAGAAGTTTAAGGTAAACGCTATGTGTGTGTATATTTACATATACACACATATAAATAAAATTGTAAGGAGTATATAATGATAAACAACAATGCACTATTTTCAAAAAGGATAAAAACAAAGGCAGATATCACCAGGAAAGACTTTGATTATAAGATTTATGAAAAAGGAATACAGCTCCCAAAAGGTTAAATTTTTTTCTAGGATTTTAGATTTTCTCTGAAAAGTTCAAATCATCAAAACAAATTTTCACATGTAACAATGTCTCTTTTAGTTAATATTTATCAAGGATCAAAAATTTGATGTAGATTTTATCTATCTATTTATCTATCTATCTATCTATCTATCTATCTATTTATCTATCTATCTATCTGGAAAGAAAAAGAGGTGGAGATTCTTAAAAAACAAAAAACAAAGATGTTAGATGATAATTTCAAATAAGTGGTATCTCACCTTATAGTTTAAGTAAGTATTCTTTACAATTTTAAAGCAATAGAATGATGTTGTTCTTCAGAATAAGAAAAGAACCAAGTATTATAGGGCTTCTTTGGTACTGTCTTTGAATCCTTATCTGGACCTAATTCTAGCCCCAATGAAAGGACATATTTTTGAATGTGGAGATTCAGATATTGGGAATCAACCATATGAGGTCCAGAGGTACGTTTGAAGATTCAACCACAAGTCAGTCCACTCTTTCAAGAGATTCTTTAAAAACCTAAGCAGAGATTAGTTCAGATAAAGAAATGCACTGACTGTTTTAGTTTATTCAAATCCCACATATAAAGGTTGCTTTGAAACCTTGTAACTTTTTTCTGTAAACTGAATTGTTCTAATTTTTGTAACTTTTGTTGTTGTTCAATCATTTCAGTTGTATCCGACTCTTTAGGACCATGTGGCTCTCTGTGCATGGTTTTTTTTGTTTTTTTTTTTTTGGGCAAATAGATACTTGAGTGGTTTTCCCATTTCCTTCTCCAGAGTTAATTGAGCTAGTAACGTTCTAAGGCCAGTTTTGAACTCAGATTTTTCTAGTGTCAGGCCCAGGGCTCTATTCAATGAGCCACCTAGCCGCCTTTCATAACTAACTTTGAATGATATAATTTTATTTTCATTCTGTATGTTTTATATTATAAAAGTCTTTGGACAAAACACTATGCCTTGACAATCAGACACACTCATGAGTGTGTATGCTTAGCACACACATTTGTAACATGCACTTCCCCAAATCTTTTTCAAGAGAGCATTTTTTGTTCTACTATTTTTCCTATCTCCTATTAATTTCTGTAATTTGAGAAATAACCGAGAAGAGAAAGGGGAAGGTTAAGGAAAGTTTAAGAGAAAAGTGAGAAATATCTAATCATATCTGATCTTCCTTCTGCCAGCCATACCATTTATTTCCAGAATCTCTTTGCTCTTAAATAGATACAAAGTTGGAAAAGGATCAATTTAAGAAGTCTTTTTCTACATAGAGAAAAAGAATAATTTATGCAATGTACTAATGAGAAAGGAAAAGGAAGGAATGAGATGAAGAAAGAAGAGGAAAAAAAGTAGGGAGGTGAAAAGAAGAAACTGAAATCACAGTATCTGACATGGTAAAGGACAGAAGGGGATGACGGAAAGAGGAAATAGAAAAGAAAATCTAGAAGGCAGTGTTTTCATGAAGATTTTGCAGCAATCTGTTAATTATGGATCATATACAGGGTTGTTCCTAAAACACCTAGAGATTTTTAAGCTTTAAGAGGTTTTTTAAACTATTACATTTTATTTAGTATATAATAATCAAAGTAAGGCATTTGATATGCTATACTATATTATGACATGACATAATATAAAACTTAAAACTGTATTAAGATAATTGAGACACTCTGTACCTAAGGAAATAGAGAAAATAACCTAAGGAAAGAATATTACAAAAAAGAAGTCAAGACTCTCAGCACATGCTGACAGAACTCTACGCCTCAGGAACCCATGGAAAGGAAGGGAAGAGAAATGTTTCATTAGTATAAGACAAGTGATGGGCAAACTACAGCCTGTGGGCTAGATGCTGCCCCTTGGAATGTTCTATCAGGCCACTTGACATTATTCCTAATCTGACTAATATAATGAGTAGGATACAATACAATGAAACTTCGAAAGAGTTGCCTTAGAAACAGACTGACAGATGATGAATATTTCCTTTTTTTTGACCCCCTCTTTAAAAAGTTTGCCCATCACTGGTCTAAGAGAATGCAATGACCATTAGAATTCTGCCAGTGTGCAAACAGGTTAATCACTCCAAGAGGAGAAAAAACAAAAGGGATGGAGGAACATTTAGTGCCCCAACACAAAACAAAAGATGGAAAAAGAATCTGGAAAGAAGAGAATCCAAACTTGTACCAGCAAATGATCATACCCTGGAAGAATGATATAAGGACCATCAAAGCTTTGTAATGGGTCTGAATTTCATAGCACAAGAAATTTTAAGATGGAAGGACCTTAACAGTTGTCTAAGTCACACTGACTAATTTTAACAGAAGGGAAACCGAAGGCTCAGAGTTTAAAATGTTATATCGATAGAACTAGGGTCTGTTGTGCTTTCTCCAAATTCACTGAACTTCAGAGAAGAAATAATATTTTGTGCTTCATGGAATGATATTCACTCTTAGAGGTGCCACCAGGAAAGAAGACACATCTAATTGTGATCTGACCTTCATTTTCAAAGAGGACCAAAGACATCATGAGGTGATGTCATCTTGACTTGGACATGACCTCTATTTAAGTGAAGCAGAGTTGCACAGTCATTGGCCTCACTTTCTCTTCCAGAATCACCAAAGTTCAGCAGCAAGACAAAAGTCAATAGCCCAGGATACAGTGGATGACTGTGGCATCTCTGATGTCTAACTAAGCACTAGGTACACCACAGCACTTGCTTCAGCTATAGTCATGGCCACTGAACAAACTGTTCTCATCTGATCATTCTGCTGGGAGAAGTCTTCAAATGTTTGGTATCGATATCCTCCCCAATGGATTTGAGGCATTCCAGTTGCCCTTAACCTGTTTTGGGGTGTGTTGAAAGGGTTTTCCTGGGATGAGGACAATATACATGCTATAGCTTCTTGGAGCCACAGATTAGAGTTGGGTGACCAAAGATAGATGAGCAATCCTGAAATGCTAAGTCTTTCCTAACACCCTAGCTGCACTATCCCTACTGAGAGGCATCAAGACTATATATAATGTATCTCATATGAATGATGAAGCATTGTCTTTCTGAAGCATATACCCAGGGCATGTATCTGGGGATGCATTGGAGAGCCCTCATTTTTCATAACTGATGATCACTATGCACTCTGTTATTTTGTGTGTACAAAAGTAATTCCATTCATAAGCATACTAGAAAATTATTGACTGAAGGCCTATATAAAAATTTTTCAAAGATTTTAATTTCTAATTATTTCTTTTTACAAGATTACATCATTACTTCTGATTAAGGGTAGGCTTCAGAAGAAAAAGATGATAGAATGGGATCAGGAGAAGAATTCTGAAAGAATTATCCTCAAATCTTTCCTCTCTCTTTCTTATAGCCCTATTTCCAATAGATTGCCAAATTAGGTCAGTTTTTCTCCATAATTGTTCTCATGTCTGTCTGTCTCACCATTCCCACAGCCACCATTTTAACTCAGGTTCTTAACACCTCCCAATTAGCCTTCCTGTCTCAAGTCTCTTCCTCCCCACAGAGAATCAAACAGATTTTCCTTGAACATAGATAGACCTGATAAAGTCATGTCATACTCAAACTCCAGGACCTCTATTTGCCTCTAGGAGGATAACCTAAATTCTCGTTTGGCTTTTAATGCAGTTCACTAATTTCTTGCCCCAACCTATGTTTCTAGTCTCATTATACATTGTTCCTCTTACTTTATCCAATAGTTTACTCAACCTGGGCCTGCTTTTCCTTAAATATAGCATTCTGTCTCTCCTGAAGACAGAATCCCTTATCTCAAGTACCATTATCTACGTGAAGTCTTCCCTGTGACTAATGACCATTCTTCTTACTTTTTATCTATTCTTTATGTACTTATGTATATGTTCTACCTCCTCATAGAACGTAAGTTCTTTGAAGGCAGATACTGTTAGTATTTTTGACCCTAATACTTTCAATATCAAGCACAGCACTAGAGACAGAGCAGTTAATAAATAAATGCTTTTTGAAGGTAATTTGCTTTATTTTTTTAAAAACATTAAAATGTAATATGTAAATAGGTCTTGAATGATGACACATGTTAAAACCAGTGGAAATGTGCATAGGCTGGGGGGGGGGGGCAAAGGAGAAAGTAAAAACATGTAACCATGGAAATTTTTTCTAAAAAAATAAAATATTTAGATTTAAACAAACATTAAAATGAATTTAACAAGCATGAAATAAAATTAGTATTTCCATCTAAGCAACTATTCTGTATTCCAGAGATAAAAAAAGAGAGAGAAAGACCTATTTATATAAAAAATATTTATTGCGGTTCTTTTTGTGGTAGCAAAGAATTGGAAATTGGGGGGGGTTGCCCATGAATTGGGAAATGACTGAACAAGTTATAGTCTATATTGGTGATGGAATACTATTGTGCTATAAGAAATGCTGAGAAGGACAATTTCAGAAAAAAGTCTTCCTGACTTCGGGTCTGACACTGTATCCACAGTACCACCTAGCTGCCTTTCATACAATATTATAATAATATAATCAAAAGTAACTTTGAAATTGTTAAGAACTTAGACCAATGCAGTGGCAACTCCAAAAAACTCACAACCGATGTATGCTTGTCATTTCTTGGCAGAGAAGTGATGGTCTAGAACAACGGTCAGCAACCTATTTGGCTATGAGAGCCATAAACACTGTGGAAGGAGGAGGATGGAGGCAGAAGGCACTGGAATATGGGGCAGGGGCTGAAGGGCCTCCTGGGGCACATCCTGGGGCTCTGCCTGGACTGGCCTCGGGAGGTGGAGCCAGATATGGCTCGAGAGCCATACGTTGCCGACCCCTGGTCTAGAAGTACAGAATAAGATATATACTTTTAGACATAGTTCGTGAAGCTCATTTGTTTCAAAAGAAAGCTTTGGCTAGGTAGAGGGGTGCTGTTCATGAGTAGTGAAAGAGAAGTGAAAAGAAAAGGCATCTAATAAAACATTTTAAAAATATATAAAGCAGAAGAAAGTTCAAAAGAATGTATCAGTTTTATCTTATTAAATTTAATACTCATAGTTTCATATATAATTATTTTTCTATTTTCTATATATGGAGTGTTTATGTTGACAAATTCATGATAAAAAATAATAAGCAATTATACTTCATTTAAAAAAATAGGTTAAAGGACATAGGAACCAAACATAGTATTGGGTTGGGTGGCTCAGTGGATGGAGAGCCAAGCCTAGAAATGTTTAAGTCCTCAGTTCAAATCAGACCTCAGACACTTCCTAGCTCTGTGGCCCTGGGGCAAGCTGTTTACCCCCCATTAGCCTGTTGCCACTCTTTTGCCTTAAAACCAATACACAATACTAATTCTAAGGCAGAAGGTAAGGCTTTAAAAAAAAAAGAAGAAAAAAAAAAAAAAGACTGGGTTGGTTGGATGTGGTATTTGGCTTTGACTGTAACACTATGTTTGGACTACATTGTAGGAGACTCATTACCTAGCAGCCCATATTGGGTAGGGTAAACTAAATTAATTCGCTTTATTGTTACATTAGAAACATACTCCTCCCAAGTAAAATAAGGCTTTCCTATTCCTCCTACACAAATGACAGCTACAAGGTTATCATGTATCTGAGTTTAATCAGGAAACAGTACAGGATGTACCTTATTTTTAAAAAGCACTAACTTCCAGTATAACAATAATAAATGAATTTGTTAATTATCTATTTGAGATCCTAGATGGATACTGAATATTGTTTCTGAATATTGTTCCTGTGGAAGAATTACAAATCTTAGCACACCAAAAGGGCACAGAATCCTAAAAAGAATCTCGTCTCTCTGTAGACTTGCCAGTAGCAGTAGCTAATAGTCTAAAATTAGACAGAAAATCTTAGGATGAAAAGGGATTATAGCTTCCCAATCAACTTGCAAAAGTGCCTATTTCAGTTCTCAATAATACTGAGCATACACTGTACTTCTTTGAGTCTCTTGCTCCCTTTTCTTACTGCTTATCTTGCCCTGCATAGGTTCAGCCTTCATTTGCTCCCATTTTTGAAGCCTTTGTTCCAAAACATCTGCAGCTGAAAAAAACCTTGAGAAAAATAATAAAACCATGCTGAAACCATTACGAATTTGTTATATACTCTCAACTGGGCCCTCAATACTTCAAGATGAGCCCCTTACCCATTCCTAATTAACTCCCTATTCTATTCACCTCAGCAGCTCTTCCAAAGTTTTATCCTACCTCAAATCTCCCATGGCAAGTCCTCCCCCAATCTTGTCAGCTGAGAACCTTGTTTCACATTTCATTGAAAAAGATAAGGCTATTCTAGAACTCCCTCATCTCTTCTCATCTCATCTCAAATGATTAAGAAGTCTTCCTTCTGCCACCATCTTTTCCTTTATTGCCATTTCACGTGAAAAAGATGGCCCTTTTCCTTACCAACACATACACTGGCAATTCCAATCCATTCCATTCCATTCCATAGGCACATTAAACTCAACATGTCCAAAACTGAATTCTTTATCTTTCCCTCCCAGTCACACAAACTCACAACTTCATTATCAGACTTGACTCTTTCACCACCTATATCCAATCTGCAGCCAGTGTTAATTTTACCTTCATAACATCTCACCTATACTCCCTTCTCTCCACTGACACTTGCCATCTTCAGAGTGCAGGCCCTCATCATTTGGACTAATTTTAAGTCTGCTGATTGATCTTCTTGTCCCCCAAATCCAGGCCAGAATCACTCAGCTGTCAAAGTGATCTTCCTAAAGTTCAGATTTGATTGTATCACCCATCCTCCCATCCCCATTCAATAAACTCCAGTGGCTCCCTATCACTGCAAATATCAAACATAAATTCTCTCTTAGGTATTCAAATCCCTTTACGACCTGGCCTTCGCCTACATTTCTAGTTTTTTTTACACCTTACTCACCCCACAATGTACTCTGCAATCCAATGATACTGGGATGCCCCACTGTTCCTCAAAAATATTCCATCTCCTCATTCTAGGCATTTTCATTCCATGGCTAGAATGTTTCCCTTCTTCGTTTCTATTTCCTGTCTTCTCTGGCTTCCTTCAAGTCCCAGTTAAAATTCAATCTTCCACAGAAAGTCTTTCCCAGTTTCCTTAATTCTAGTGCTTTCCCTTTGCTGATTCATATTTGTATGAATTTTTGCTTGTACACAATTGTTTTTATGTTGACTTCCCCATTAGACTGTGAGCTCTTTGAGAGCAGGGGCTATCTTTTATCTTTCTTCAGCATGTAGCATGATGCCTGGCACATAGTAGGTATTTACTAAAGACTTTTAAAACATAATGTGTTCTTGGTCAATTTCCCATATAAATCAATTGTAAATATAAAAGTCCATTTTCCAGAATAGATGTTTCTTTTATAGGAAACATGGGGAAAGTTAGGTTAAAGTGAAATTAAATTGCTTTCCTTGGTTTTTATGAGTAATAAAAAAAATATATTCACAAGAAGATATTAAATGTACAGGGAAAGTACAGGGGGAAAAGAACAATTTCTTGGAACTTCATGAATAACAACTTTTGGGTGAAGGTAAGGGCTTTTAAAAAGCAAAAAAAAAAAAAAGGTAAGGGTTTATTTACATAGGAAACTATTTTCTATAATATACCACTGCACTATTATACCTTAGCTGATGGCAGCCGATTCTACAGAGAAAATGCTCTGTTTTTGTAGAAGCTCCTTCCTAGGCTTTAGGACTGGGGGCTTCAGTCTTTGGTCTCCCTATAAGTCATTCTTATTGATCCATAGACCACTTCATTTGGACTTTAGTGGTCCACTTCCAAGTCTGTCAAAATCTCCTCCATTGACATGTACCCTTCTCCAAAGGCACTGCATCCTATCTATAAATAGTACTAGCAATCCCTTCTCAAAAAAGCAATAAACTTTCCCAGCTGTGTGACCCTGGACAAGTCACTTGATCCCCATTGCCTACCCTTACCACTCCAAGACTGAAGGTAAGGGTTTAAAAAAAAAAAAAAGCAATAAACTGCCATCTCTTACACAAGACTCTCTGTTTTTACTCATAGCTATTAGTATAGGAAGTCTCTCTCTTGACTGTCCAATCTGATTTCAGCTTCGTTATATCTAGACATATTTGGCACAACAGAGCACCTAAAAGTGTTTTTATGATCTATGAAGAGGGAAAATGTAGGACATCGAGATTCTAGGTTTCTAAGATTTGCTTATTTATAGGTTGCCTAATAGTTTATGGTTCATTTTTGGTTTACTTGGCCGAGATACCTGCAAATGGGAAGCAATTGCATTATCTAATTGGTGAGGTTTTTAGGGATATGACAAATATGAAGATAACCCCACCCTGGGTTCTGTGGATAGCCATGTCTAAAATTCCTAAAGCTAAGCAAATTCAATTCAATTTAACAAATATTTGTTAAGTGAAAAATGCTATTTTACTTAGGCATTGTCATACTCTGATGAATTAAAACATGGTATGTTAGGAAAGAATACAGTTCTGGATACACTAAGCTAAGAAGATGGTGGAATAGGTCAGTTCTTAGAATCATTTTCCAAACCTGGCATACTATTTCAAGTAAAAAAGTTATGTGCCAGACATATAGCAATTAAAATTGTGGCAAGAGAAGTAAAGTGAGAAATATCTCCATACAAGGTAAAGCATAGACTCTAGTGAAGTAATTCATTTTTGCCTCCTCCTCCCTAAACAAACTCATAGCCTAAAAACACTAGCCTTCCTTTTGGGCTCTGGTGATGGTAGCCTATATTAGTTCCCTCTTCAATATTACACGGTCAATATCCTTGAATCAATTGTCCCGTTATCTGATCTTTGAGCAACCCTTTCCAAACTCCAAATCTGGATTACTCTCATCCATCTTTGTTTCTGCTGGAAGCAAAAATGCAACTGGAAGAAGTCACACAATCTATCTGAAAGAATCTAATACAAATTAATATTATCTAATCAATGAATTTCTCTGTTCCAAATCTATTTTCAAGCCAACTATGCCACCAACTTTTGCCTCCTGCTCAGCCAAGGACTTTGTCTCATAATTCACTGGAAGCAAATAAAACCTTAAGGTCAGCTGCTGAGAGCTCTGTATCTTGCTTATTTCTATAATTCAAATCAGTTAAGCATCACCCTCCCCCCCCCATTCCTCTTCTTTGCTATAGTCTCAGAAGAACCAGTAGCTTATCTTGTTAGCATACGCCTCCATACTTGTGCTCATTACCTCATCCCCTCCTTTATCTTCTTGGAGATTTCTCTTTCAATCATTCCCTAATTTTTAATCTCTCATTCCCTAGTTAATACCTTTGAACATGTTCAGATTTCCCTATCTTTCATTTTACTCTATTATTCTGGGGAAGACCATTTTGTACCTCTATTCTCTTTCACAAAATTTTAGAAAAAACTTTCTACATTATTCGCTTTAATCACTCTTCATTCACTTAAATTCCTTGTAATATGGCTTCCCCACCACTTAACCAGAATTATCCTCTCAAATTCACCAATGATCTCTAAATTGATCATTCCAAAGGCTCAACTTTTTTTTTATCTATTCGAGGATCTGACATTGTTTATATATAGCCCCTTCCTCTTTGGAATGCCCTCTCCTTTCTGAATTTTGGATGTGGTTTCACAGTGTTTCTCTTCCTACCGGCCAGATGAATTCTTCTATCTGTTGGGGAGCAAGAAAGGGAAGAGGTTTGGGCTGGGAATAGGAGTGAGAGTTGAGAGCATTAGAGAAGAGCCAACTGGGAAGAAAGGAGGTAAGTGTCCCCACACTAGACTCTATGCCTAGAAAATCAGAGTGCCACATACCATCTTCTTTCACAGGTTAAAATCTAAGAAGACGCCTGGAAAAGTTATCTTAAAAAAACAAAGCAACCTCAATAAACAAAGTTGGGAAATGGAACAAATGATGAGATTCCTGATTTGAGTAAGTAGATCAACAGAGCAAAAAAAGGAAGCAAAACTTTCCCCCTGAATGTTCTACTATTGCAGCAGAGTGGCACAGAGCGAATCAAGAAAGAATAAGTAAGCATACAGTCCATTAGCAGGAGACTAGATTTTAGAATAGACTAAAAGGAAATATAAGAAGTAAGAAGTATGTTAACATTTCTTAGAAAGGTGAATAATATTTAAGAAGAGAGAAGGAAAAATGAGGGTAGGGAGAGAGGAAGGAATTTGATCTAATGTCTATCTGACAGCTAGGTGGCACAGTGGATAGAGTGCCAGGCCTGTAGTTAGGAGGACCTGGGTTCAATTATGGATTTAGATACTTCCTAGCTATGTGACCTTGGACAAGTCACTTAACCCCAATTGCCTAATCTTTACGATTCTGTCTCAAGAGCTGCTACTAATAAAGTACAGGGGAGAAAGACAGAGACTAAGAGAAAAGGGATTAAAAATAGAATAAATTTTAAAAGGAGTAAAGAGAATACAAAAATGTACACAAGAAACTTGAGAATGGCGATTTTGGCAAAATTTTATCTTTTTTAAGAATCTTTTCCCTATTCTTAGTGTGTTCCCTCTGAGATTACATTTGTCACATTTATCCACATCAATCTATCAACATAGAAACCTTGAAATTGAACAAAGAGATCGACAAAACAGAAAACAAAAAGCCCACAATGAAATGATATATAATACTAAAGAACCACTTTATTGGGGGGATGGAGAGAAGAACTAATCTGATTTGTAAAAGAAATAAATAAAAATATTCAGATCAAAAATTTTAAAGAATTCACAATTAAATAGAGGAAACTTAAAAACTATTTTGCCAATTATATGCCCCCACCACTGACAAGTTGGATGAAATGGATGGATGCTTATAAAAATATGAAATACCAATTAATAGAAGAAATAGGTGTCAAAATAACCCAGTATAAGTAAAAGAAAATGAACCAACCATAAATTTACCCTCAAAGAAAAAATAATTCTATAGTATAAAATGGGTTAAAAGTTAATTATTTCAAAATTCTAATCAATTCCAATTTTACATAAACCTTTCCCAATAACAAAGGAGAAAACCCTTCCAAATGCTGAGATACAGATATGATTTTCATGTCCAAATCAGAGAAAAAAATACACATAACAATATCTCTATTGACTGATATAAAAACTGTAAATAAAATACAGGGCTACCACAACATATTTAAAACATGATACGCTATGACCGGGTTGGATTAATTAATTCAGGGTTGATTCATTATAAGGAAAACTATAAATATACACCAAATCTAGTAACAAAATAATAAAACAAATAAGCAAAATATTTTTAAAGGAACTTAATAATAACAAAACATTGCAAAGCACAGAAATAAGTGCATTTTCCCATCATTTTTGCTGGGTGGTAAATATTAGCAAACACTATATATAATGAAAAAATGTTAAAAGTCTTTCTAGTTAGAAAGATCAAGGGTAAGACAACTGCCCATTATCGCTATTATTATTTAACACAATCCTCAAAATGCCAGTTATAGCAATAGAAGAAACTAAGAAAATATTATCATTTTTTGCAGATGGCATATTTAATTACAGTAGGACTCTAAAAAATAAAAACAATTAATAAATTCAACAAAGTTACAGGATATAAAATAAATTCATAGATTATCAGCATTCTTCTATTTACTAATAGAACCTAAGAGGAAAAGACAAGAAAGTGAAATTTTATTCCAACATATTGTATAAAATATCTGTTCATCTACCCCAAGATATGCCCAAGAACTAAATTAATACATCTATAAACCACTCTTTAGAAACAGACAGATAAATAATTTAAGAAATGTGAATTACTAGACCATGCTATAATATAATAAAAATGACAATGCCATCTAAATTAATTTGCTTATTCAGCACCACACCAAACCACCAAAGGATTATTTTAAATAGTTAGAAAAAAATTATGAAAATTTTCTGGAAGAGCAAAAGGTCAAAAAGCTCAAAGAAAAGGCAGCTGGGTAGCTCAGTGGATTGAGAGTCAGGCCCAGAGACAGGAGGTCCTAGGTTCAAATCTGGCCTCAGACACTTCCCAGCTGTGTGACCCTGGGCAAGTCACTTGACCCCCATTGCCCACCTTTACCACTCTTCCTCCTAGGAGCCAATACACAGAAGTTAAGGGTTTAAAAAAAAAAAAGCTCAAAGAAATAATTGTGGGTAGAAGGTAGGAATTACCAAATCACAAACTATACTACAAAGAATTGTGGCTGAAAAATAAATTGGTTCATTAGTGTCTGATAAACTCAAAGATCCCTGACCTCTGCTATTCAATGAAATATTCATTATTCATAAAAACTGCTAGGAAAGCTAGAAAGCAATCTGGCAGATGTTGGAAATGAACAAATATCTCACACCAAGATAAGCTCCAGATAGATACAAAACTTAGACATAAACAAATTAGAAATAAGAAGGAAATTACCTTTCAGACAAATAAATAGAAAGGTTTATGACTAAACAAGAGATAAAGAGGGTCACAAAATATGAAATGGAAAATCTTGATTATTATTCATTAAAACACTTATAATAATAAAATTATTTAATGTTAAAATAGACCATTTGCATATACAAAACAAATCCCAAAGCAGTTAACACCAGAAAGTAAACATATAAGTGGGGGAGGATAGAGAATCACTGCAGCAAATGTCTTAAAGTTTTATTTATATCCATGACATAAAGGCCAGATTCAAATTTATAAGAACAAGAATCAATTCCCAATTAATAAATTATCAAAGAATATAAATAGGAATTTTTTTTCAAAAAAAGAAAGAAATCCAAGCTATCAATGACCATGAGAAAAAAAAATGTCCTAAAGCACTAATAGACACATACCAAATCAAAACTCATAAATTTTGCCTCACAATAACCTGGCAAAGATGACAAAAAAGACTAATTTTAATTACTAGAAGCACTTCAGGGAAAAGAAGAATATACTAACATACCACTGGAGGAGTTTTGAACTGGTCCAGCCATTCTAGAATACAATTTGGTACTATGCCACCAAAGTTATTAAATTATGCATACTCTTTGACCCAGTGATACTATTCCTAGGCTCACACCCCAAAGAAATCAAAGAAAAGCATCCTTTCCCCTACACACATACACACTCATTTTGCAGTAGCAAAAACCTAGAAATGATTGCATCTATATTTCTATTGAGGAATGGCTAAACAAATTACGGTGCATAAATGAAAAGGAATATTAGGTCAAAATAGACCATTTCAGATAAAATTTGGGAAGATTTGTTTGAACTGATGCAACATTATAAAGAAAAACAACATGAAAGACTTAAGAACACAAATCAATACAATGATAAAAAATGCAATTCTGGAAGGCCAAAGCTAAAGCACTCTATCCTCATTTTACCCACCTCCTGATAGAAAGCTGATGGATTCGAGCTACAAAATGAAACACATTTTTGGATACGGCTAATGTGTTTCCCTTCAATTTGGTTAAAAGAAAAAAATATGGGGGCAGCTGGGTAGCTCAGTGGATTGAGAGCCAGGCCTGGAGACGAGAGGTCCTAGGTTCAAATCTGGGCTCAGACACTTCCCAGCTGTGTGACCCTGGGCAAGTCACTTGACCCCCATTGCCTATCCCTTACCACTCTTCTGCCTTGGAGCCAATTGGCTCCAAGACAGAAGGTAAAGGTTTTTAATTAAAAAAATAATAATAATAAAAAGAAAAAATATATTCTTGTTAACTTTTAAATTAAAAATATTACAAAGGGAAGAAAAAAATAAAATTTTAGACCCATGTTTGCATTTATTTTAGCTTTATTTATTTCTCAAAGTAACTGGTCATTCCTTGGATATCTAGAAGACATTACCTCAACATGTACAAAACCAAACTCATTATCTTTTCCCTTATAACCCTTCCCACTAGGGCACCACAATCTTCCCAGTCTCCCAAGCTCCCAACCTACATGACATCCTAGACACTTCACCATATCTCACCCTATCACTACAATATTCCTCAAACATATCCCTTTCTCTCCTTGGACACTGTCACTACTCTGATGCAAGCCTTCCTTTCCTCACACCTGTACTATTGCAATGGTCTGCTTGCCACAAGTCTTTCCCCATTCAAGTCCATCTTACACTTAGCCATCCTAAAGAGCAGGTCCAACCATATGACACCTTATTACTTCCAGAATCAAATAGAGAATATTCAGTTTGGCCTTCAAGGTCCTGCATAACACTCCACCTGCCCCCCAATTCCAGTCTTCTTACACTCTACACCCCATCACATATTCTTTGATTTAGTGACATTGACCTCTTGGCTGTTCCTTGAACAAGATATCCCATCTCTGGACTCTGTATTTTCTTTGGCTGTCCCCCATGCCCTCCTTCTTCATCTCTACATACAGGCTTCCTTCAAGTCTGCTGATATTCTATCTTCCACAGAAGTCTTTCCTAATCCCTCTAAATTCTGGTGCCTCCCTTCATTGATTACTTCCTTTTTTATCCTGCCTATATCTTGTCTGTACATAGTTATTTTCACATTATCTCCTCAGACTGAGAGTTCTTTTGCCTTTTTTTGTATCCCCAGTACTTACTAGCAGACACTTAAGAAATGCTGCTTACTAACTGAACCTGTTTGTAGTTCTAGAAAGTTAACTTCTAATAGTCAAGAAAAAATCCAGATTGGCATATTTAAGTAATTATTTTTTATTTTAAAACATATTTAATCTTTTATTACTAATTAAGTAAAACTCTTAATTCAATCCTTAAATGACTAAATATATTACCAGCCATTCATTCTCATTCTGTAACTTCCTCCTTATTATCAAAGATTAAAAAATTACATGGTAAATAAAGATGGAAAAAAGATATGGTTTCTTTAAAAAAATTTTTAATTGGGGGGGGGGGGGGGGAAAGGGGGGCAGCTGAGTAGCTCAGTGGATTGAGAGCCAAGCCTAAAGATAGGAGGTCCTAGGTTCAAATCTGACCTTAGATACTTCATAGTTGAGTAACCCTGGGCAAGTCACTTGACCCTCATTGCCTATCCCATACCACTCTTCTGACATAGATAGTACTGACTCCAAGATGGAAGGTAAGGGTTAAAAATTGTTTTAATGTTTTTATTTAAAACTTATTATTAAACATTAATCTGACCCCCTAAACTTGTTTATCATCCATAGTTAAATCTCCTCCCATTAACACATCTTCCATCCCAGAAAAAGATTGGTTTCTCAAAACATCAGCTAATTCTATAGAAGAATGTTGTAATAAAATTAAGTCTGCATTTCTACCTCTAAACAAATGTCTCTTCTTTAGTTTTTGAATCAAAGAACTTAGTAATATCCAACTATTTATCTTTGTTATGCTGTACCCAACTAGAATATTCTTAATGAGCACATCTGGAAATATTTACAAATTTTAAGGAATGAAAGACTCTAGATGAACTCACCTAAACCTAGACTTAACAATACTTTAAGGATAGTATACAAGTAGTATGCTCCTCTTCATCTATAAAATTAACATTTAAAATGTGCATGCTTTTCAAATAAGCTATGTAACATTGTAAGCTTAACTATCCCCCCCCACCTTCACCAAAGATTTCCTAAACTGAAATGCATATCCATATGTAATTAATATCTGCATATAAAATACTATAAGGATCCCTTCAATTGCATTCTACTTTATTTTTTAAAATATTTTCAAAGCTTATTTTTCTGCCTTCATATATGCTGGAAAAGAAAGACCAAAAGCCTATTTCATGGAATAGAAAAGAAATAATGGTTGAAGTTACATAAATGGTATATTTGTGAGGTAATTTGAGGGGAATGGAATGGGTATCTTTTAGGGCTTATTACTTTCCCCATCCATTTTGGTGTATGTAATACACAGTTCTAGGTTATCCTGGTGCCTACCCACCCACCAGGATTCCAGGTCTTTTCTTCCATCTCTACGATCTATCTAAATACAATTAATCCTTAAAGAAACCAGTTCAAATACTTAATCTTCCACTAATTCTTTCATGATGAATGACCTTTCTTTCTCTGAACTCAAATCACATATTGTTTATACCACCAATTTATTGATTAAGTTTATACTTTGTAATATCTCTTGCATTGTCATTACATATTTTCACATACCTATGCTTTGTCTACAAAACTATTTTATGGTTCTTTCTTAAGGTCTATAATATTATCTGATAAATCTTTGTATCACCTGTACTATGTTAGGCCTTGTCCTAAGCACAATAAATATTATTTAGTGATGTGAAGATTTTAAAAAGATAAGTCACTAATAGATTTTGAAATAAAAAATCAATTTTTATTAAGAATATTTAGCACTGTAAGTATTTAAATGATGGGAATGAACACAAATGTCCAAAGGGTTAGCTTTATTAAACATATGAGCATCTCTTAAATACGTACTTGATTTCAGGAAAACTTATTTTAATACTAATACACAACTGGATGTTATAATGACAATGGTTGAAATGATAAATGACAAAAGATTTTGGCTTAAAGATCTTTTAATGGATGAGGACTCAATTTACACACATTTTAATAAAATTTAAAACTATAAAACAGTATTGCACTGTATTTCTTCTCAAAAAGAGTATGTTACAATGATAAATTCGGTTGTCATAAATTCTATGTCAAATAATCAATAAGGATACATAGTTTCAATGTCTCAGAAAATTATGGCATGACAGCAATGTTAAATACTAAAATTTTATAAAATATGAATGATAAATCCCTAAATATAGAGCCTAAAATCAAGAAGGGACAGGTAGAGGTTGCTTGGTTGAAGGCAGAGGAGAAAGAACAGAAAGGGAAATGGGAATTAGTGTGTAAAAGAGAGAACTGCTTCAGATCTAAACTGTCTAAAGTCAGAACCTCAGCCATATTCTAGTCAGGAGAGCAGGTAAGAAGACATTTGCGCTCATCTCCATTCACTAAAAATGAAGTAACCAGATTTACATGCAAGGGGAGCCTTCTTTTTATACAATTTGCTCCAAATGAGCAGTGCCTTTAATTTCACAATTAAGAGATGAAAGGCCTAAAATACAAAAGTTGGTTCAAGTAATCTGTATTAATCCATTCACATTCAATAATGAATAAATACAGATGACTATCTCTTCTGTTTTGATGGGAATGGTAAAGGGATGAGGGAATGCCTAAAACAGAATTCACAATGTTATATTTTATATATGCATATATAAAATATATATATATATGAAAGAGAGAAAGAGAGAGAGAGCTCTAGTTATTTTTGTCTTACACAGCTATATATCAATGGGAATATTCCCATGGATATGCTTATCAATGAAGGTATGCTTCTATAAGAGTAAGGTTATCATTGCATCATACCATAGTGTAACACATAATGTTAAAAATGTCTAAAGTATATAGCAGAAAAAATAAATCCATAAACTGTACTACTCTTCACATGTGTTGCAAAATATAGTTAACTAAAAGTCTTATTTTTTAAGAGTTCACACAACATGAAGTTTCACAAAATTTGTGTCCATATTCTGAAATAGAAGGACAAATTCAGCAAGTTGAGTATGTTTTCATTACTTATCTGCATAACAAATTATAAATGTTTTAATTTAAAATAATTATTTATCTAAACATATTTATTAAATTTCATTCAGGATTCAATTTCATTAATTTGCTAAATTGTTCTTCCTTCTTTGCAGAATAGGCTAGAGAAAATGCCATCTAATATGTGAAGAAACATACAAAAAAGAGGAGAAAACAAATAAATTATAAATATTTTATTCAAACAAATTCAATTCTTCTATAGGAATGGTGGTGTAATCTCCATTAGGTATGAAGAAGGGAAAGATTTTCTTCAAATGTATATTCAACCATAGTTAAATCTCCTTGAATTGCTTGTCTCTTCTCTGAATAGCTTCTGCATTTAATAATTTTCTCATTTGTATTATAGATGTTTAGGAACATAGTTTATCCCTCCCACCAGAATATAATCTCCTTAAAGTGCAGGCTCTGTGTCGTCCTTTGACTTTGTATGCCCAGCAAAACACCTTGCACAGATTAGCCACTTCATAAATGATTGTTGAAATAAACTGTCCATTCAACCTAGTAATAATAATAGCTCATTTAGTGTTTTAAGGCTTGCAAAATACTGTATTATCTCATTTGATCCTTATAGCAAACCTTTAAGGTGAGTGATATTATTGTCCTCATTTTGCAGATGAAAACTGAGAGGTTAACAGATAAGTGACTAAAGAAGAAATGTAAACTATTAACAATGATGTGGAAATATTAATCTAAATTACTAATTACTAAGAGAAATGTAAATCAAAACAATTCTGATATCTTAACTTACATTCGGTTAATTAAGGAAGATGACAAGAGATGGGAGTGGTCAGTACTGGAGAGCCTGCAGAAAGATAAGCACTTAATAAATTCTTGTTGACTTGGCTACTGTGAGAGGCCCATAAATTAGGAAATAATTAAACAAACTGCATGCATTCAGAAAAGCATTGGGAAGAAAAATGTTTCCACTTATACCCAAAGAAATTTTAGGTATGAGGGGGAGAGGGGGAGAGAGACAAACAAACAAAAAACATGCAAAACAGTGCCTGATAATATCATAAACAGATAGCAAGGCCCAGGCCTGGAGTCAGAAATATCTGGGTTCAAATCTGACCTCAGATACTTCCTTGTTGTGTGACTCTAGACAAGTCACTTAGCTCGAATTGCTTAGCTCTTGCCTCTCTTCTGCCTGGGAACCAATAATTGGTACTGATTCTAAGATGAAAAGGTAAGATTTTTTTTTTTTAAGTGCATGAACAAAGCACACAGGGTATGATATCTAAATAGTGCTATGATCATGGAGGATTCACTTCTTTTGGGAAAATTAGAAGTCTTAGATTATGACTTTCATAATGCAAAATGTTAAAAGACAAAATATTTCCACTGCTATTCATCATGCCCCCAACTACTCAAATTGTTTGGTTTCTTTTCTGCAGGAAAGTGGCTCAGTGTTTTAGATAAAGAGCTGGACCTGGAGTCAAAATTACATGAGCTCAAAATCAGACTTGGACTTTTTTCTAGCATTGTGTTCCTGGGCAAGTCAGTTAAAATCTCTGCCTCTGTTCCCTCAACTATAAAGTAGTATAAAAATAACTGCAATGCTGAGGGTTGTTGTAAGGATCAGACTAATATTTGTAAAATGCATAGCACAGTGACTGGCACATAGTAAGCATTTAATAAATGCTTGTTTCCTTCCTCTTCCTAGTTGGCTGTCTGCTCTACCTTAAGCAGATTAGGATGTATTGGCTATTTTTTTTAACATATAATTATATTTACATAATAATATTCCTAAATACCAGCTAATTATTTAATATTTTACATATAAATATATTTACATAATAATATTTTACATATAAATATATTTACATAATAATATTCCTAAATACCAGCTAATTATTTAATATTTTAAATCCACAGCACATTCTACATTCCACATGTTCTCTCTTAGTTCTTAAGACGGACCTAGCTGTGAGATAGGCAGTTTAAAACAATTTACCATACTCTTCCAAGAGCAATTATATATTCTTCAGGTACACTACTTTCAATAACTAAATACTACCATTTAGTTTTTAAATTATTAAATACTATTTGTCTAACAGTTACTGAGCAAGTCTCTTTCAAAGTTTAAATATAAAATAAATGCATAAGGATTCACAGAATCTCAGAGGTCAATTAATCCTACCTATAACCTGAGTCCTCTAACCATAAGTAGTAATAACATTTCTATTATTTCCTTGGGCATAAATTTGATACTTTTAAAGATCTAGTATAGGAGGCATCTAGGTGACATATTAGATAGAGCCCTGGACTTAGAGGAAGAAATACTTGAACTTGAAATCTACTTCAGATACTTATTAGCATTTCGAAAACCATAGAGCGCTTTATACATGTTAACTGCTAATATATGTTGTTGTTGATGAAGAGACAGTGACATAAAATTGGCCCAGTAAGATTTGGGTTTCCAAGTCTTCCCTTTGACCTATACTCACAATGTAACTTAACCAATGATCTAGGAAATTCTCTTG
>NC_058131.1:532606836-532624611 GCF_016433145.1 Gracilinanus agilis
GGAAGAGGAAGAGGAGGAGGAGGAGGAGGAGGAGGAGAAGAAGAAGAAGAAGTAGGAGGAGGAGGGAGGAGGAGAAGGAGGATGAGGCAAGAATGACAACAATAAGAAGCCAGAACAAAAATTAGGTCTGTCAGGACCCTTGCTGACCTGGTTCTTATCACACACCAAGTTGTCTCCACACCAAGTTGCCTCCTCTCCTTGTACTATTACTTACCCAATATTTTCAGCTTTAGGAATAACCTGAAGCTGTACCAGAATCTCTGGATGTAGTGCTATTTTAAAGCACCTAAGTTCTTCCTTTCCTTTGTAAATAATCAGATATTTTTAGGTTGTATTTTATCCTATAGTGGGCTAATTTGAGGCAGGTTTTAGTATAGTGTGAATGATCACTGAATTTGTAGCCAAGAGAATCTGAACTCAAATATTGGCTAATTATTACCTGTATGATCTATCTACACTGGTCTCAGTTTCCGTAACTGTGGAACTTGGTGCTAGATATATAGTGTCAAATTTTATAATCATAAGCAAAAGTTTTTTACTTCAATTTTATATTTGACTCAAAAGCCTAGTTGTTTGCTTTCAACGTATCACCAAAATTTAATTATTTGAATTTTTCATATTCATACTTCCCTCAATCCTTTTTCTAGGTAATTCTTCCCCAGACACTAGTATTTGGGGATTTCTTACTTCCAAGATATGAGAATAGGGATAAATATGATTAAATCAAACATACTACTATATAATACATCATATACAAAATATATGTGGATATAATTTTATAATCTGACATGTTTCACAACTAAGATAAAAACAATTAACCCCAAAAGTTTTTAAGCTACTGATTTTTTAAACTATTGATTTTTCTCTAGAAGATAGCATCTTAAAAGACCCTGATTATGTTTCACTTGGTCAGACCATTTCTTTGTTACATATATGTCTGCAATTTATATATTTGCCTATAACATTCCATATAGAGAGGAACTTCATTACAATATTCCCCAGCAGCTTCTCTTAGAATTGTTCCTGCATAAGATTTTTTCTTTTATTAATCATTTTCTTGCTATATCACAAGTGAATGAAATACATTATTCAGAAATAAATCATCATTCCTGGAATAATTGGCCCAAATGGTCTCTTTACCAGAGGAAAAAGGCTTATTGAATAAGATAGGACACTAAATCCTTCTCCTCTATTAGAACTAGACTATACCCAAGGAGTGTTCATCTACTTACATGAATAAAATAAATCTTTGGCAGCTTTTGGCAACAAACCTTCACTTACTTGATGCTTCAGTCAATGAACTGCACTTTCTCGAATTTCATTTGACCTTCACATTTTGTGGTAGGTTTGCAGATAGTATTCCCATTTGTAAATTAGGAGGTTTGCCTACAGTTACAATGACCAAGTTCTGGCAGAGCCAGGACTTAAAAATTTCATCCAGATTCCAAGCCCTCTGCTTTACCTATATCATTATGCTTCCTTAACAAGCTTTTTTTAAAAAGAGAGAGAGAAACAAACACAACAGAACTAAAACAAAGTGTCTCAAGTGTTTAATGGCATCTTCGAAGAGGTGATCCCTCTTTCTAATTATAGACTCTACTATCTCTTCTACTTCTTCTAGATTAGCATCTCCCAATTACTAGGAAGGCCAATGACAATAGTTGACAAATTTTTATTAGCTAAGACCTAAAAGCAAAATCGTAATTCTTCTCTATATCTTAATTCTATCACCTCATGCTTCCATTTCCTATCTCCCCAGTTCACTGCATTCCTCTTTTGTCTTCATCTCTACCAGCTACCCACTAATAAAGAAGTCTATAGGAAAGAATTTATATATTTTACCTATGCATAAAATTAGTTTGGGTTCGGAATCTGTAGCATTTAGCTTTATTTCACTTAAATTAGAGGATATTTCCAAAATGAACTGCTAGCCACCCTCTTACAATAAGATCTTGCCCTTAACTTCTAACTTATTTTCCTATAATCAAAAAGTTATTTCCACCCTAGAAACAAAGTTACTTCCTAATCCTGACTCCTTCCTCAAAAATAACTGCTTTACTAAAAGTATCCCACCAGAAGTCAAAGAGCAAACCATAAATAGATTACCAGGAAAAAAAAAGTTCCAGCAGATATTTTTGACAAAGGTTGAGAGAAGGATCCTGCAACAGATGTGGTCCTGGCTTTTCCTGGGAAAGATTTAAGGAGAAGCCTGAGCAAGATGATGGAGGTAGGCATAATACAGCCAATGATGAAGATGGAAATGAGGCCATAGTAATGGTAGGCTATCCACTCATGGAAAGGGTGTTGTTGCTTTGGCTGGGGATAACAATGGCATTTTGAATGTGGCAGTAGAGGAAGAGGCTAACATTGTCACTATTGATGGAAACAGTAACAGATCTAAAGAAATCTGTTGTAAGAAGTGCTAATTGGCAGATAGAAGAAAAGAATTTTCTACTACCTACCTCTTTCCTCTAGGCTACTTTCTGTCATTTCTTCTCTCCCACACTTTCAACTTGCCACAATATAATATTATTGTTTTGTTTGATATATTCTCTTATTTTTAATTTTTAAAGTATCTTTGCCTTAAAAAATAAAAAATTACTAAAACCATTCTGAAGTAAGGTGATTTTCCTTAATCCTTATTCAAATTAACCAAAAAGCTCATGTGGACAGCTCATTCAGATGATCATATAAACCATGGACTGTAATAATCAATTTATAAAAATCTTTTCTTTTAATTACATTATAAATGTCCTAACTTCTCCATTTTCTGCAGACACCAAGGCATGAACCAAATTCTGAGGTTTCCAAAAGAAATCATGCATGGACGGAACACAGCAAGGGGGAGGAGATATGTGCACAAAATTGTATAGCTAATTGAGTCTACCAGGGTTACTTCTGTGAAGTGGTGGAGGATTGGGCTGTGAATAAGCATGGTGAGGTAAGGCTTGGATCAAAGAATTTGATTTGCACACATATGTTATGACATGGATAAATATTCATGTCTTCAAGTCTTGATTCTGAAATGGATATTACATTTAATTTCTCTTCTTCTATTTCCTTACCTACTAAATGTGCCTCAAAGAATAGCAAATAACAAAAATAAATGTCACAGCTGGAAGAGATCTTACATCATCTAAATTCAGGGGTTGTCAACCTTTTGAGGGATAGACATTTCATAACATTATTAAAATAATTTTTGAGATGTGTGTGCACATATTCATTCCTACACTAAAATCTTACACTCCCATCTCTCATTACATTAGTTCTCAAAGATTTTTGTAGAAACAGTGTCCTGGTACCAATCCTCTTTTTATTCTATATGAATCTCTGTTGGTGGCTCCCACGGGTTCAATTATCATCTTTATGAAGATGATTCCTAGATCTGTATATCTAATCCCAGTCTCTTTCCACATCATTAAATGCCTTTTTTAAATATCTCAAAGTAGATGTTCCATCAACATCTCAAACTCAACACATCCAAACAGAACTCATTGCCTTTCCCCTCAAACTTTCTACTCTTCCAGAAACTTCTAGTATTTTGTGGTACACTTGATGTACCACAGTCCTCCCAGTCACCATAGCTCACAATCTGTGTCATCCCCGACTCTATATTCATACTACATATTCAACCTGTAATCAAATCATGTTGACTCTACCATTACAACATCTATCTTGTTCATCTTCCTTTTTCCACTTAGCTACCACCATATTTCAGGTCCCTGTTACTCTTATCTGGTCTTCTGCAGTTATCTTCTAACCGGTCTCCCCACCTCAAGTCTTTCTGCATTCCCATCCATTCTACAATCTACCACTTATATTTACTAAAGAATAATTCCGATGACTCCCTCACCCCAGCCCCCAAGGAATTCCTTTGGCATCCTATGACCTCCAGGAATAACAAACTCCTTATCTGAGATTGAAAGCTCTTCATAACCAACCTGGCTTCTTCCTACCTTTCCAGGTTTCTCAGACTTTACTGACCTATTTGCTGTTCCTCAAACATGAAACTTCATCACCCATTTCTGTGCTTTTCTATTGGACTGGCACTGCCTGGCACTTCATGCCTATAATGTTTTGCTTCTTCTAAATTCCCGTAACACTTGGTTTCCCTGACTGTCTTTAACTTAAATCCCACCAAATTAGGAAATCTTTCCCAGGTCCCCCCCAAGTTGCTAAAGCTTTCTCCTCTAAGACTGTCTTCCATCTACTGAGTGATAGCTTATATTTATCTAGTTTGTTTCCCTACTGCCTCTTTCATTAGAATGTAAGTTCCTTGCGGATTGGGACTGTTTTTTGCCTTTGTATTCCAAGAATTTAGCAAAGGAGTTGACACATGGTTAGATGTTAATAAATCCTTGTTGACAATTAAATTAAGAAGTTTATTAGCAGGTTAGCAAATAAGTTTTTTTTTTTGGGGGGGGGGCGCTTACAGCAACTCAAAGATTTTTCCAGAAAAACATAGTATAATAATCTCTACTGGTGGAGTAAGCAGTCACACAAATCACAATGTGTCAACATCCTTTTCTTCAATTTTTACTAGAAAAAATTTTAATAATGACCCCATGAGTACTGGGTTTTAATTTAACTTGCATTTATTAAGTTCTTACTTAATTGGAGACACAATTTTATTACTTTATTTATTTATACAAGTTAGAAATGACCAAATAAGAATTATTATTTCCAAAAAGACATTTGTTAAAAAGCACAGGTGGCCTAGGAATAGAAGGGAAAGGTCTGATAAGCTTATAGCCTTCCTCTCATTAGCACATTAGTAGCAGTTTAAAAGATATATTAATTGTTCCCTTGGAAAAGCAATAACAATAAGCATTTATTAAGTGCCTACTGTGAAGACAGGAAAAAAGAGCATAGCACATTCTATTGGGAGCATGCCACATATACACAGCTAAGAAAACTTAACTTGGGGAGAGAGGTTGGAGGGTGTGGAAAGGATTCGGAAAAAACCTAATGTAGGGACTATGTTAGGGACTAAGGGGCTACCACTTTAGATGCCAAAGAGTTGAGAGACAATGGTGTGCCCAATGAAGTGAAGATCAGACCTATCCTTTAGGAATATCAACCTGGCAGCTGTTTGAAAGATGAGATGGAGATAGGAAGACACTGAAAGCAAGAAGACCTCTTAGTCTTAATAGAAAGCTATTGTAGGAAGAGATGATGAAGGCATGAACTAGGGTGATAGCTGTGTAAGCAGAGAAAATAGGACAGATGGCAAATGAATGAATATGGAAAATGAGGACGATTCTAAGATTGAAAACTTGGATGAATTAATTGATGGTTTGTTACCTGTCCAAAGTAGCCCATTCCACTTTTGAATATCTGATAGCAAAAGAAGTTTTTCCTGCTATCAAACCTAAAACTACTTATCCACAACTTCAACTTACTGCTCTTAACTGTGCCCTTTGGATAATTTTTCCTTTTATTTTTTCAATTAATAAAAAACAATTTTCTCCCTTCCATTATCCTCCTGCTGAAAAAAGAAAAACAAGAACCCTGTAACAAGTATGCATTCAAACATAACAATTCCCCAGCAAAAAATACATTTCAATTGTAGTCAATCATTTGTCAGCAGGTAGGCAACATGTTTCATAATGGTTCTTCTGGAACCATGGTTAGTCACTGTATTGATAAAAGTTTTGATACTTACAAAAATCTTCTGTCTTTACAATGTTATAGTTACTATATTAATTATTGATTCTTCTCACTTCACTGTCTTATTTCATACATATCAAGAATGCCCATTATCACCTCTTTTATTTAACATTGTACTAGAAACACCAGCAGTAGCAATTAGAGAAGAAAAAGAAACTGAAGGTATTAAACTAGGCAAGGAGGAGACTAAGCTATCACTCTTTGCAGATGATATGATGGTCTACTTAAAAAATCCTAGAGAATCAACTAAAAAACTAGTAGAAATAATCAACAACTTTAGCAAAGTTGCAGGATACAAAATAAATGCACATAAATCATCAGCATTTCTATATATTTCCAACACATCACAGCAGCAAGAGGTAGAAAGAGAAACACCACTAAAATCACCGTAGACAAAATAAAATACTTAGGAATCTATCTACCAAAACAAATACAGGAATTATACGAACATAACTACAAAACACTTTCCAAAAAAGTAAAACTAGATCTAAACAATTGGAAAAACATCGAGTGCTCATGGGTAGGACGAGCTAACATAATAAAAATGAACATTCTACCCAAATTAATTTACTTATTTAGTGCCATACCTATCAAACTTCCAAAAACCTTTTTTACTACATTAGAAAAAACTATAACAAAGTTTATTTGGAAGAACAAAAGATCAAGAATATCAAGGGAAATAATGAAAAAAAAAATGTGAAGGAAGGTGGCTTAGCAGTACCAGATATTAAGCTTAAAGCAGTGGTCATCAAAACAATATGGTACTGGCTAAGAGATAGAAGGGAGGATCAGTGGAATAGACTTGGAGTAAGTGATGTCAGCAAGACAGTGTATAATAAACCCAAAGAGCCCAACTTTTGGGACAAAAATCCACTATTTGACAAAAACTGCTGGGAAAATTGAAGAACAATATGGGAGAGATTAGGTTTAGATCAACATCTCACACTATATACCAAGATAAATTCAGAATGGGTGAAAGACTTAAATATAAAGAAGGAAACTGTAAGTAAATTAGGTGAACACAGAATAGTATACTTGTCAGATCTCTGGGAAAGGAAAGATTTTAAAACCAAACAAGAGTTAGAGAAAATTACAAAATGTAAAATAAATAATTTTGATTACATTAAATTAAAATTTTTTTGTACAAAGAAAAACAATGCAACCAAAATCAGAAGGGAAACAACTGGGAAAAAATCTTTATAACAAAAAATTCTGACAGAAGTCTAATTGCTCAAATATACAAGGAGCAAGATCAATTATATAAAAAATCAAGCCATTCCCCAATTAATAAATGGGCAAGGGACATGAATAGGCAATTTTCAGATAAAGAAATCAAAAGTATCAATAAGCACATGAGAAAGTGTTCTAAATCTCTAATAATTAAAGAAATGCAAATCAAAACAACTCTGTGGTACCACCTCACACCTAGCAGATTGGCTAAAATGATAGCAGGGGAGAGTAATGAATGTTGATGGGGATGTGGCAAAATTGGGACATTAATGCCTTGCTGGTGGAGTTGTGAAATGATCTAACCATTCTGGCTGGCAATTTGGAATTATGCTCAAAGGGCTATAAAAGACTGCCTGCTCTTTGATCCAGCAATACTATTGCTGGGATTGTACCCCAAAGAGATCATAGATAAATAGACTATTTATAGCTGCGCTCTTTGTGGTGGCAAAAAACTGGAAAGCAAGGGTATGCCTTTCAATTGGGGAATGGCTGAACAAATTGTGGTATATGTTGGTGATGGAATACTATTGTGCTCAAAGGAATAATAAACTGGAGGAATTCCATGTGAACTGGAAAGACCTCCAGGAATTGATGCAGAGTGAAACGGAGCAGAGCCAGAAGGACATTGTACACAGAGACTGATATACTGTGGTAAAATTGAATGTAAAGGATGTCTGTACTAGCAGCAATGCAATGACCCAAGACAATTCTGAGGGATTTATGGAAAGGAACACTACCCACATTCAGAGGAAGAACTACAGGAGTAGAAACACAGAAGAAAAACAACTGCTTGGACACTTGGGTTGATGAGGACATGATTGGGGATGTAGACCTGAAAAGACCACACCCATGTAACTATCAATAATGTGCAAATAAGTATTGACTGACCACACATATTAAAACCAGTGGAAATGCTACAGAGGAGGGGGTGAGGGGTGAAGGGGGTGAAGGGGAAAGTAAAAACATGACTTATGTAACCATGGAAAATTTTTCTAAAAATAAAAAATTATTAAAAAAAATGTTTCACAAGAAGAAATTTGGGAAGGTATAGCCAGACAGCAGTTTATCTAGAAAATATTGTCAAGTTTTAGTACCCTGTAAGCTCAACAGAGTGATAAATAATGTAACCAAAAAAGCTCATGCAATTTACAGGATTCAGAAGCAAAGTAGTGTCCAAGAAGACACTGATAGTTCTTTTGTACTTTGTTCTCATCATGCCGCATTTAGTATGTTCTGTTAGTTATAGGCACATTTTTAGAAGACTTGTAATAAGGTGAAAGTCAAAACACTAATGATTTCAAGAGGTTAGAAGAATGAACTGGGGATATTTAGCCTAGAATAGATTAAACTTTTCGAGGGACCAATGTCTTCAAGCATTTAAAGGGCTTTCATGTAGAATAAGAATTAGCCTAATTCTGGTTGGTAAAAGTAAAAACAACTGGTAGAAGGTACAAAGTAAGCTTGAGTTAAAATTTTTTAATTATGTTTTCAAAAAATGTAATGGGCTTCCTCTGAAGATAATAGGTTCTCCAAATACAAAGTCATGAGTAAATGTTCCTGATAACCATTTATAAGGTATATTATATATAGTATGGATTCTTATCCAAGTATAGGTTGAAACAGATATGCTCTGAGGCCCTGTGAAAAGAAATCAGGAGGTATGATATTTAATGTATTAATGCAAAATGCCTGGCAGAAAGAATTTCTTAAAATCTTCACATGAAAATTTTCTTCAGCTAGTCTTACTAATTCAGAAACAGAGATGATATATGAAACATACACTTCAGATATCCAAAGCAAAACATAGCTTGTATGACAGGCACATAAGAAAATTATTTTCTTTTAGATTCAATCTTTCTCAAGTTAGCTCCTAGGCCAGGAAATCAATGTTTTATTACATGAATTCATTTTTTAGAAACACAACTGTGTTTTACATGATTTCATGTGTGTTGCTGATAGTATGCTGCCTATTTTCTCAAAGGGTAGAAGAGAATAGAAGGAGAAAAAGAATTTGAACTCAAAATATAAAAATCCAAAAAACCCAACTTTAAAAATAAACAGGGGGCGGGGCAGCTGGGTGGCTTAGTGGATTTAGAGCCAAGCCTAGGGAGAAGAGGTCCTAGGTTCAAATCTGGCTCCAGACTCTTCCTAGCTGTGTGACTCTGGGCAAATTCCTTAACCTCCACTGCCTATCCCTTACCACTCTTCTGACTTGGAACCAATACACAATATTGCTTCTAAGATGAGGGGTAAAGGTTATAAAAATAAACATAACTCTAGTTAGACTGTAAGTCTCTCTTCCTTAGCCCATGATCTTGAGATTAAAGGCTATAATATCTCTGTTTGGATATCTAGCACGTAATAAGGAGCCTTCTGCATGGTGTGTGCTAAAATGAATAGCTTTATGTTCCCACAATTATAAGGAAAGGAAAACAATTCAAGGGGTACCAAAAAAAGCATCTTATTAATTTTTTTTAAACCCTTACCTTCTGTCTTGGAGTCAGTACTGTGTATTGGCTCCAAGGCAGAAGAGTGGTAAGGGTAGGCAAAAAGGTGACTTGCCCAGGATCACACAGCTAGGAAGTGTCTGAAGCCAGATTTGAACCTAGGACCTCCAGTATCTAGGCCTGGCTCTCAATCCACTGAGCTACCCAGCTGTCCTCTCTTATTAAATTTTAAATGAAAGTATGATATAGAAAGGAATGCCAAATTTAGGAGTATTGGATTCAAATGTCATTTCCAACACTTCCTGGATTTCTCCATAGAAGAGTTCTTCATTCTAAGCTTTAGTTTCCTCATTTTAAAAATACAATTAATGCTTGTTCTATCAACCCTCACAGGACTTTTGTGGAAAAGATTTTATAAACTTTAAAGCACAACATTAATATATTATTATTATTATTACAATTTAGTTCTAGTATAAGTGATATGCACTGATTCAATGAAGTAATAAAGTAAAATGTAGTAGAAAAAGTTCATGTCTAGCTATCATGCTTGATTTTTAAAACATTAAATGCACAACTCTTACTGGATAGATTATTATGAATTGTGAAGACCAACTGCAATTCATAAAAAGAAAAACTAAAAAAAAATTATGATTGTTTTAATTGGTAGCAACAAATGAAATATGGGAGCTGGTTTTATGTTAATATATTCTTCTCAACTGCTCAAGTTGGTATTTACAACTAACAGCTCTTCTTGCTCATTTATATTCAGTTCTTATTCATCTACTTTCAAGCCAATAGCAATATTCATAATGCTGGATAGCTCTCTATTTTAACATATAACTAATGCAATATATACACACATGCTGTTAAGTCCAAAAGACCAGGCCTCAAAACCCCAAACTTTAATTTTCATTATAAACCTTAATTTCCCCCATATTTAGCTCATCCCTTAACTTCAAATTATTTATTCAATCAAATTACATTTCTGCTTGTCTTAAATTTGCCTAAATGCCTGAGCAATTAAAGGAGCAAATGCATCCATCAATCAAACATTCATTAAAACCCACTCTGTGTTAAGCACTGCTAGATGCCAGGGATACAAAGAAAAATGAAATAGTCCCTATCCATTAGGAACTCATGTATAAGGAAAACAAAATGTAAAGGGATAGGAGAATAGGGAGAAAAGAGTGGAAAACTGTACATTAAAAATAGCAGGCAGGCCATTTTGTATAGTATTAGAGAATAATGGGAAAAAAAGCTAGGAAAGGTAGAATGGAGCCAGACTCACTAAAGATTTTAAATAACAAGTAGACAAGTCTAGCTTAACCTTAGAATAGGAGTTCTTAACCTTTTCTGTATCATGGACCCCTCTGACAATCTAGGAAAACCTACGGATTCCTCAGAATAATGTTTTAAATAAGTAAAAGGAATGCTAAATTTCAGTTATAGATCAGTAAAAATTAAGATGTCATTATTTTACATCCAAGTTCATAGATCCTTGAAACAATCCCTCTTGGGGATCCACAGACTTTAGGTTAAGAATCCCAGATCCAGGAGCAGACAGGTGGCTCAGTGGATTGAGAGCCAGGCCTAGAGATGGGAGGTCCTGGTTTCAAATCTAGCCTCAGACACTTCCTAGCTATATGACCCATGGCAAATAATTTAATCCCCATAGTCTAGGGGTTCAGTGTATTGATACTAGGCAGGAAGATAAGAATTTTACAAACAAACAAACAAACAAACAAAAAACCACCCTGCCCTAGAGACATTGGGAGAAACTGAAGGGGAAGGAAATTGGCATTTATATATCACCACTTTGTGCCAGGTACAGTGCTAAGTGATTTATACATATTATCTCTTGCTTCTCCCAACAGTCCTATAAGGCAAGTACTGTTATCATCCCCTTTTTACAGTTGATGAAAATGAAGCAAACAGGTCAAGAGATTTACCCAGGATCACGCTGCTATCAGAGTCCTCATTTGAACTCAGATCTTCCTGACTCCAGGCCCAGAGCTCTATTCATTGTACCACCTAGCTGCTATCTCTAGAGACCTGTGCTTTAAGACTATCATTTGGGCAAGTGTATAGGTGATGAATTGGAGAAAGGAAATATGAGGCAGGGAAATCAATTAAAAGATATTGCACATAAAATTTATTAGTGCCCAGCACTAAGTAAGTTTATTATAAAAATATATATTGTCTCTTCATTTAAGATAGTTAAAATTAATCATCTTTAAAATAATATGTATAAATACTCTATTTCTCCTTATACCACTTACTGATCATACCATAACTAGTATATGAAGGTAATCTAGTCTTTTAAGGTTTACAAAGTGCTTTCCTTAAAACAGGTCTCCTGAAGTATGTAGAGTAAGCACTATTAATCTCAATTTATAGATGAGGAAATTGAAGCTCAGAGACTGACAAAATGATTTGCCCATTCATAGTAATAGATCTAAGAAGCACCAGGGCCAGGATCTGATCCCAGTTTTCTTAAATGTAAGTTTCTTGATCCTCCCAAATCACTCCATAATCTACCAAATGGCCAAAATAACAAGGAATTGTCGATGACAAAGGAGCATGTTTTATACCATTTGAGCTGTGCATGCTTAAAGGGTTAGGGGCTCAGTGAGCAATACAGAACCACTTACTTTTCAGTTCTAATACTGTATTATCATAGGGACTAGAATTTCCTTCCACAATCCTAAACTGAAGAAAGCTTAAACAAATTTCAAGTCTATCAAGAGCAGAATCAAAACATTGATACTTTCCCCCTGGCTTTTATTTTTTGTTACCAAAAATTAGTAGCCTTTAAATTTCAAACCTATTAACCTCCCTTCTCAGAGTAGTCTGATGCATCAAGTACTTCTAATTTGCCTATCTACCTGCAATATCCTATAAATGGAGGCAGGAAAAAGAAGTATCAGAGTCTTAAAAGTGAAAAAACTGAGTCTTTAGATATAGTTGTCAATTTATTATATAAAGTTTGGGCTTACTACAAGAAGAAGGCAAAGCAAGACCTAAGCATATTTAATCACTTTTTGCCACAGTCCAAAGGTGTCAAGTACACACTATATTACAATTTCACCTGACAGATGGTTGGGGGGAGGAGGGAGGGCAGAGCAGGGCAGGATGCTAGTTATTTTTGATCATTAAAAGGATAGTCATTGTAGAAACTCCATTATTGATAAAAGAAATCTTTACAGAAGCAAACCCCAAATATAAATCATTTTTGGTTAAATTGCCAAGGTGATGTTTCTTTAAATTATTTTTTAAGTTAAATAAAAGTCTTTTTTAGACATCTATTTCCCTATCCAGGGGTAAGGAAGTAACCATGTTTTCTAGCACAAATGCTACCTAATACAACAATAGGATCCATCAACTAAATTTGGGGCTTTGATATTAAGCCTTTTATTTATTTTAAATACAAACTAATTTGAACAAAGAAAACAGAATTGTATTAATTTTTAAAATATACCTCACAATAAACTAGAAAAATATAAAACCAAGTTAAATTAGCATTAATTTGATGACAATTTATCATTAAATACTCCCCAGAGATTAGTTATTCTTCAAATCCTCTAAAGAATGCATTTTTAGTTGCATAAAATACACAATCACACAAGGACAATGGAATATAGACCTAAAAGGAACTTTTGAGGTCATTCAGGCCAACCTCCTCATAAAAGGGATGAGGAAATTGAGGCCCAGAAAAGTCATGAAACTTTCATAAGGTCATTCAGTTATTAAATGGCAGAGCTAGAATTCAAACCCAGGTCCTCGGAATCCAAATCTAGGATTTTCTTTCCAAAGCACAATAATGCCTCAAGTAAAAAGTTTGCTTTAGAAAGCTGTTTGGACTAGACTATCAAGTATGTTATGTTGAGAAACAATGCTATTAATCAATGGCAAATAATGTATTATAAAATTTCTATAGAATTTCTTTTATCAAAGAAAACCTAGGACTTGCAAAACTACATTGCTCCTGGCTATGATATATCTAATAATCTAATGCTTAATATTCCAGCTAATTAAAAAAAATCTATTCTATGAGCACCAAACTGCCAAAGACAGGAAAATGTATCATAGCCAATGTCAAAACTTAAATATTACCTACCATAATTTAATCAAGAAATAAAAATGGAATTTTCTAAATGAATTAGAAAATGTAATTTTACTTTTGAATATTAATTTAAATATTTTCTTTAAAATATTAATCAATTTGTAATTTTATAGGCGGGCAGATTTTTCTAGTCTAGTACCTGAGCTTTAACCTTGATTCAGAAAAATTACCATGTTTTTTTCCATAGCAATCATTTACACACACTATTTATAAGCTTCTAGTTATTCATTAAGGGAGATGAATTTTAGGGGAAATTACAGCAAGACACTAAATTTGCCATAAGAAATGTAGTTTTCATTCTTATTTTCCCAACATAACCTTTTTCCTTCAAATTTGTCTTGCTATTAACACAATGAATGCCTTGAATACGAAGTAAATATTCAGTAACTAATAATATTTTAAATGACCAATCCTTTTCTAAAAATACAACTCCAATATCAGGAGGAAACTAAAAGAATTGCAAAATGAGGCCTTGACTACAGCCTAGCACTATTCTTACTAGAAAAGCTTAATAGTTTTCAAATGATAGTTATTCCCACCCCATCTTGTTAAGATGAGATCTGGGCAAAAAGGGTAAAAAAATCTCTAAGTGTATAATTCCCTATCATAAATAAATCTTTGGCCTTGTTGGTTAAATATCTATTAAAGTTCCCCCAAATAATGAAATGAAAGGCAATGGGCTATTTTTCTTTCTTTCTTTTTTTTTTTTTAAACAAAAAGAGCAAGGCCTTAAAAATTGTCTTTTATGCCTAATCATTTTCTTTGGGTCGTGCAAAACATTATGCTCTATCATTCAGTCATTTAAATAAGGTCTTTAAAATAAAAAACAATCTAAAACTTTTCAATGACATTACTTGAGTGAAAAGGTATATTTGAGAAACCTGAACATCACATTTAACTTATTCACTGCCACTCAGTGTTAATGTCTAAGGGAAAAGAGATGTAATTGAAGCATATTATCCTTTTTCTAAAGTAAAGTCTCCATATTTAGTATCAAGATAAAGTGCATTTTTCTCATTTTAATATGGAAAGATTTAATATGGAAGAATAAATGTTATTTCTGTCCTATTATTTAGCATCAATATTAAATTGTTCTAATGAATAATCCATTAGTTATATATCTAGCCAAGTCTGCAAAATGTAGAATTTTAACATGTCTTAATACATATAGCCTAACTTCTAAATATTCTTCTATTACATGACTTAAATATTTTTGAATATTTAACATTAAATATTTCACACTTAAATATCTCAGGTCAAAAAATGTCTAATTATTTTAAATTCGGAATACTTCAAATATTGAAATAAGATTAATACGATCAACAGATTAATACAATAAAATTTGTGCTTTCCACTAGTCAGGGAAAAGCCTAAAAAGAATTCTTATTTTCATTACTGGAGATACATTAACGTAAATCCAATTCCATAATTTGGTTTCTTGTTGGTTACTGCCAAAAGGGCAATATTTTTTTTTTCATCAAAAAATATGGCTTTGGTTAAGTACTCTTTCCCATTCCCTAAAAATAAAATTCAATTCGATGTTCCAGTCTAAATTGTTTATGTAGAGACCCTCCAATATAAAACAAAAACAAACCAAAAAAACCACATTGGGTAAAACTAAATGGTTTTCTTCCAGAAGCATTCCCTGAAAAAGATCTTTTGAGTCTCTCTCCAAACAGGTCTAATCTGCTGAAGGCTGAGAGACAGTGCACTGCACTGTGAATGGACAGCCAGGTATTTTATGAATGGAGTAGATCACGTGATGCCAGCACCTCCCCGAACTGATATTTCCCACATAACTGTGTCAACATGCAGTGAACAGGGATGGTTGTTTTTTTGTGCATTTTTAAAAAATTGACCTAAAACTTCAAATTCTCTTTACTTCTTCAATTCGGATATTTTCTTGGAGACACACAATCCAGTGAGCTCATATATCTTTCCTTGACAAATGATTTCAGAATGTCCAAGGTGGTGGTGGTTTAATTACTTTTTATGAATGAAGATTGTGCTATGCAAATAAGAGCGATTCACAAAAAGAGACGAAGAGAACATGGCGGCGACTTCTGCTTCTTGGCTGCACTGACACTGCAGCAGTCCACCTTCTACACCCGCTAAGCAGAAGCGTGAGCTTTTTTTTTTTTTCCAACAGACTGCTGCTTGCTCTTTCTCAAGCTATTTCTTGCTTTACAGGCCTGAAGGTTTTTTTTTTTTTTAAGAGCTTGTGAACCCTCTCTTTAAGGTTTGTGCTGAGGAATGCATATTTTATTTAAAGGAATTTGTCTTAATGACAATTATCCCACCCTAAGATTCCTTCCGCCTGAAGACAAAACAAAAATTGAACTTTTAAAAACATAGATAAAAAGTGAACTTTTAAAATTAAGTAAGAAAAATATGATAAAATCTCGCAGTTTTCAGTCCCTAATTAAAAAAAGGAAAATATTTATCCATCTATCTATATGTTCACTGCCTCACCAAATCTCCATTTATCAGTTGTTAAAAGATTTAAATGTCAAAAAATACTACTTTGGCAAACAGAATAAGTGACCAAATAAGTACAGCCTTAACCCACGATAGCTTGTAAAGAAAAGTTAATGAATGAGATCATCGACATGTTCAGCAGTGTAAATATTGTTAAACCATTCGTGCTTCCTTTTAGGTCTGCTGACAAGAATGTCCTGAAGGGATACCATTCAAAGAAAAATAATCCTGGAGTTGTTCTCATTGATAATTATAAAAATTTAAGACGAAATAGCCGAAATAGATACCTTCCCGTTTTCTCTTTATTCTTACTTCATTCTAAAATTGTTTAGCATCCTTTCCCACTCCCATTAAAAAAAAAAAAAAAGTACCTTATAGGTAAATCTTAAAGGAAAAAAGGTGGTGGGGGGGGGGGGGGGCTTAGTCTGTATTTACAGTTACTGACTCATCCAATTAAGATTCAGGAGCAGTTTGCAGCAGGATGGTGCTCCCACACATGAGTTTCCATGTGAAATAGCTATAAAGAGAAAAGGATGAATGTTCTAGGTGTGTGCGTGTCGGTGTGCTTGGAGGGGGGAGTGAGGAAACAGAACAGGGTCCTTCCTTGCACTTCTACCTCACCTAGCAAAGCATCCCAACGCGTGCATTCAGATTGAGGTTGGGGGGGGGGGACCCTTACCCTTTGGAGTCTAAACAGCTTCCCCCTCCCCCCAAAAGGAAACCAATTCAAAGCAAAGGGATGGGGGTGGGGTGAGGGGAATGTCCTTCCCCTTCCCCTAAAACCAATCCAATCTCCCCAACACGCTCTCCCCCCAGCCCCACACACTTTGGGGGGTGCAGGTGGGCAGGCAACCTTGATTCGGGTGCCTTGGGCCAGGAGCTGAAGGGGTTCACTTACTCGTGGTCAGAAGTCGCCGTCTCCTCGCTCATTTTTCCCTCACCGTGTTCTGATCTGGAGATGGAGGAGTAGCAGCAGCAGCGGCAACGGCGGCGGCAGGAGGCGGAGCAGCAGCAGCGGTGGCGGCGGCAGCACCGAGGGGCCGGAGGCAGTGGCGGCCGGGGGGGCGCGGGAGGAGCGGGTCAGGGACCTCACCATGGTGGACACCTCCCCCGGAGCGGTCCCCCCCTCTTCCCCTCCCAGGAACCCCGGCCGCCCCGCGGGGGGGCGACGGCGGTGGCAGCCACAATCTCGGCGGTGTCGGGTGCCGACCTCGCTGTCCGCTGCCCGCTGCCCGCTCCCGGACACAGAGAGGTGGCTGCTCCTCGGCGGCGGCGCGAGCCTGGTTCAGGCACGCGGGCTGCCAAACCCGGACTCCGCGCGACAGCGGCGAGCCCACCCCACCATCGCCCGCCTTTCCTGGCGGCGTTGGCGACTTCGCTCCTCCGGGGGCTGCAGGGCAGGTCGGGGCAGAGCAGCCAGAGTCCCCGCGGCGGTAGCGGCGGCGGATTCCTCTAGACACGATCCAGCTGCGGGGACTCCTCCAGCGCTGAGGGATGGGGGGGAAGCAGGGGGCGGTGAGTGTGTCTGGGAGTGTGAGCAAGAGCGGGGGGGAGGGAGGCAAAGAGGGTGAAGCGCCCCCACCCAGCGCGGGGCGGGGGAAAGAACTAAGGGGCGGAGGAAGGGAGGAGGGGGCGCCGACAGGGGCTTCCCCCACACACACTGACCAGGAACCCGGTCCAAGTTAGGAGTCTGAGAGGAATGGGAGTCGGGGGCGGCCCGTGCCCGTTCTTAGCAGCAGTTCCATGGACGAGCTCCCTCACTCTCTCACTCCAGAAAGGGGGGCGGGGACGAGGAACTAGCGGGAGGGCGGGGGGAGGGCAAGGGGG
>NC_058131.1:532626447-532634651 GCF_016433145.1 Gracilinanus agilis
GCAGCCTGACTCCCCGAGGCCCCCAGCCGGGGGACGACGGAGGAGAAGTAGTCCCTCGCGACTTCTCTCGTGGCTGCGTGCTCGTCCCGGGAGAGAGGAGTTTGCCGGACGTATAGGAGAGTGAAGAACTAGATCCCCCAAGTGGTGTCGTGCGGACTGGGGAAGAGAGAGAGCGCGTCAGGAGGAGGGTGGGAAGAAGAAAAAAGAACCTGAGCCTCCGGGAGAATCACTGCAGCTCGCAGCCGTGCGCTGCCGAGCAAGTTTCAGCAAAGTAGTTCCCTCCTCCCTTCTTTTCTCAAGTCGTTGTCAAGTCACTTTGGTTGGGGAAAAGGGAGCGGAGGGATATATTGGATAGCCCACCCCTCGTGTGCATGTGTGTTTGTGTGTGTGCATGTGTGCATGCGCGCGCTCCAAACTCTTGGCACTCTGAGAAGGGAGGGAAGGAGGGAGTAGGTGGGGGAAGATCCGTGCACTGTGAGCTATTGCAGTGTGTTCCTTGTCGCTGCACGTTACCACTCCATGTGGAAGTTCCAGGCTGTTTGGGGAGTGAGAAGTGCATTGTCTAGCGACATATAGAGGAGGGCTAAACTATTTACTAAATTTTTTTTTTCTCCCTGCTTTTTCTTCTGAGCACTAGGAACGGAACTGGCTAGAGTTTATCTCCAGTTGGTTGGGGGTGAGAGGGAGGAACCATGCAAACAGCACCGCCTGCTGTTGTTAGGGTGGCATTGCTTGTAAGCTGCTCTCCCCCCCCCCCCCCCGACCCCCTCCGGTTAGGTTGCCATTCTACGTGTTTTACCCCCAACCACCAACCTCCTCTACACTGGAACTCTGGTGGTTGCTGCAACGCCAGGAATATACGGTGCAGAGCATTCATCTAGGAGGTTAAAGTGGTTCTTAATGGAGAACTGGGAAAGCAGTTCATTGAAGTCCACAGTGGGCGGGTTGCATGAATCTGGCACAGCTAGAAGTACAGGAAGTAACTGGCGCTGCAAGAATGAGGTTGCATAACTGCAATACAGGAGATACTCCTATCGCATAAACAGATCCAAATGTTGGAGGACTGATTATTGGATAGGGAGCTGTGGAGTTGGTATTGTTACAGTACAATGCGTGCATTCATCTCAAAAAGTTGATGCAGAGAAACCTACAAATGTCGGCTATGGGCTTATGGGCCCTTCATTCTGCTTTTCACTCCATTAATTCCATTATCACCTTCAGTAACTAGGAAATTTATACTTTATCTAGACTTGGAAATTTAATCTCAACAGTTTATAACTTTCTGACTAGTTTCCTGGAGATCATTCTCTCTGGGTATGTGTAGTGCCTTTTTTAAAGTGACTGGTTGTGCAAATCTGTCAGGCAGTAGTTGGTCCAGTTAGCTGGGAAGGTGCAATATGTAAATGAAAGAGTGAAAGGAACAAAAGACTTCTACTATCCCGAATCAAAAGAGTTTTATTGTTTTCTTCCCCTGCCCTTCCCCACTCCCCACCCCCATCCTCACCCCAGTGCCCACTATGTGAGCATTTTCAATATTCTGTGTGAAATGTGATTTATAGTATCTTAGATTTAGATCTGGAAATGTCTTTAAGAATCATCTAGAGTTACCCTCAATTTACAGATAAGGAAATGATACCTAAATTAGGCTGTGACTTGCTTGGTATCACAGTGATAGAGCTGGGGTTTGAACCCATATAGCCCAACTCTCTATTCACTGATTTCACCAAAGCATCAAGTACAAGCCTTGCTTAGGAGAAGAAAATGTTTCTGTCAATTTCTGCAGGATAGTCTTTGTTTAGTCCATTAGAGGAGAATCTAGGGATAAGATAAGGTGTAGGCAAGATTTAATTAGGAGAGGGAGGAATTTCCTTATAATCTTGCAGCTGTCCTAAAGTATTACTCTGGAAAACCTCCAACTGTGAACATTGTACCTGATTCTCACATCTAGGCTAAATCTACTTCTAATATTCACTAGTTGACCCTTGCCCAAGGTATAAACCCTTTTACAGAGAGGAAGGACCCCTAGGGAATTATGGTGACCCTTCAAAAGACACTCCTCTCTATTTTTTTCTTTCTTTTTTTTTTTTTTAAAACCTTTAACTTCCATCTTGGATTCAATTTTGTATATCGGCTCCAAGGCAGAAGAGTAGTAAGGGCTAGGCAATGGGGGTTAAGTGACTTGCCCAGGGTCACACAGCTGGGAAGTGTCTGAGGCCAGATTTGAACCTAGGACCTCCCATCTCTAGACCTGGCTCTCAATCCACTGAACTAAGCCCCCAGACACTCCTCTCTTAAGGTAGACCAGCACATGGAGTCCTCTGGCAGCAGGTAGATGTTTGCACTCAATTAGGGTAAGAGTAAGGTTTCCACCCATTATGGTTCTCTATGAAGCACTTTTAAAGATTTCCTACATTAAATATAGGGGAGAGGCTTTGTTGAGAAGAGTATAGAATCTGATCAAGAGTTCCATTTGTTCCTTTACCTACTGCCAAGGAGACAGAGTCACTAAGCAACTTGCTACTTTTCAGTCTGTTCCTCATTAACATTTCTATGATGTTTGGGGTCAGTTCTTGACACTGATAGTATAGTACTATTAGAGTATAGATAAAAAGAAAGCTAGATAGTCTATTAGATATCTCCTTGAAGGCCAGGACTGTCTTTTGTATCCTCAGTGCTTGGTACAAAGCCTGGCACATAGGGCTTTTTGTTTGTTTGTTTTTTAAAACCTTACCTTCTGCCTTGGAATCAATGCTGTGTGTTGGCTCCAAGGCAGAAGAGTGATAAGGGTGGGCAATGGGGGTCAAGTGACTTGTCCAGGGTCACACAGAGACTGAATTTGAACCTAGGACCTCCTGTCTCTAGGCCTGGCTCTCAATCCACTGAGCTACCCAGCTGCACCCACACACACACATAGGTTTTTAATAAATGTTTATTGATTGATAAGTGCCCTCTCATATGGTTACCTGAGATTTGCCTTAAGTCCAATAAACATTGTGGTTCAGAACCTTTGATCACATATTCCCACTGACCAACTGGAAGATATTAGTTCAAAGCAAACAAACAACACAACATAAAATAGGTTATGAGAAAGAGTCCCAACCTCTACCCTCCCCTGATTACTGCTGGAGAGGGGGCATCATAACAGCACCTACCACCTAGGGTTATTGTCAGAATCAAATAAAATATTTTAAAGCCCTTAGCACAATGCCCAGCACATAATTGATAATTAATAAATGCTTGTTCCCCTCCTCTTTGTGTAAAGAATGCTCAAAATTAGGGCAATGGGGGGCAGCTGGGTAGCTCAGTAGAGTGAGAGTCAGGCCTAGAGACAGGAGGTCCTAGGTTCAAACCCGGCCTCAACCACTTCCCACCTGTGTGACCCTGGGCAAGTCACTTGACCCCCATTGTCCACCCTTACCAATCTTCCACCTATGAGACAATACACCGAAGTACAAGGGTTTAAAAAAAAAATTAGAGCAATGGGTATGGCTATTTGTTCCCCTTCAAAACTTCTAGTGTCTCCTGATATCACCAGGCAAACTACTTTCTCTCTACTGATCTGGAGTGCTCTGCATTCTCTCTTGACCTGCTCTCTGTCCCCCACTACTGGGTAAGTCTTCACTAAATTACTGGTATTTCTTGCTGTCTTCAGAGGGAAGAGCCTGCTAACTATTTTAACTCATAGTCTAATGGACTATTTTGTCATACCTTTGGCAACACCCAACCAAAACCCATTAGCTAGAGAATCTCTTAGATATTTTAAGGTTGTCTTTTGAACTCCCTCCGCTTCTATCTTGCTTGCTATTCCATTACCCCAGTCTACTATTTCACTTAAGAGTTAAACAATCAGGGGCAGCTGGGTAGCTCAGTGGATTTAGAGTCAGGCCTAGAGACAGGAGGTCCTAGGTTCAAATCCAGCCTCAGACACTTCTCAGCTGTGTGACCTTGGGCAAGTCATTTTGATCCCCATTGCCCACCCTTACCACTCTTCCACCTCGGAGCCAAATACACAGAAGTTAAGGGTTAAAAAAAAAGAGAGTGAAACAATCCTTCCAGTTTCTTTCTACCCCCATCATGCAGTTTAGGGTCCATGCACATCTCTCACCAGAAGCAAGATGGAAAAGGGCTGGATGGAACTCACAACGTTTCTCCTGCATTACATTAGTACAGGATTTCCCAGTTTCTTTCTGCAATATCCTGGTGTTTCAAACAATTTAAATAGAAACTCTAGTGGCAGAGGTTGGAAAGGTCCTATTTAGCATTCAAAAGAAGCTCCTATTGGCTATAAGATTGCTACTTTACAGGGATTGGAGGAGAGAGAAAGATGGGTGGGAAAAAACAAGACTGGGTTTTTTTAAATCTTCTCTCTGCCTTCCACAGCCCATACTGCTTCTACCACAACTCTTCAGTCTCTTCTCCTTTCCCCATCTCCAGTCCTAGGTGATTTCCCTATCCCACATATTCATCACTATTTTCCTTCATATTGTGTTCTTATCAACCCATCTAATCTCTCTTCACAATTCTCCCATCCCCTTTCACATACTATTCCCAATACCACACATGAAATTTACTCATGTCCATCAAATGTTCTCCTTCCACGCTTTAACTTAACCCCACCATCCTCATACTTTACATATGATACAAACCCTCCAACACCTCCCCTCATATCAATTGTCCAATTAATGGAAAGGCAATATGGTGTAGTGAAAAGAACACTAGATTTGAAGTAGAGATCTTAGAACTGAATCCACTTATTATCTAAATAACCTTGGGGAGGGGATGGGGCTGGCATGCAGCTAGAAGCCCAGTTGGATATAACACCAGGCCTGAATTCAGGGAACCTGGGTTCCAATATGGCCTCAGATTCTTCTTAGCTGTATGTCCCTGGGCAAGTCACTTAACTCCCATTGCTAACCCTTGCTGCTCTTCTATCTTAGAACTGATACTAAGACAGAAGATAAAGGGCTTTTGTTGTTGTTGTTTTAATAAATAAGAAGCAGCTAAGATAGCTCAGTGGATAAAGAGCCAGGCCTAGAGAATGGGAGGTATTGGGTTCAAATGTGGCTTTACTTCATAGCTGTGTGACCCTTAGCAAATCACTTCATTGCCTAACTGTGATGGCAAACCTATGATATGTGTGTCAGCACTGGCACACGTAGCCATTTTCGATGACATGTGGCCACATACAGAGAAGTATGGGGCCGCATGCTGAGGATGAAACATTTGCTGTGGTGTAGTGTAGACACTCTGTGCACTATAGAAGACAATTCTACCTAGATTAATTTACCTATTTTGGTTTATCAAATACAGTTATATATTACAATTATATATTTTTGTTATTTAAACTATAAATATCGTGGAATCATGGTTTTTTTCTTGAAACAACATACCACCCAAGTTTTGCTCGGTTTTTTGGTGAATTTTGACACACCAAGCTCAAAAGGTTGCCCATCACTGGCCTAGCTCTTACTGCTCTTCTGCCTTGGAACATATATAAGATTCTAAGACAGAAAGTAAGAGTTTTAGATGATGAACAAATGAATAAATAAATAACCTTAGTTTCTTTATCTGTAAAATCAGAATAATAATGCTATCAGTGTTGTTGGGAATATCTTATGAGAAAAAAATTGAAAGCATTTTGTAGATCTTAAAGCACTATATAAATTTCATCTATTATTATACTCCATTATCCTTCCTAACAGTGTGACAGACAGGTCCTCTACTATCCCCCACCCCCATAGCCTATGTTTGATGGATACACATATACACATGCAGACCTCATTGTCCTTCTTATGATCTGACATATGCCCTACTCTTGAATATCTACCTGATATATCCACCACATTCTTTCTTCACCCATTGCCCTCTACCTCCTCATTTGTTTCTCCCAAATTTATCTAACCTTTTTCTATGCCAAGGAAAGGTCAGACACACTTTAGTCCCCACCCGTGGGTCAACATTTATAGATTCTTCCCATATATTTCAAAGCTAAATGTTTTATAACTAAATTGGTTTATGGAACTTTTTTTAGTGGTTCTTTCCTGCCCTAACTTTTGGAGTTGAGTATCATTGCAAATTGGGGTCATTGTTTATTTTAATGTATAATTGAGACATGAACCTTAGAGATTGTGGTAGTGTTTGTGGCAATGTCTGCCAGCTTTGCCCCATTCCTTCTATTGGTTTTACTTCTTTTATGAGGTTTCTCTTAGTCTCAGTATAATTTGCATGGCTTTTTCCTAGTCATTGGGTAGATAATAGGAGTCGGGAAGACAAATGGAAAGTGGTATATGTTTTTCCCTGAAATTCAAAAATTCAAGAAGATATCCCAACAATATTCTTCTCTACTCCCACTACCTCCCCCACTTTGAGGCAGGAAAGACATTAATAATAGCCACATTTATATGGTGATTTAAGGTCTCATAAGACCTTTACATATGTTATCACAATTAATTCTCCCATCCTCATGAAGTGGGCACTATTCTTGTTATCCCCATTTTATAGCTGATGAAATTGCCTAAAAGAAATTAAAGTGATTCTCCTAGGATCATATGTCTAAGGCAATATTCAAAATCAGGTTTTCTTGTCTACAAGTCCAACATTCCTTGAAGCATTGGAATTAATTTTTCCTAACCCATCTAGGAATGATGAACTGGTTGAGAAAAGCTGCTTTGGGTGCTATTTTTGTGGCTGAGAGTTGAGGATGTGGTTTTAACCAAAATGAGATAGAAATTTGTTAGCAGCATATATGTTCTGATCCTCTGAGGGTAAGAGTTGTATCCAAAATATAAATGGTTAAGAGAGGCAGACAGAGACAGAGACGGAGAGAAATGGAGGGAGAGAGAGAGAGAGAGAGAGAGAGAGAGAGGCAGTGACAGAGAAAGAAATGACCAGATCTAGAGGTAGTGGAACAAAAGATTCCTAGAGTGGGAAGAAAGAACAAGATAGCAGGGAGCTCTGGACTCAAGAGTTTGAATGTCTGGAATCCGGTTGCAATGAAGCCCAGAGACACAAAGTAGGGTAGAAGCAGCAAACACCATGGGACCCTCAATACTCCCTAGTGTGATCTGACCAGATTAAAATGTAATTGGGAAATATTTGACAAAATAAAAATACAATAAAACATATATAATGTTAATAGTATAAGAATCCTTATATATGGTTCAGTAGCCTCCATTTCTGTTTGAGTTTGACATCAGTGATAAGGAGCACCAAATTATCTTTACTCATACTAGAAAGAAAGGGAACATGCATTTATTAAATGTCTACTACATAAAAGTGTAAAAGCACTTAACAAGTGTCTCTATTTTGATCCTCCCAACAACCAAGAGGTTGGGATTATTGTTATCCCTATTTAACCAATGAGGAAACTGGGGTCTTTGGAGGTTAAATGACAGTGGTCCTATGAGTTATTTCAACCCTGGAACTCAGTACCCTTTGCTTCTGGGTTCTCCTCTAACTGGAGGGTGGAGACCTCCTATAGAATTCATTTCCTCTACCCTTCATCAAGCTCCAGGGCCAAGTACCTTTTCTACCCTCCATCCCACTTTTCAGCTTCCTTTTGTATATTATCTTCCTTCATTGGATGATAATCTCCTTGAGGGCAGGAATTGTGTTTCTTTTTTGCATTTGTATCTCTTAGGACAAAAACGAATCTTTTCACTGTTCTCTGATGTTTCTCGTTTGTTCTTTGTCCCTCACCTTGGTAGTTTTTCTCTGATGGCAAGGAATCATAGATTATAGAACTGAAAAGGACCTAAGAAGTCATCTAGTTCATCCATTGCATTTTACATAAAAGGAGACATAAAAACTCCCAGAGACATTAAGCAGAAAATAAGCCTTCCAGGTTAAACTTAGTTTTTCTATTAGAAAAGAAAGATTTAGAAACTCCAATGTGAAGTAATGGGATTTATATTTAAATCCTACTTTTCTACTTAATACCTATATGGCAATGGGCAAGTCACTTACCATCCTTTAGCTTTAATATCCTTATCTGAGAAATAAGGTGCTTGTGGGACAGCTAATAGTACATATATAGAACTTCAGGCCTGGAATCAGGAGAACCTGGGTTCAAATTTGGCCTCAGATACTTCCTAGTTTTGTGTCCCTGGGAAATCACTTAACACTGATTACCTAGCTCTTGCTTCTCTTCAGTCTTAGAACTGATTCTAAGACAAAAAGTAAGGGTTTTTAAAAAAGAAAGAAAG
>NC_058131.1:532637515-532686895 GCF_016433145.1 Gracilinanus agilis
GAAGATAGAAAGAAAGAAAGAAAGAAAGAAAGAAAGAAAGAAAGAAAGAAAGAAAGAAAGAAAGAAAGAAAGAAAGAAAGAAAGAAAGAAGGTGGTTGAAGAGATGGCCTCTGAAGTTCCTTCCAATCCAAAATCTATGTTCCTATGGCAAAGTTACAAACGTATAAAAATTCAATTTCTATATTAAATTCAATAAATTCCCCCCTCCTTATTTTTTATGTTTACTCAATTGCATTCCTCCCCACCACAATCCACTTTTCTCTTCTATGGCTTAGCCAAGACAAAGTTATCCAGACATTTAAAAAAGTTCATAAAACCCTGGAGACAAGTCTTCCTTCATAGAAGAATGAGCAAAATCTTTTGCTCTGTAACAGAGATGTTGCCTGAGGTATTACCTTCCCCCAAAGGACAACAGAATCCTGTGATGTTCTGAAAGAAGAGATTAAGTGGGACATTCTCTTTAAAATTATATAAGCATTTGTGCCTGTGTTATGTTAGGCTGAAAATGGTGGCCATGATATAGAGGGAGAAATGGAGGGTGTAGTTTGAATTGGAAAGTTGATCTATGAGCTGAAACTTATAAGAGTAGTACTCCATCCTCTGGAAGTAAAGCAGCTATAATCAGAACTTCAGCATTCTGTGCTTAAAGAAAACTTTACCCAAAGATAGGAGTTTCCTGATTTTGTGAAACCTAACTTCTTTAAGATAAGAAAGGAAAGATTTTATAGGGATAGAAGTGCTTTTATAACTGATTGTCAATGAATAGAAATTTCTGATATTTGTTAGTTTAATACTTAACTTATTTAAATGGCCTCCTAGCTAACTCACCATCTACAGTAATTATAATTATGACTATTTAAATATAATGTACTGTCCCTTCAAGTCCCCTTTTCATACAGAGCAATTTAGTAATGAAAAGGGCAGAAAAAGAACTTTTGTGCAAAGAACAATATTTAAATCAATTGTTGAGAAGTAAGATATTCTTATAGTTGAACATTTTGATGCTGGAAAAGAATAGGAAAAGAACTGGTTTAGTTAAAATTACTAAAATGTATGAAGAAACAACTTTTAGATGGGATCTGATCATTTTGGGGCAGAAAATGAACTCTGCTATAAATATGAAGGCTAAAATCACCTTGTGAAAGATGTTGAATAATGTCTTGTTTGTATATCAGCAGTTTGATGGATTAAGTGGGAGCAGAGCAGAGAGGGAGTTTTTATTAAAAATTGAAAATTGATATGAATGTGAATAAACAATTCCAAGCATACAACACAGTTTGGAGACTATGTTTGACACACAGAGCTATAAAGCATTATGGTTTTTCAACTCATTTGCATATAACTTTCTATCTAAAGAGGGTAAAACTAAAAAATAAACAAATATTTAGAAACTGGGGTATGATTTTTTTTAAAAAAGACTGCTAATTTTATTGGGGAAATTTGGAAAGTTGTTACCTTTTACGTGAAAAGTAAGTCACAGTGTCCAGAAGTTATGATTTAAACTGCTGAAAGATATAAGGCAGTGATTCCCAAAGTGGGTGCTACCGCCCCCTGGTGGGTGCTGCAGCGAGCCAGGGTAGTGGTGATGGCCACAGGTGCATTTATCTTTACTATTAATTGCTAATAAAATTTAAAAAAAATTAAAATCCAGGGGGCTAAGTAATATTTTTTCTGGAAAGGGGGTGGTAGGCCAAAAAAGTTTGGGAACCACTGACATAAGGCAAAGGACATGGGAAATATAAGGCAAGTGAAGTTGAAGAAATAGCAAGAGGTCAAAAGCAGCTTTGAGAAAGAAGTTACAACTAGGAAGAGCTGTTTAGGCTTACTTAGAAAGGCAAGCTGAGTTGCTTTTGGTAAACTTTTCTGATTAGACAAAATATAGCATCTAAACAAGTGAATAACTGGGCTGGTCTCGATAATCCAAAGTCTGATAGGCTTTGAAGTTCTCTGGTTTAAAGAAGTAACTCTTTCTAAATATCCTTTTAAGGATAGTTCTAATATGAAAGCTGTTTAATGTATATATATGATGTGTTTAGCTAGAAAGTGATGAGGACCAATGGAGACAAAATTAGTAGAAAAGTTGTTTTGTATGGGACAGACACTCCAAAGCAGACTAGTTACTTTAACATCTCAGTCCAGATTTATGAGTTATCCCTGGCTTCGATTTCCCTCCAGGTAGTTTCCTGTCAGGTTCCTATAAATGTGTGTCAATTTTCCCCTACAGATACTGAATGTATGAATAAGTGTGATTCAGGTTTATATTGTATTATTGATGCATTTACTTTTAAAAATATTATTCCTTTTGTTTTATTGCTAGGTAAGTGGTAATGTTTAAGATCTAGAAGTGTCATTACTATGAGTGGCTGGTTTATATAAATAGATACACATCAATGGGAGCTCTGGAGCTAGGGGGCTAAGTGAGGGAAATGTTTCTCCCCTTATCCACCAGAAGATTATCCCCAGAGAGAAATTTGTTGTAACCCATATAGTGGTGGCCCTTCTTTGGGATCCTGGACCATCCAGTGTGATAACAGATTAGAGTGATGATCTAACCCAGAGAGTATGATGGTGTCAACACATACTGTGGGAAGAATAACACTATGACAGTCTATAACACAAATGCTAAATACACTGTGATCTCCAACACTCTAAAACAGATTAAAATATAATTTGAAAATGTTTAACAGAATAAATTAAAATGGAATAAAACAAATAATATTACATTTTAAAACTAAGCCAATGAGCAGCCCACAAGCATTCTTATGTACCATTAATGGCCTGTTTCTTTTTTAATTTAACACCACAGGTCTGTATTAAGGGAATACTCCAGACACATCACACCTGTATTAGTGTAAGTGATATTACCATTATACTACATAAAGTAACTATCATCAATGTAATAAAACATTAGAAGGTAACATATTTGAGGAAATTAAGCCTCAACTTAAGGTACTGCATAATGATTTTCCTGAAATCTCTAGTCTTTAAGTGGTTCTCCTTCCTCTCCCACTGAAATTATTTTGTATACATTTTGTATATTTTTAAGTTATTTTTACTCAGAAGTTAATAGATAATAATCACAATGGGTATTTCCATATTCAAAATTGAACAGAAAACTACAAATCTGTATTATACAGAGCTTGATTTCCTTTTAAGTATATAATAAATTCAACATGTATCTTTTAAAACTGTAGTGTTTATTTTTCCCTCTGACCTTCTTTCTGTTCTCTTCTGTGCATTTAAAAAAACTTAACCATTTTTCCCTTCTTCTTGCCACACTGTCACTATCTTATCTTCCTCTCAATTTCTTTCCCACCCCTATATTTTATTTCTATTTTGTATTTACTTATCCATATAGATTTTTTTTCTAGTAGAATTTAAGCTCCTTGAAGGCAGGATTTTGTTATTGTTGTTGTTATTTTGTTTTGTTTTTGAATTTCTAGCACTTAGCATGGTGCCTGGTACAAAGAAGATCCTTAGTAAATGCTTAGTTAATTGAATTATAAAACTCAAACACATGCATACATATTTATATATGTGTGTTATAATTCAATATGCATGTAGACATATAGACATTCATATATAACAGCACTTGGCATCCTAAATTTGTAACTGTTTGACTTTGAATTTTGTCTTAAAAGAAGCCAAATACCATAAATAAAAAGAACTGTACAAAATTACCCAAATTCTTTGGTCAAACTGAAATTTTTATTGCATTTCATGTTTAAATGGATTCAAAAATCTTATTGAAATATGGACATGTCTGACTCAAAATGAGCTTTAACCTTTGTACTAAATACCAATGTCTAGTTGAGAAGAGTGAGAAGGCAGAAGGAAAAGACATCTTTATTTAGCAGTATCAGACTACTGGAATAAGCATCCTCCCTGCTAAGGTTATATTGAAAATAAAGGAAATCTCAGACTGCTTATTTCCCTTGTACCTCTTGTAATCTTGTTAAGATTTCCTGTAAAAGGCAGTTATAGCATTAAAAGTAAACTGATTTCACACTCACCGGATACTGCCAAACCAACAATTGCAGTCCTTCGGGAGGAAAAAAAAATAGCATACATACCCCTCATATTCTGTATTGGTTTGGGAGATCATGGGAAATACTAACGAAGGAGAAACAGACTTATGCCAGAGGCAAGGAAACTATTTAGAAACATGGTTACCATTTAGTAATTCCACTGAGAGGCAGAACTCATTAGCCAAGAGACTGGTTACACTAAAAAAAAATTATTATTCATTAAACAAAGTACAGCATGAAAATAAAAGAGTTCCCTTTGATCGAGGTACATATTAACTACAGTTTTTAAATGTTAGATTTTTAATAACATCTAGTAAAAAGAAAAATCTAAATTTAGTTTTAGAAGTGTTAAGTAGCACATAAATTTAGAATCTCAAGTGCTAGAAAGTCCTCTTCTCAAATGAACAAGTATTTAATGAGTGCCTACTGTGTGCAAGACACTACTGGCTAGGCACTGTGGGGAAAATAAAGGCTACATTATATAACACAGTCCTTGATTTCAAGAACTTTGTAGTTGGGGAAACAAATCACAAACATGGAGAGTTAAATTAAGTCACAAGAGTTAAATAATAACTATAAAAACTCAAGAAATGTCACAAGAGAAGAGCAGAATTTTATACATGATGAAATAAATTAAAATGAATATATAATGAAAATTGATGAATGATATAGACATTGAGTATTGTGAGTTTAAAGTAGAAAGAGAAGTCACTGCAGATTGGAACATTCTGGAAAAAGGACAAAGGAGTTGAGGTCCTTGAAGGATTGATAAGATTAATACAATCAAGAGTAAGAAGGTAGTGCTTTCTAGGTGGGAGAAGAGTGTTAGGTGTAGAGACTATATGCATACATACATACATATATACATATGTACATATATACATATATATTATCAGGACTAGTGCATAAAAACACCTCAGAAGTCTCTGCTCTCTTCATAATTGGCATTCATAAGCACCTGGGGGGGTCTCTCAGGCTCCCTGGCTTGCAAGCACACAGTTGCCAGCCTTTGCCTACTCACAAAGTTTTGAATATGAAATAAGGGAAGAGAATAGAGTCTCTGCTTTTGGATCAGAGATTGCAAGTGAGTTCCATTGATTTCATTGTTGTTCTTATTGACATTTTCCCCTCCCTATCTTTGCTGACTTACTGAACATTGGTGTTTGCTTGCTTATCTAGATCTGAGTTCCTGTCTGGTCAGCCTGCTTGTTCTACCCTATCTTTAAAGCCTTTGAGGATGCCAAACTTGGCTTTCACACTAGGATCTATAAGCTTCCCTTGCTTCTAATTTCAATGAACTAACTTTGTCTTTTTTTTTTTTTTTTTAACTTTTACTTTCTGTCTTAGGATTGATACTAAGAATTAGTTCTAAGCAGAAGAACATTAAGGGCCAAGCAAATGGGGTCACAGCTAGAAAGTGTCTGGGATCATATTTGAACCTAAAACTTCCTGTCTCCAGGCCTGGTCTGCTATCTAATTAGCTTTGTTTTAAAGACCTTAACTGTTTCATCTGCCTTAACTGTCTCAACTGCCTTAACAGGTGAACCTATGGCATAGGTGCCAAAGATGGCACACAGAGTACTCTCTGTGGGCACATGGCCGCCTCCACCACCTCCCAGAGTTCCTTACTTGAAAGGCAGAGGGACTTGGGCAGAGCTACTCCCCTCCCCCTCTTCACCTTGCCTAACATTTTTTCACATCCCCCACCCTTCCACCCAGCAGCCAATGGAAGCACACAGAGAGTAAGGTAGGTGGCTCACAGGCAGCAGAGCTGGAGGGGAGCAGAGAGGTAGGGGCACTCCCTTCTCCATCTCTACACTAGCTGAAGACATTCCTCATTTCACCTGCCCCTCTGCCCTGCAGCCCAATGGGAGAGCTTCCACCCTCCCCTGTGTGGGGTAAGGGGGTGGGGGCAGAGCACACCTGGCACTGGGTGTTAGGGAAGGGCAAAGAACTTGGTCTCTCTGGGGGAGGGGCAGGCATGGCACTCAGTCTGGGGGAGGGGGGAGATGGGGATGGAGCTGGAACTCTGGCTCCAAAAGGTTCACCATCACTGGCCTAGACCTATGGCAGTTGTCAAACTTCTCTTTAAATAAAGTCATAGTTGTCATTGACAATTTCGTTGCTCTTATGTCCCAATGGGACATGATGAGTAGATCATTTTGGCTCTTAGAGAGTCATGTGGGCATACGTGATCCATCCAGAAGGATCTTAGAAATCATTGCTAAAGATTAAGTCATACGAAAGAAATTAAAGCTATTAGGAGTAGTATTTTCATCATCCAGTTGCCCACTGGAAGCAAGGGATTCAGGGGAAGAAGAAAAAATGATTTCTGAGAATGTACTTTGGATTTTTGGTCATGTCTTAAAGTACAGGAATGAATGACACCTCCTAGCCAGGGATAGTGTCCAAATAGCTAATAAAGGCTTGTAAGAACCTATTTTCATGGAAACTTGCAAATCTATTCAAAAGTCTTTAATCTGAAAAGGTGGATGAGGGAGGAACCACCTTTGTATAGTCACCAATCTAGATACATTGAACATAGCTAAAATATAAAAAGAACAACAATAGAAATACCAAGTTTTCAAAAGACAAAACCCAAGAAAGGAACCAATAATAAAAATCCATGGCATTAGATTTCTGTATGTTAATGCAAAAAAATATATATATGGATATCTGGCAAGATAGAAAAGCAAATAGTCAAATTTGACCTCAGTGGTATCACTGAAACTTAATAAAATGAGACCTTGATAAAATGACTGGAATGTGGCTCTGAAAGGACCTTTCTCAAAAGGAACAAGATAGGTAAAGATTTGGGTGGGGGGTGCTGGAGTGGCAGTGAGTTGTACTGTGTAATAATTAAAAATTGGTTGCCAAATGTAATAGTTAAAAATTTGGTTTGACAAAATAATAACGGTTAAAAAAATGATTTTTGGTTGCTGTTTATAAAAGTTAAAATTAAACTATGACTCAGTAGACTCATAGTAGCTTTATTTACAGCAAGGTAGAGATATTGAAGTGGGAAATATAGGAAGGAGTTAGAAAATATCACCTAGCTAAAAACACCCTAAATCCTAGTGCCTCCAGACCAAGAATGGAAATCTGAATGTGAATCTCACCAGAATCCAAAGTCCGGATCAGGAAGCTGAAATCTGAAGAGCCAAAGATGCTCAAAAACTGCCAAAAACTGCCAAGAACCTTCAGCACACACGAGACCAAGACCGCCAAAAATCCCACCAGAGCTCACACTCCACCAAGAATGAAGAGCCAAGAATCTCCAAGAAACCATCCAAGAATTAAGAGAGAAAATCTCTCCTAGGCTCCCTCTTCTTCTATACAGTTTTCTCTACCCATCAGCTCTCCTCCTCACATCTCAGGAATCAATTACAGCCTTTCAATTTGCCTACTGCCCTGCTTGGGAGTAGGGGTGGGGTAGTGCTTGTGGCCTTTCAGGGTGTGAACTTTCTTTGTTAGTGACTTACTAAGTGTTAAGTAGGGACACTTTAAATCCTTTATTGATTAACTTAAAATAGACAAAGGGAATTAAGATTCCCTTTCACAACTGTCAATTAAGATGTTCAGTCCATTTTCCATGTTCACTCTTCATGACCCAGTTTTGGGGTTTTCTTGGCAAAAGATATTGGAATGGTTTGCCATTTCCTTCTCCAGTTCATTTTACAGATAAGGAACTGAGGCAAACAGGGATAAGTGACTTGTCCAGGATTACACAGCTAGTAAGTTGTAGCCAGATTTGAACTCAAAAAGATGTCTTTCTGATTCCAGGCTGGACACTCTATCCCCTATGCCACCTAGCTGCCCAGTTAAGGAAATATGCATCAGGAAATCCTGGAACCAGACAATAAAAGTGTGTGATCATAATATAAGAGCTGGAAGGCATCCTACAGATTGTTTACTCCAACCTTCTCATTTTGCAACTGAAGAAAATGAGGCCCAGAGAGGTTTAGTTACTTGTCCAAAGTCACACATATAATAAAAGTCAAAGCTGAGGTTCAGATTCAGATCCTATAAAATTAAAAACACTCTTTCTATTGTGCTATTCTATTTCCACATCCTTTATGGAGGGCATTTGCAAGAAGGTCTATGGAGGAAGAAAAAGGTAATATTGTCATCAATGACAATGCTTTCCAGAGTACATGGACAGAAACTGGAATTGGATGAAGAATTCAAGAAATAGATCCTCAGCCTGATACATAGATATAACAGAACACTTCAGTTTTCTGGGTTTTTACTACTCTGTCTGTCAGTCTGTCTGTCTCTAAATCTCAACCCTTCTTAATGAAAATTTCATCATTTGAAAGGAAGAGGAAACAAGAAAGTATGATTTGATTCTAAATCTAATTTTCACTGATTGCTGGGGAGAGAATAATGGGAGCCTTGGGAAAAAATGATCATAGGATCTTAGAATTTATGAGAGAATAAGAAATCTGAGAATAGTCTAACATACCATATTTTGGAGAGGAACAGATTTGAAAGCATTCAAAGAAGGATAGGTAGTATTCCATTGACTAAAATTCTATAGAAAAAGTAAATCCAAAAAGGACAGAAAAACCTTCAGAGTAAAATAATAAAAATACAAAAAAAAAAAAAGGAATCCCAGTGAAAAAAGGAGAAAGTTGTCTAAAAAGCCTGATGTGGATATATACATAAGGAATTCACTAACCAACTTGGATTCTAAAAATAAAAAACAGATGATGAAAGCAAGAACAGGTAACTAAGGATGATATACAGAAGTATTTACCCTGTCCTAAAGCTCAGAATGAAGTGAGACTAGAAAGATAGCAGACAAAGTTATTGATAGAGGAGCAGCTGGGAAGCTCAGTGGACCTAGAGATAGGAGGTCCTGGATTCAAATCTCACCTCAGATGCTTCCTAGCTGTATGATGCTAGGCAAATCCCCTTTGCCTAGCTCTTACCACTCCTCTGCCTTAGAACCAATACACAGTATTGCTTCTAAGAGGAAGGTAACAGTTAAAAAAAAAAAACAGCCCTGTATTGGTAGAATGAGAAGGATTAAAGGGAGAGAACTGATTCTTAGGATAGCTGGAAAGATGTAACTAACAATGGAGAAAAGGGCTGAATACAAATGGCTAAGAGGAATTGGACACTCAAGATTAATCTGGATTTGTCCTTAGTCGCCCTTGATAAGTTCAGAACAACTGACCCAGGTAGATTTCATACTAGATATGGAAAGAAGTGGAAAATGTGATCTTTGAAAGGTAGTGGAGAAGAGGAATGGTACAGATTTGGAAAACAAGGCCAACTTTCCACTTTGCCCTTCTCAAGGAGAATGGAACCTTCAAACTATGGGTCAGTGAGCCTGACTTCTATTGCTAGCAAATTTCTAGAACATACTTTTAAAATAAGAAGTGGTGTCTATAGTGTGTGGAGATCTGATCTTAAAAACGAGGAAGATATGAGTTGTAGTGTCATCTCCAACATACTGACTGTACTAGGCAAGTTATTTAACACATCAGTACTCTAAACAGTTGAGATTATAATTTGCAGAGAGAGTAATAGATTTGCTTTGGTAGAGGGAGTTTCCTAAACCAGTAGTTTCCTGTACCAATAAAATCACAGGTCTAGTTCCTCCCTATCCCTATTATAAAGTGATAATTAATGGATATCTCCAAAAAGGAGATGGTGATCATAAAGATCCAGTATGACTTCATCAAGAACTGGTAGTACTCCAGACCAGGCTCACTTTCTTTTGTTTGAGAGTTACTGTTAGATCAAGGGAATGTTGTGGATGTTTATCTGGATTTTAGACAAGCATTTGACAGAGGCTTATGCTATTTTTATGGAAAAGATAGAAATATGTAGGCTATGTGATAATTCAGTGATGGATTTGGAACTGGCTAAATGGCCTGCCCCCAAATAGTCATCAGTAATTCTATGTTAGTTTGTAAGCTAGTCTCCCTATCTCCCCAGAAGGCCATAAGGTGTGCTTATCAAATTTGCCAACACAAATAAATTAGGCAAATGACAATCTGATTAAATACATTCTCCCAGAGCATATTCAAAGAAAGCCAAAGACTTAGTACATATCAATATTCATTACCATAATACCTGGTACTACTTTTGAGACTAAAATTAAGTTTTCAGTCTAGAAAGTTAGCAGACTTGTCCATCTATGATAACAGAAAGCATTTGTGTGCTATTACACAAAAAAATTGGTATCAATATGTACATATTCATCTGACAGTATGTTATAAACAGATCTTAACATTTTTTTTTTATTTTAGTATTCACAGCCTGGTCTTTTTATTTATTCCGATGAGGAACCAAAGGCTTTTTCTGTTAATAGGTAACATTTTACAACAAATCCTCTCAGAAATCCAAAACCTTTTTGCTGGATTTCTTGTGTACAGGTATCCTGTCCACATACTAAAGGCTTTGGTGTGGTGCTTCCTCCATCTGGAAAATCCATGTAAAAGTTTTTGGCCATCCCTTCATACCAGAGAAAAAGTTAATTTTTTTTTCTTTTGTGGGGGTATTTGTAGTACCTTATTATAAAATTTGGGTTAAATATTTGGTCATGGGCTATATAGTTTCTAAACTTTTTCTTTGTTGTACTGGTCCTTGCATATTAACTGTGGTTTCCACAAAACTCACCACAGATTTCCATTTAATTTCATATGCTAACCTTCAGCGTATCAAAACCTTGATGGGGAAAGTTGAAATGTGGAAGAGATACCTATATTTCAAAAGAAACAAAGCTGGAGAGACAGCTAACACAATAGGTGATTGAATTAGGACTCAAAAGTTTTTTGACAGTCTAGAATACGGGACCAAATAGAATAAGGTAGAATTTAGTAAGGATGAATTTAAGTCTTTCCCTGAAAATCCAAAATTCAGTTTCACAAGTACAAAATGGGGAGGCATGGCTAGACAGCAGTTTGTCTGGAAACAACTTGGACTTTTGAGTGGACTTAAAGCCCAATATACATCAGCACTGTATTATGACTGCCAAGAAAGCTAATCTAAACTTAAATTACAATCTATAGCAGACTGCTTACTGTCTCAGGGAGAAAGGAGGGGAGGGAGAGGAGAGAATTTGGAACTCAAATTTTTTTTAAATGTTAAAAATTGCTTTACATGTAATTGAGGAAAAAATAAAATACTATTTAAAAATATTGAATTAAAAACAACAACATAGTATCCAGGACTGGGTTGGGGATTATTTAGTTATACTCTCCCTATTAAGACTACATATGGACCATAAGAAATGACAAACAGGATGATCACCCCCCAAAAAAATCCTGGAAAAACTTGTATGAAGTGATGCAGAGTGTAGTAAGCAGAACCAGGAGAATCTCATACACAGAACAGCAAAAATGTGTGATAAACAACATCAAATCTTAACTATTATCAACAATGCAAGGAGCCAGGTCAACTCCAAAGGAATCATAACTAAAAAAGACTATCTATTGCCACAGAAGTAACGTATAGAGTCTGAATTCAAATTGAAGCATACCATTTTTCACTTAATTTTCTTCATGAATATTTCTCTAGTGTGAGGGATGTGTGTCTTCTTTCATGATTTGATAAACATGGAAATACCTATTGCATGATAGCACATGTACATGTACAACCTATAATATACTCCCTGTTGTCTTGGGAAAGGGAGAGGGGAAGGAGGGAGGTAGAAAACATGGACCACAAAATGTCAGAAAGTGATTATTAAAATCTTATCTACGTGTAATCTGGAAAAAATAAAAATTTTAAAAATTAATTAAAAAAAGACAACATATGGAGTTTAGTATTCAGTCCTGGGTACTGCATTTTATGAAGGATATTAATAAGTTCAAGGGCATCTAGAAAAATGTGACCAGGATGACAAAGTACCTCAAGTTCATGCCATAGGATAAGGAATTAAAAGAACTAGGTGGGAGCAATTAGGTGGTTCAGTGGATAGAGAGCCAAGCACGGAGGGGAGAGGTCTTGTACTCAAATCTGACCTCAGACACTTCCTCGCTATGTGATCTTGGGCAAGTTACTTAACCACCTTTGCCTAGTCCTTACTACCCTTCTGCCTTAGGACCAATAGATTATATTGATTCTAATATGGAAGGTAAGGGTTATTAAAAAAGAAAGAAAGAAAGAAAGAAAGAAAGAAAGAAAGAAAGAAAGAAAGAAAGAAAGAAAGAACTAGAGATATTCACCGAAGAGGAAAGTCATACAACTAAGAAATATCTGAGGCCAGTTTTGAACCCAGGTCCTCAAGACTCTATATCTTCTTACAGTAAGTTATTTCAATCTTTTCTCTTACAAATTGACAATCTGACTGTAAGGCTGCTAGCTTCTATATTCAGTCCTTCTATAACCAGTCATTTCCTGTCTGATAAGATATAGTTGATTTCATATTGGTGATGTTATGTAGTGTTCATCATGTCCAGCATCTCCTAACTTTCTTCTTGAAGAAAGTATTTGGAATATACAGACTAGGTTTCTGTGTGGTATTTCAGCCTTTGTTCTCCCTGTTTTCTTCAGCCTGTGCCTTACTTTCCAATATATGTTTTGTTCTTCTCTCATGCTCATTTTTTCATTAAAATCATCAATATTAAAGTACATATTGACTTAATTTGGAGCATTTTAGAAAACTTCATGAAATTTCTCTTTATCTGGCATGTTGGCTATAAGCTACGATTTTCTTTATAGTGCTCTATGCTTATGTTCAGTATGCTTTTGCCTTTTTTTTGGATTGCCAACACTTAGCACAGTGCTTTTCACATATGTAAGCACTTAATGAATGCTTGTTGTCTGACCAACTGATCATTATGAACACTGTAACACAGGATGACCAAAGGTCCCATGAAATAATGTTTCTTGTTGCCTTTGGAAGTATAATAAAATGAATTCTGCCAACTCAAATATTTGTCTCTCTCAGTAGGACTGTTGCATCATCTTTCCATTTAGCAGCAACTTCCTTTTGTCTTCTGTCTCTATTTATAGTAAGAATGTGCAATTGGTCTGATTGAGTCTCAAAAGTATGTCAACTCATTGGTCATTGGATAAGAATTTCACTTTTGGCAGGCGAATAGTTAATTTCATGTTTGTAGAATAATAGTCTAAACGTTATTAGTCCTAGAACCTCTTCTTCTTTTCCTGTACTCAGGAGGGGGAACAATGGGATTGAGAGGTACTTCTAATTTTTTTGTTGTTTCAGGAATTGCCATGGTCTTAAGAATTCGTCACAGGTTAGCTGACCAATGGGTAAGAAGCCTCTCTGGTTTTAACTAGTTTGGTCCTCAAAGAGCAGACCAGGTCTAATGATGAGACCCATTCTCAGAGCCTTTCCATGTTGTAGAACTTGCCAAAACTTGAACTCCATTAGGATAGCCTTCTCTAAGATCCTAGATACAAGCATCAGAGGAAAACTTTGTGTAGGCAAATCAGAATTTTGTTATTATTTAGTTTCAGATGTATCCAGCTCTCAGGTCATATAAAATTTAAGTAGTAAATTTTGAAATAAAGAGCACAGTGGACAATACAATGGACTTGGATCCAGAAGACAGGTACAATTATTTTGTATGCTATTTATAAGCAGGGTGATGTGGCCTTAGGCAAATCACTTAATTGTTCTGAACTTCAGTTTTCTTATCTGTAAAATGAGTAATAATACTTTTAATGCTTATCTCACAGGTTTATTGTGAGAAAAGAGATTTGAAAGCTTAAAAGTGTTTTATAAATATGAGCTTATTAATAACACCATTGATCTATTAGGAGAAAAAGGATATAAAAGTAGTTGAGAAAGAGATAGGAGAGGAAAAATGAGTCTTTAAACCAGAGTTTCTTAACCTGAGATTTATGGATCCTCTGGGCATCCAAGGATAGATTTCAAAGGGTCCATGAATTTCATATTTTAATATTTTGGTAACTATATTTTGAATTAATCATTGGTTTCCTTTTTAATACTATTTATTTTATCCATTTAATTATATTATTATAAGAAGAGATCCATAGGCTTCATCAGATTCTCAAAGTGGTCCATGATATACAAAAAAAAGTTTGAGTCCCTTCTATGCTCATCTTTTTAGACTAAGTTGTTAGACTTCTAACTATGCTAACCTTGGGCTTAATACATTGGAACTTATCTCTGCTTTTCTGCTCTTTCTACTTTTCTTCCTACCACTAACCATACAAATACATAACTTCTTATGAATTAAGCCTACCTGAGAACTTACCTTAGATATCCTTTTCTTGACCAATTCATCTTTCACATATTGAGTCTGTGAGAATAGAAATGGTCCTTTGTAGTATATTAGGACCAATATCATATTTATTTGCCCAAATTGCTTCTTTTACATGATCAATTTGTTAAATCCCTCAAACAAATTGGTGAGATTATAGGATATGGTTCTTTCTCAGAATTGTCCCTCCAATAGAAGCAAACATGTAGGGCAGCTGGGTAGCTCAGTGGATTGAGAGTCAGGCCTAGAGATGGGAGGTCCTAGGTTCAAATCCGGCCTCAGACACTTCCCAGCTGTGTGATCTTGGGCAAGTCACTTGACCCCCATTGCCCACCCTTACCACTCTTCCACCCAGGAGCCAATACACAGAAGTTAAGGGTTTAAAAAAAAACTTAAAAAAAAAAGAAGCAAACATGTACTCTTTCATCTTTTTGAGAAGTCACAGAGAACTACTCTAAATAGTTTCCAGTGGCTAAGAAAATTTCTAAGATGATTGCTGATTGAAAGTCAGAGGACAGATTCTTGTCAAAAAACCCTTTCTTTTCCTTTGGTATATTAAACTGAGATATGAAGCAATTTATCCCCTTTCATTTTTTTAAAAACCCTTGCCTTCCTGGGGCAGCTGGGTACCTCAGTGGATTGAGAGTCAAGCCTAGAGATGGGAGGTCCTAGGTTCAAATCCAGCCTCAGACACTTCCCAGCTGTGTGACCCTGGGCAAGTCACTTGACCCCTGTTGCCTACCCTTACCAGTCTTCTGCCTTGGAGCCAATACACAGTATTGTATTGGCTCCAAGACAGAAAGTAAGGGTTTATTAAAAAACAAAAAACAAACAAACAAAAAACCTTACCTTCCATCTTAGAATCAAGTGGGTATTGGCTCCAAGGCAGAAGAGTGGTAAGGACTAGGCAATGGGGGTTAAGTGACTTGCCCAGGGTCACATGTTTAGGAAGTGTCTGAGGCCAGATTTGAAACCAGAATCTTCTATCTCTAGGCTTGGTTCTCAATCCATTGAGCCACCTATCTACTCACTCCCCTTTTCTTTTCAGATACTTTCTGTCTCTTGGACTTTTTAGACTGAAGTTCAGCAAGTCCAGGAAAATATGGCTGCACCCTGGTAAAACTGTCTCAGCAATTGGGCTAAATCAGATAGAAGGTAACTGACAAACTTCAAACCCACTGGAATTTTTTCCAAAGGCCATAAAGGCCAATGAAGCAGGTGCTATGGAGTGCTTAGAGCTTGGTTAGACAACAAAGATGTCAAGGTCATCCATTATATCCTGGGCCATCATCCGTTATTCTAACTTTCATCTTGCCACTGGATTTGGATGACTCTGGAAGAGAGAGTGAGGCTGATAGGGCTGTGCAGCTCTGCCTCACTTAAATCTAATTCACTCCAGAGTTAAGACATCACCATGTGATGTCATTGGTCCTCTTTGAAAATGAAGGATGAAGAGTAGGGAGTCTAACAGCTTTTTTGGAGTGTCTGATTTATTCATGGGTTCCTATGTGTCTTATGTTTTGTGCATTTGCATGGGTGTGTGTGTGTGTGTATGTGTGTGAGAGAGAGAGAGAGAGAGACAGACAGACAGACAGAGCGGAAATGAAGGCTGCCCCATACATGACATCCATATTGTACACCAAGTACCTATGCAGGAATGGGGACCCTATTACCTATCTTTGGGAAAACCAAGACATGATCTATACCTTTGCTTTATTTTAGAGTTACCAAGGGATGGGCATGAGCCAGAGAGAGAAGCTGACCCTTCTAAGGCTCAAACCCTCCTCCCCTCCCCACATTGAACCTGTTTTGTGTGAATCTGGAGACAGGAGGTGGGAAGCAGGAGGCAGCCATTGGCCAGAAGTTACCGAAGTATATACAACTGTGCTGGAAAATACTTCAACTATTTATAAAACTTTAAATTGTTTTAAAACTTATCTAATCATGTTTAACAACTTTGGATCAGTAAAACAACATTTGGGTTTGGTCTATAGGTCCATGAATTAGTGTAGTTCATTCTAGCTTGGATTTCAGGGTTGGTTTGATTCACTTCACTGATAGTCACAGCCTTTGGGTGAAGGTAAAAATGAAACATTTAAAGTTTACCCCTAGTTCATTAGCAACGATTCATTCTGAGAACCTGAAGAGGGACAGGAGGGACATTACATCAATCAGAACCATCTAGGTAGAGCTTAAAGCTCATGCTCAAGTAGCCTGGACATTTGGTCCTTTTCCTCCATTTTTTACATAGAGAACTGGTGTAACTTGTTCTTTCCAGTTGTAAGGATGGGGGATGGGACAAAAAGAGCCAGAAGAAGGCCGTTGGTGACAGTTACTGACAGTTGGGACCAGAGAGGATTCTGGGAGGCTCTGGAGGAGGAAGGGGGAGAGGAGGACTTCCCGTGGAAGACTGAGAGAGGGAGGAGGAGAACATCTCAGCTCCAATCCAGTTCTGAGGGCTTCCTGAGCATCTTTCTTTGGACATTGAAACCCTGATTCCCTGGTCAAAGGCATCCCATAGCTTCTCACTCAACAAGACTTCAATCAACGAGTTAGCTAAGTTTTGGGGCTCCATTTTGGGACGATCTCTTAGGCTCCTTCTCCCATTACCCAACCTTGCTGAGAGACCCTTTCCAGTCTAACTTGCAATTATAGAGGAAGGATAGAAATATAAACAGAAGGAGAAGGGGTGGGAGATGCTTAGGAGTGGGAACCCCAAAGGTTCCCACCTGAGTGACGGATCCCATAGAAATAGAGAAGAGGGCACCCCAAAACCCTGCTGCCCTTCACCCCTTTCCCCAATTCCTATATTGATATTAATAAAAGACATTTATTAGTCAAATAGCATTCCAGAGAGCCTGAGAGACAAGGGAGAGGGGAATCACAGCTTGGTCTGGCTGCCTCCATCTTGAAGCCAGACCACCCACTGTGCAGTTGACTGACCTCAGGGGAGGCTTGCGTGAACCCCGCCCTCATTCAGAATTGGATTGGGGTCTCCCATAACTCATCTTAAAGGAAAGCCTTGCCCCCAACTCCTGTGAGGTGGCACAACCATCCAGGTCACCCAGTTTTGGGGTGATACCCCCTCAAAGTCTCAGAGTGTATATATGGCAGGAGGGGAGAGCTAAAAGAGAGTCTCACCTCATAGACTTTCTCTATCTCCCCTCCATCCCTAACATTTAATTACTGGCTCTCTTAATTATTATACAGGCCAGTTCTGCTCTTGATCTTTCCAAGTCCTCCCAGCTTGGCCAGAGTCCAGGCCATTCATAGAAATATAATGCCAAACACAAATTGTGTGAAAACCCCAAACCAAAAAATATGGAAGCAACTTTTTGTCATTTGAGAAAAAGAGCAGTTTTCTTGTTCAAGGCTTTTTCACCAAGGCAGGCACCTTTGGTCATGGAATGCTTTACAGATAGCATTTACAAATGGAATTGATTATATACAAGTATTCCATTTTCAAATAGTGGAAGTACAACTTAGCCAACAGCTGCTATTGATGTGCTAATAGAAAAAAAGAAAGGAAACTACTCTTATTCATCTGAAAATATCTGGGGAATTTTAAATGCTATTATTACTCAAGCAGGGATTTTACCAGGATAAATGAGCTAATGCCCCTTATTCTGAGAAAATGAATGAAGAAAACTTGAATAACTTGACAACTTTTTTCTATGGGACCAATGATAGTATTTTTAGAGGGTCCTTAATTCCATTGGACATTTATTAAGTATCTACCCTGTGTTGGCTACTGCAGATACAAAGACAAAATAAAAAGTAAATTCAAGAGGGAAAGAGTACTAATCACTGGGAAGAATCAGGTCTGATTTTGACCTTGCAAGAAAGAAGAATTTTTCTCAAGTAGATGGGTCCTCCAGAGATGGTGATTGCATGTGTTATGTAAATCCTGATGGTAAAGGATTTGGAGCTGGGTAAAGGTAAATGTAGATCCTATGAGAAACACTTAAGTTATAATTAGTGAATCTCAAAGGACCATACACTGTAGAAGATGTTGTTTAAATGATGAATCTGCTAAACCCAAACTCCAGTTATAACAGTATCCCAGAGATACTAGCCAGGCAATGAATCTGCAGTTAGAATTATACAGATATCTTTATCTAACTGACACACTGAATTAATGGATAATGCTTAGGTTGACTGTGAATTAAACTGCTTTGTAAGGTATAATACTCCTCTTCCCTCCAATTATCCTATGGATATGATCTACTAAACCCTAGGATTTTTGATGAAGCTAAGTCTCAAGTAAATTTAAAGATTTATTATTAACAGACTTAGGGAAGGGAAAACAGGAAATGGCTGGGAAGAAGGGAACAGGAAGTCCTTAATTAATTAAGGCTAATGATGTTACTAATGATCTTGAAGTGATGTTAATCAGGTTAAACAGCCAAACTGGCCCAACCTAAATCAAGGTTACTCTGCTGATAAGGTGTTGATGTTTCTTCTTGATGGTTAATTCAGGATCAGGGACCAATGAAGTAGTTTGAAATAGGTTGCTGGTTGATGGCTGAATAAGCTCACTTAAAGCCTACCCAAAACCACCCTTTCCAACTCAATCTAAAAATCTAAGAGCCCTGTCAGTTCAAAATCCTGGCTTTTATACCTGAGCCCCAACTGCCCTTGGCACCTGCCAAGCTCCTTTCAGGCTTGGTTCATTCTACATTCCAAGCAGGTAACTGTCCATCATCTTGATTTCAACATGGCTGTTCAATTTATCATTACACATATGTGAAGGCACAGATATGAATGATGGAATCCTGTGTGTAGGAAATAGCAAATAGACTAGTTTGACTGGAATAGAGAGCATGTAAAGGGGAATAATATGAAATAAGAGTAGAAAAGTGGGTGGGAGATCAAGGCACTAACCCAGCATTGTTTCATTATGTATTATGCTCATGGTCACTAAGTGAGCTAGATAAAGGAATTGAACTATGGATTACAGAATATTAATTCTATCACACTTGCTATGTGATAGGTTAAGTCACTTAGCTTCTCTGTGCCTTAACTTTCTCATCTGGAAGCTAAAGGTGATGTAACGGTTACTTCTTGTCAGATAAAGCTTAAAGATGCATTTCAACCCAAGACTACATTTATATACCTAGATGTGACAGTAATAACACTGGAAGCATGGGCCACAAGTGACATCTAAAAATGTTCAATTCAGAGATGATGAATTAATACAAGAATAGGAAATGCATTTTTGGATGTGACCAGTGTGGGAATCTGTTTTGCTTGATGATTTTTTTTTGGTTATAACTTTTATTGTCATCTATATACAGTCTGGTCTCATATCCATCTGTTCTTTCTTTCATTTAACATTATTTGAGGGCCTACTATGTTGCAAGATAGTAGACAAAGCAAGGAAGGAGATTAAAGGATCATAGATTTAGAGTTGTGAAGCATCTTAGAAGCAATCAAGTTCAACACTTTCATTTGATAGAAAAGGAAACTGAGATAAAAAAAATGTACTTGCCTACTGCTAGTGTGTGAGGCGAGATTAAACTCAAGTCTTTCTGACTCTAAGCCCCTGGGTTATCCATTGCTTCATGCTGCCTCTCATATAAGGTAATAAGATACTTTCCCTCAAATAATTTAGTCTAGTAGAGAATATAAAAACTATTTACTTCAATACTTTAAGGATCTATGATATCAACAGTATGGGTATTACCTTCTCCATAAAAGATTATAGCTTTGTGTACTATAGTAAATAATCATGAATTCCTGTGGTTGAAAAAATTCATTACTTTGTGGCTAACCTTTGGTGCTGAATCTTTACAAGTTTAGCTAGGCTGGTCTTTTACTATTGGATCTGTACTCAAAGTTTTCCAGTTTAGTGCTAACCTACCAGAGCTTACATTCTGCTGATAGAGCTTCTGAACACCATCACCATCATCTGAACACACTTTCATGAGGCAGCAGAGTAGCACTTCAGTGGAGGAAGAAGTATGAACAAATAACTATAATACAAAGTAGAATCAATAAAGTAGAATGTAAATAAGCATATATATGAAGTACAAATAAAGGACTATAAAAACTCATAGAAGACAGAGATTACTTCTAACTAGGAAATCAGGGAAAATTTCAATGAGTATGTAGAATTGAACTGGGCCTTGAAAGGTAGGTAAGATGGGTAGAGGACTTTCTAGATGCAGGGGAAAATGAGGAATCTGGTACTTGAAAGAAGTAGATGATGGAAAGGATGGAAGGGTGGTTCAGAGCCAGGCTGTGGAGGGCCTTGAATACCAGCCTAGGAATTCGGGGTTCATTGGTGGGCCATGGGCAACAATTGAAGGCTTTTGAGCAGGATTATAACACGCTCAGAGCTGTGTATTAAGATTTGTCTACCACCTACGTGTAAAATGGATCAATGTGTTATATGGACTAGGGTGAGCTTATAGGAAGGAGATAAACCAGTTAGGAGGAAGCAAGCAGTAGTTCAGATAAAGAGAGCTTAAAGTAAGGTAGTAGCATTAAAGACAGAAAGGAGGGAATTGATAATTTTTATATGATACAAGAGTTTTATCTATCCTCCTTCCCTTCTTCCTTCCCTCTCTCCTCCCCTCCTTCTCTTCCTTTCTCCCTCCCTCCCACCCTGCCTTCCTTCTTTCCTTCCTTCTGTCCTTCCAGATATTTTGTATCTCTAAAATATCTGATTCTATGGTTATAAATTGTTTTGCTTTATTTCTTTTGTTAATGGAAAAATCTAGTTTTTTACCGATTCATATAAATTTTAGTTGCTCAGATGAAGTGTTGTAGAATCATCTTATAAGGAGGTGATAATAATCCAGTTCAACCAACCAACCCATTTATGGGGAGCTAATATGAATTAAGTCTTGAAAATACAGCAATACTCCCTTGAAATACAGAAATACCCCTTTATTCCACTATTAAATCCTATTAAGAGGTTCCAAGGTGTAGTAGCTAGCAGTCTAGCCTTAGAGTAAAGAAGTATATTCAGGTCCTACATGAAAATCAGTAAGTCACAAACCTCTCAGATTCTTAGAAAAACCTCTTAGACTATAAGGACTAATTGATAATCTTTATCTAATGAGTGATTTCCTGCAGTTAATTAAATAACAAAATGCTATTAATTAATTCAATTAATTAATTAGCCAATTAATTGACAAAAAAACTTTATAAAATACCAAAGTTATAGCATAGAATCACTGATTTTGTGAGTTAAAATATCCTTAACTTTTAGGATTCTTTGGCCCCCAAGTACAGAGTGATAAATTCCACATCTCTTTTTCATGTGGAATTTCCTCTATAGAACTGGTATTTCCAAACTTCCCTGTTTATAAAACAAAGCCACTAGTCACAAAGTCAAAATTCTATTCTTCAACATTTATATTAGCCTACCAGGAGAATGTTGTACATGGTAATGGCAATAATGCACGATGATCAACTGTGAATGACAGCTATTATCATCAACGCTAGGATCCAGGATAAACTCTAAGAGACTCATGATGAAAAAGGCTAACTACCACCATGGAAGGAATTAACAAAACTATGAATGCATTATTTTTTTAAAGCCTTACCTTCCATCTTGGAGCCAATGTGTATTGACTCTAAGACAGAAGAGTGGTAAGGGTAGGCAATGGGGGTCAAGTGACTTGCCCAGGGTCACACAGCTGGGAAGTGTCTGAGGCCAGATTTGGACCTATGACCTCCCATCTCTAGGCCTGGCTCTCAATCCACTGAGCTACCCAGTTGCCCCCCTGAATGCATTATTGAAGCATGCCATTCTTCACTTTATGTCTGTATTGAGTTATTTTTCTTGTATAAGTGATGTGTCTTCTTCACAACATGATGAACATGGAAATATGTATTACATAATAATACATATGTAATACACATGTAAAATCTATATAATATTATATGCCATCTTAGGGGGGGAGAGAACATGAATTGCAAAATGTTAGAAAATGAGTATTAAAATTTGTATCTGCATTCAATTGGGAAAAAATATAATAAAAAAGGAAAACAAAAAGACAAAAAAAGGATAGTAGTCACCACCATTCTTTCTCCCATTTTCACCTTTTGCTGCTCTACATGTAATTATTTTGAGAAAATATATGCATTTGTTTGGAGTAGGTGCCCAGGTTTCCCTTAAAACAGTTCTATGAAAACCCAATGCAAAGAGAAATGGAGAAGCCAAAGATATTACTTTTCCTTTAATCTTTTTGGATGACTTTCATTTAGAACTTTGATTAATCTTTGATTTAAAAGGAAGTACCTAACATATCATAAATGCTTAATAAAGGCTTGTTGCCTTGCCTTATTGCCTTTGGTGGCCTCAACTTCTTTGAGGTCCTGGACATGCAAGCCAATGTTTATTTTCATGATTGAATGATTAATTTTCCTGTTTAATTCTATAGGAAATAATCTGATGTCAATATCTTCAAGTATTTTCTGGCCGAGAAGGATGGCTTTGTTGTATCGGGGTCCTTATAAGGACAGCCTTAGACCATGACAGTTCCCAGAAATGGTTTTACTCCTACAGGATGTAGTCATCACTGTTTGACACCAGATTGACATTCCTGGAAGCAACCACTCAGGAGTGCTATTTTTAGCAATCGTAGCAGCTAAGATATACTGCAGAAGAATCAGGAAGTAGTACCATACATTTTCAAAGACTCTTTGACATGCCACTATTTGGAGATATTTAATGGGTTCCTATATTGATGCAAGTCTTCAGGAAAAATAGCATTTACTGACACCAAGAGCCAGGGATCTCAGTGGTAAACACCAATTAGGTCTGAGGGCTAAAATAGTATTTGGTTTCAGACCTGAACAAAATCTTAGAAAAAAATAAATGTACTAGGATCCCCAATCTAAGACTAGTGGTGAGGTCTCCATATACATTTAAAGTAACTTTTGTCTTATTATGCTAGGGCTTCTCTATCTGAGCATTAATAGGCAATAGAACTCCTTCATTTTGGTATAAAACCCATGTTAGTTTTTTTTTTTTTCCTGCTTGCAGAATTGTTCTGATTTAACTACTAAGATATCTCTGGATAAACATAATCTTGAGGAAGGAAAGAGTGAGCCTAGTCCTTTGAAGTTAAAGATAAGGTAAGGAAAGAGGAAGGGAATAAGCATTTACAAAACATGTACTACGTGCCTGGCCACTGTACTTTACAAATATTATCTCAATCAATCCTTACAACAATCTTTCAAGGTAGGTGCTGTGATTACCTCCATTTTATAGTTAAGGAAACTGAGGCAAATAAGAGTTCAGTAACTTGATAGGGTTACACAGTAAGTTTCTAAAGCCAAATTTGAATTCAAGTCTTTTTGACTCCAGACTCAGCACTTTATCCACTTCCCACCTAGCTGCCTCAGGATGCATTTATTAAGGGAGATTTTATTGTGAGCCTACTTCAAGGCTAAACATTAAAATAATGTTTATAGTTCATAGAGGGATTTAGGCCAGGGAATCACAAAAGTTTTAGCAGTTCTCTTTGTAGTCTCCATTTTGTCTTAAAATAGTGTGCTTATTACTTAGGACAAACAATTTTGATTTTTTTTCTGTTTCATTTTATGACAGCAATGGTTATATGTATGTGCTTTTACTGATACTAGATTAACTAGGCTAACTGAGAACATCTCACTTTGACCACATGAAACTTGATTGAGCTGGTTTTCACACCTTTAATAAGTTTTCCATCAGTTGAGTGTTAGATTTAGTTAGATTTGTTCTATCATACAAAGTGTTTGATTATTCTCCACTGGGATGTTTTTAATTCTATGGATTTTTAGAATTGATACTGTGCCAAGGAAATGTACAAAAGTTTTAGCTTTCAAGAAGTACCCTTCAATAACTGTTAGAGATATTGCAGAGACTATTGGTGTCCCAAATCAAGACTGTTTCAAGAAACTTCAAATGGGAAAATATTCAAAATAAAAACTTAAAAAAAAAAAGAAAAAGAAACATCAAGCCCACAATGAAAGTCAATTGCACTAAAGGACAAAGGAAGGTACAATAAAAAATGAAAAACAAGGCCCAGAGCCAGGAAGGTGCTAGAACTCACTAGTTACCATTCAATAACTAATTGTTAAATGTTCAGTGTGAGTATTTATATCTTGGAAATTGGCAAATGCTACAAATTAGGCCTTGACTTATTATTTTGTAATATAATTGGACTTAAGAAAGTTATGGAGAAAATGTTAATATTGCAGATTAAACATAAAAATATATTATACAGGGGTAGGTAGGTGGCTCAGTGGATTGAGATCCAAGTGTAGAGATGGGAGGTCCTGTGTTCAAATGTGACCTCAGACACTTCCTAGCTGTGCTTGGGCAAGTTACATAATCCTCCTTTGCCTAGTCCTTACCACTTGTTCTGCCTTAGCACTGATACACAGTATTGATTCTAAGAGAAAAGGTAAGGATATTTTTTAAAAGCATATCATACATTTTTGGAGAACTAGTAATTAAACATTTATCAGTGCACCCTTGTCCATAAACAAAAAAAAAAACACTGTTGCAAAACAGCCCAATTAATCATCAGAAAACAAGCTAAAACCTTCAGAGTATCCTGGCAGTTGGAGGGGTTATTAATGGTTTCTCTACTGTGCAGTACTGGTTTCTTGAAGTTGGAAGAATAGTAAGATTGGGGGAAAAGCCAATTGCGTTTTTATTATGCTGCTATAATTGTCATGAGAAAAACTAAACCAAACCAAACCCTTGTCCTGGGTAAGATAATATGAAGACTGAAGTACTAAAGATTGGGAAAAGGCACTTTTTACTGATGATGCTTATTTTTTCATTGAAGAGTTTATCAAAACTATTGTTGGAATAAGTTCAGAAGTCTCCAAGATTTGATCATTTTCTTCTTTCTTTAAACGATCTACCCAAAAAACATATTTCAGGGATTACTTTATTGTAAGCCCAGAATTCTTATACCCATTGAGAAAATGATAAATTCTGATATATTAATATGCCAATAAACAGAATTATTCAAGAAATTCCCAAATGGAGATGGAATAATGCAATATGACCTTTTGGTCATGAAAAGTTTAGAAATATATCTAAGAGATGTTGAGTAACATCCTTCAATAGTCTGAGAAATTCACCTGATTTAAATTCTAATGAAAACCTATGGACTATAATCAAAGGCACACTTTAAAAAATCAACTTTAAAGGTTGCATATATAAAATATACAACGTGATTAGGGTATAATTTCATGATGAAGAATTTTAAAATATACATCAAAATTTTGAGAACTTTATATATTGTATGAATTAAATATCTGGGGGATCTCCAACCCAGTCTAATTCTAGAAGGACTCACTATAGCACTCAGAGTTACCATGTCTGAAACAGGTTGGATGCAGGCCTAATGGCCTGATGTAATGTGGTGTCAGACAGCATGATGTATGAGAGCTGTTGACCAGTGGCATGATCTGGGGGAAGGAGCTTAGGTTTAAAAAGCCAGGATGGGAAGTTCAGTTGCTCTTTTTGCTCCTGACCTTCTCCCTGATTTGTCTCTCTCTCTCTCTCTCTCTCTCTCTCTCTCTCTCTGTTACTCTCTCTCTCTTTTTTTCTCTCTCCCTCCCTCTCTCTCTCTCTCTTCTGGTGGCTTTTTATCCGGCTTGAGATCTCTGGCAAGCACTGGTGACTGTGCCTGCTGGAACCTAGGACTGGGATCCTACTTAAGTTACAAAGGCTGGAAACCTTATTTCCCTCTTTCTCTCTCTTTTTCTAATAAATACTTACAAATATAGTATAAAGTCTCTTAGATTAACTTTTATTTATAACAATACTAAATAATGCATAAAATGTAACCATAGCAAAAAGATATACTTCATATTAAAAGGTTTTTTAAAGATACACAATGTTTTAGAATATATTATATGTCAGTTGGTTTCTACAAGGGCAGATTCGTACTGAAATTTCCCAATTCCTATATTCCCAGAACATCTTATATTCATTTTGTGTATTTTTTTTCTGGCATTATCATGCTGAACATATTTCCATATTGATCATTTTTGTAAGAGAATAATCATATGTAAAATCAAAACCCAAGTAGATTAAAATGAAAAATAGCATGCTTTCTTCTGTATTTGAACTCCAACAGTTCTTTCTCTGGAGGTGGATAGCATTCTTTGTCATAGGTCCCTCAGAATTGTTGTGGATCATTGTATTGGGTTTTTTTTGGTTGTTGTTGTTGTTGTTTTTAAACCCTTACCTTCCATCTTGGAGTCAATACTGTGTATTGGCTTCAAGGCAGAAGAGTGGTAAGGGCTAGGCAATGGGGGTTAAGTGACTTGCCCAGGGTCACACAGCTAGGAAGTATCTGAGGTCAGATTTGAACCTAGAACCTCCCATCTCTAGGTCTGGCTTTCAATCCACAGAGCCACCTAGCTGCCCCCATCATTGTGTTGTTGAGAGTGGCTAAGTTTATCACAATTGATTATTCCACAATATTGCTATTACTTGAGAAGCCCACTGAGGAAAGTAGCCATGTTTGCCTGAGATTGCTGGCAAGGTCCCTGTCTCTAACACAAAGACACTGCTGCTCTCAGCCAAAGATCATCATTAAACCCGGAGTCCTCTCTTACTCTGAAGAGCAAAGAAGTCCTTGTAACATGACTAAAAGTACCAAACCTGCCTTTCCCTAAGAACAGATTAGTAATCACTTTTTCTCAATTTGCTTACATCTGTAATAGCAACCCTAATAATTGTTCGTGTGTGAAGTCATTTTCATAAACATTACCTTGTGGGAAAGTAATACCCCTCCCCAAGAATGCTGTAATGTTTAATATTTTACTCTACATAAAAGTCTTTCTCTTTGTCACAATAAAAGTAGATCATAGGCCCCAGGGATTGTTCCATGATTCTTCCATGTGGTCCTTCTCAGGCATCCTGGTCCAAATCTTTCCTGTCCTTCCCTCTTATCTCATTCTGTCTCTGTCTCTGTCTCTGTCTCTCTCTCCACTAGTCTCCTTAGCAGGCTAACTCTCTCTCTCTTCACAGCTACCGTGGCCCTCAGATCCAATCATTCATCACCGTGCCTCTCATGTATGCATGTGACAATTACTATGTACAATGTTCTTCTAGTTCTGCTTATTTCACTCTGTGTCAGTTCATGTAGGTCTTTCTAGCTCTTTCTCAAGTAATCCTATTCATCATTTCTTACAGCACAATAGTATTCCATCACCATAATGTACCACAATTTGTTTAGCCATTCTCTATCTGATGGATAAACCTTCATTTTCACATTCTTTGCCACCTCAAAAAGAGCAGCTATAAATATTTTTGTATAAGTAGGTCCTTTCCCCTCCTTTTAAAAAATTTCTTTGGGATTCAGACCTAGTAGTGGCGTTACTGGAACAAAGAGTATGCATTGTTTTATAGCACTTTGGGCTTAGTTCCAAATTACCCTCCAGAATGGTTGGATCAGTTCACAACCCCACCAGCAATGCATTAGTGTCCCAATTTTGCCACATCCCCTCCAACATTTATCACTTTCCTTTACTCTCTTATTGGCCAATCTGATAGGTTTGAGGTGATACCTCAGAGTTGTTTTCATTTGCATTTCTCTATGTATGTTCTATATATACTCACATATATATATATATACATGTAATCTTATGAAGCCAATGGCAATTTTTTAAATAACCTATGCCTAGTATAGTTTTTGGCATATAAACATTTAATTAATATTTGCCTATTGATTGATTTCTCTCTACCACGCTCAAACTCTTTAGCTTGATGTGATAATTGATTGTAAATAGATATTAATTGTAAATACTTGAAAAGATGGCTTAGAAGGGGCAGGTTCTCCTTTTTTGTGATCAGCTATGTGAGAGTCTTTGGAAAGTACCTAAAAAGAATGGGGGGAGTAGATAATGTATACCAGTAAGCATGGACAGAAAAGGAATATTTATTAATCATTGGTCTTGGTCTCTTAATATTTCAATGGGGTCTATTTTACAAATGAGTTGAATTGGGGTTTCTTCCAACAGGAGTTAGTGGGATTAAGGAAAAAATGAGGAGGGAGAAATAGTGAGTTAGTGATTTTAGATACGTAAAATGAGGGATTCAGTGCCTAGGAGAATAGGACATTGACCAGATAGGGAAACCTCATATAGATCACATGATAGGAGAAGTAAATAATAATGGCACCAGTCATCTTGATCCCACCATCCTGATCTACCAGGGAGTCAGAGTTTGAGAACCAGAGAGAAAAATATTTAAGCAAAATTACTTATAACTAAGAACTAAGAATAGCACTAGCCTTAACTATTATCTAGTAGAGATATTACATTAGACTTATTAGAACAGAAAAATTCATATTCACTAACTAGGTGGAAGGAGGAAGCCTAGAATCTATCCAAAGAGAATCCTAAGACCCAGTTCCACTGAAACTTTCAGGAAAGGACAACAGAATGATTCAAATAAATCCCTATGGGGCAACCTGTACTTAAAGAAAGGAATCTTGGCAGTAAAGATATTTTCTTTTTCATAAGCCTGGAAAATCAGGTAAGCAGTAATGGAAGGCAGAACAACAGTATCACAGCTTGGAGCCAGAGAGAAACCAAGTGCTCAGGGTGATGTTGGGCTAGGCATTTGATTCAATTCAGTTTACAAATATTTTTGAAGTGGATGCTATAAGAACCCATTGGGCTAGGGGACACAAAGATGCAAATAATATAGTCTTCGAACTTAAGGAAGCAGATTCAGTATTTGATAGTGAAAAAAAAATACTGGTTTTGTAATTAGCAGAATTAGGAGACTGGTTTTGGTATTAGGAAACCTGGCTGTGATATTTTCTATTTCTAAACATGGAAAAATATTAAAAAAAAAAAAAAGAAAGAAAGAATCCTGGTGTAATTTAGTAAATCCATTTGGAGTCAAGAATTCAAAGAGTATTTAAGGAGAAAAAAATCTAAGAACTTACAAATATAAAGCTGTTTCCTAGAGGGCAGGGACTGTTTTGCATTTTGTATTTGAATGGAAGCTGATTTCTTAGAACTTAAGACTTAGGAAATTATATTGATAGAAGAATTGTTTTTTCTCTTCCAAAAATCATCAAATAAGCAATAAAATTGTTCATCCATACATATTTTGCCTCTGGCTGATGGTATCCAGCATTCAAATAAGAGTAAAGCTGTACATATACTCAGAGGGAAGTTAGGGCTTCACCATAATTCCTCATTCTGGTAGTAATAGTATTTTTGCTCCTGAGATTTTTTCTTGTTGATGGTCTGAGCAAAATATAGAACAATTTTTTTTATTTCCACAGAAAAGAAAGGAGAGGAGAAGAGGAAAAAAGGGGAGGAAAGGAGAGAAAAAGGGAAAAAAGGAAGGAAGGAAGCAAAGAAGGAAGGAAGGAGTAGGGAAAGGAAAAGAAAGGAAGGAGAAAGAAGGGAAGAAGGGAGAAAGAACATCTGCTTTCATTTACTAAGATTCCATAAAGCAAAACCTTGCTACCTGCTAGAGCTATAATTTGTCAGCCAGTAAAAGTAAATGTTGGCCTTCTGAGAATAGTATTTGTTCCATGTTGGAAAGCAACCATGTGATTCAATACGTGTGCTTCTTCATACTTATTATAAATTAAAAGTGATTTTTCCATCAAAAAATCAATTAGATTTAGGAAAAAAAAGTATTTTGGATTCATCTGCTCTAGAACTTTTAGCCCCAAAGAACAAGTAATATCTTTCCAAAAGAAGTTACTATTCTCATTCATAGAAGAGATCACAGAACCATAAATTTAGAGCTGGAAGAGATCTTAGGAGGTTATCCAGTTCAATTTACTTTATAAATGAAGAAGCTGAGGTCCAGAAAAGGTAAGCCAAAGTCAATCAATAAGCATTTACTAAATACCTATTTGGTGCTAGGAACTATGGTCAGTGCTAACGTTACAAAAACAAAAATGACACAACTTCTGCTTTCAAGGAACTTTAGTAAATAGATGAACTGGGATCTAAACCCAGGTTCCTTGACTCTAAGGCTGTCATGATTTAAGTGTATAGTAGTATACTATAGTATAGTAGATATAGTAGGTATAGTAGATAGAGCCCTGGACCTGGAGTCAGCAAGACCCAAGTTGAGATCTTGGGCAAGTTACTTAACTTCTAACTGCCTCAGTTTCCTCATCTGTGAAAAGGGAATACATAGCACCTACTCTAATAAATTGCAACTGTCAAATGAGATACTATGTATAAAACACTTTGTAAACCTTAAAGCTCTATGTGAATGCTTGCTATCATCATCATCATCATTACACTACATTGCTTCTCCTAACAGAATAAAATGGTAAACAGATACACAGTGGTCCTAAATTTGGTAAATTGAAGCTGCAAAGACTATAACATTAGTGCAAAGGAGGAGACATAGAGGTGAGTGCTTAGCAGTGGTCCAGGTTATTCCTCCTTCCTAGCAAGATCCTTCCTTTTCTAATATACATATCTAAATCCTCCATATCTTCTAGGGACCAGTCCAAGTCCTATCAGCTGATTTCCCCCCTCCTAGAGTGATTTCTTCCCAGATCTCTAATAATTGTATATGCCACTCCCTTGGCACCTAACATATTCATATGCTTCCTAGTATATACTATTTTCCTATCTTTTCAACTAGATAATAAGCCCCTTGAGAGTAGGAACTTAGTCTAAGTATCCTCCACAGTGACTTGTACATAGCAGTAACACTGTAACAAACATTTCAATAAATGTTTGGTAAATGATTGCAGATGGTTCCTTTTGCCCCTTATGGAACCATTGATAGGCGTTCCCATCCCCTTCGGAAAAGCCCACTGATCGTACTGGCTTACTGTCTCTAGGATACAATCCAAAAACTCCCCTGTTTGGCATCGAAGATCCTTTATAATCTGGCTCCAATCCATCTGGACTGATTTCATATTACTCCCCCTCACATTCCAACCCAACTGGGCTTGGGAAACTCATTGTTCCCTATATACAGTATTCCTTCTCCAATTCAATGCCAGACACTGTATTAAATGCTGAGGATACGAATTAAAAAAAGGAAAGAAAGAAAGAAAAACAGTCCCTGCCCTCAAAAAGAGTATAATCTAATGAGAGAAGGTAACATACAATAAGAAGCTGAAAAAGGGTAGGATGTGGAGAGGGGCCACCAACCAAGGCTTCATGAAGTAGAAAAGAAGCAGAAATGTTGATGGAAAATGGAGAGTTACTTGGAAAGTTCAGATCCCAGTCTTCTGTAAAGAAAGGTTTTTAGGGAAGTTTAATGTTCCACCCTCTAGTCCTCAAATCAGAGGGGAGAGGCAACTGAAGGGGTGAAGCTGCCCCTCATGTTTGGAATGCTCTTTTGCATTAACTCTTTCTCTTAGAATTACTAGCTCTCTTCAAAATTCTGCTTAGGTTCCCTTTTCTACCTGAGGTTACTTCTAATTTGTTGGCAAACCCCAAATCACATTGTATTTACTTAGTATATATTTTTAGTTACTTAACTGGTGGTGCACATTGTTTCCATCCAGTAGAATATAAGATCCTTGAGGGCAGGGACTATTTGTTGTCTTCTTATTTTTTAAGTGCCTACATGGTTCCTAATAGATGCTAGGTATTTAACAAATACTTGTTTCTGGGGAACCCCTGAGATTGCAAAATTACTTTTAGGTATAGTAGCTATCATCAAAATCTTACCACTATTCAACCTCTTCCATAAGGTGCTTTGTAAATCTAGTGAAATCTAGTGAATCTAGTGTAAATCTAGTGAAAATGGAATCTATTTAAAGCTGCATGTCATTCAGTGGAATTTGGTTTAGTCAGGTCTTCCTGAAAAATGTACTCTTCCCTTCTCCAAATCACACCATCTGCTATATGTATCATTTTGGTAATGAATAATATTTTTCCAGAAGAGGTATATTACCAGAGCCAATTTGTGTAAACACTTCACATTTTAGTGATCCTTCAATCTGTCTTCTCTAGGAGTGTTCTTATAACAGCATGGACATGAGTGTTGCAAGGCAACCTCTGAGAATGATGGCAGAGGCCTCTGACATTGCATGGTGTTCTAGTCACACTGTATTGGGTTGGTCTGTCTACATTTCATATTTGGGGCAAAAAAACGGGTGCATTCAGAAAGTAGCTATCTCTGGAGAAAATTGCTCCCTTTTGGTTGATCACAAGTCCCTTAAAGGAGATGCCTCCTTCAGAAGCAACGGCATAGGTTAAGCAGACACTGGCAACTCAATGATACTTCTCTTTTTTAAGAAATCTTTTATTACTTAGGTATATCATCTTTAACATCTTAATTTAGAACTATTAAAATTGCCTTAAATTTCTCCCAAGTTGTCATGCACATACAATTTGTCTTTCTAATTAGACTATAACTTATTTTATGGAAACAACTTTATTTCCACTTCTTTCACATTTACCTTTTTTTCCCCTCCATCTTTAGGACACAAAGACCAGTTGTGAGATGTGGGTTCACTACACTTCCATGATAGGGGAGGAGAACCCGGAATAGTGAACAGTAGCTACTGACAAGGTTGTCACTGGTAGGAAAAGGAACAGGCTGGGAAGGAGTTCATCTGAGGCATAATAGAAGACTGAGAAAGTGGTAATATGATAATATTTTAATTAATTATTCTTGCTTCCTAGATTCCAGGTTCAGTTGTTTCTAATTGTTGAAGTAGTATAAAGTACTGTCAGCACCTTCTAAATTTTGGTGCTCTACAACATCAAAACCTTGCACTAGTTAGAGCTCTAACTTGCTTAGTAAATGCTTGCTTAATCAATGAAAAAAAGAAATAATATTTGATATTTATATAATGCTTTGATGTTTGCAAAGAACTTTAAATATATTATCATATTTTAGCCTAACAACAGTCCTTTGAGATGAGTACTATGGTGATTATTATCTACATTTTACAGATGGGGAATCTAAGGCTCAAAGGAATTAAGTGGCTTGTCTATGGTCACACAATTGCTAAAGAGGATTTGAATCCAGTCTCCCTGAATCCAAGTCCTCATTTCTCTACAATATGGCAGCACTCGATAAAATGGTAGTCAGCCAATATTACGTTCAACAAATCATACAGCAAATATTCTTCTTTTAAGGAGATTCAATAAATTGAGTGTTATGCTTCTGGAGTGCTCATGGCTACTTGCTGCAGTGATGCATTAGGAATATTGATTCATTCAAAACATTTGTGTTCACTGTGGAGGACCCAGTTGTATAGGAAAGATTAGTGCTTAGCAGAGTGTCTGGAACATCTGTTGTTGTTCATTTGTTTCAGGCATGTCCAACTCTTTGTGGCCCTCTTTGGGGTTTTATTGGCAAAGATACTAGAGTGGTTTGCTATTTCCTTTTTCAGTCTATTTGACAGATGAGGAGACTGAGGCAGATAGCATGAAATAACTTGCTCAGGGTTACACAGCTAGTAAGTGTTTGTGGTCAGATTTAAACTCAGGAAGAGTTTAATGTTAGTTAACATTAAAAAATTGAACTCAGAAAGAGTTTAAGTGCTTAATATATTGATTTAGCTTATTGACTGACTGAATGACTTGTAGAGTGGAAAACTCAATGGATTTGGAGTCAGAGGACCTGAGTTCATATCCTACCTGAGTCACTTACAACCTGTGCAACCTTGGACAAGTGACTTCCTCTCCCTGGACTTTGGTTTCCTCATCTATAAAATGGAGAGTTAGATCATTTAGTCCTTGAGAATCCTTTCTGCTCTAAATCTATGATTCCATAATCTGATAATTACAAATATACAGAACCATAACTATAGTGGGATAACTAGGGATTTGACCAGAATGTCACAATTTAGGATACTGATAGCACTTACAGCTTTTCAGCAGGGCTAAACTTTCTATTTAGTAAAAATAATGAGTTCAAATAAGAGGTTACCAAGTGACTTATTTTCTCACTATACCACAAATGAACTTGCCTAAACATCTCAGTTTTTCTCTTTTCTATTTCCCCAACCTCTTAACCTGGAGGTAACCTCAGCAGTTGCCTCATGCTATCCTGGAGTTTCCTTGTCTAAATTTGTCTTTTAAAAGTTGATTTGCAAGTACCTTTCTTTCATGTTGCTTATCCCAGGTTTATGTGGCACAATTTACCCTAGTGGGAACATTTCTGGTTCCATGCCTGCTAGAGTGATGAGGTGGAAAGGACATTGAGATAGGAATCAGGAAACCTGTATTCTAGGACTAGCTTTGCCTTTTAACTACTGGTGGAAACTCCAGTAGGCCATATCTTCCCTCTGAGCTTGTTTCTTCATCTAGAAAATGTGAGGGGATAGGACTAAATTTTCTTTAACACTCCTTCCAGTTTCATGAATTTTGTCCTTCAAATTGCCCTCCTTGTTTTCGTCTAACTGGGGTTTTTTACTTTGTTTTTTGTTTTGTTTTTAATTTCACAATGTGAGGTTGCTTTTTGAGACAGAATAATTTGTCTCCATTTTGTGAATGAATGTCAGGATTTCTGTCCTAGAGTCAGGATCTCTGGTGAGCCATTTTGCAAGGGCTCTGAAAACCACCTTTCTGTATTACACAAGCAGTTGTTGTAATCAAATTGGCCCAGCGCCTGCAGCAAGCTGTGTGACTCAGTGACAGTTGCCATCAGGGCACCAAGCAAGAGACAAAGGACTAATACATTGGGAAGTTCCAGTGACCAAAGCATACATGTTTATTTAATAGCTTTGGATTAGTTTGGTTTTAAAATAGAATTTCTTCTTTAAATATTATCCTCAGCAAACAACAAATTTGAGGGAAAATTTTGTTGCAAGTATCTCTGACAAAAACCTAATTTCTCAAATATATAGAGCACTGAGTCAAATTTATTAGAATACAAAACATTTCCCAATCAAAAATGGTTAAAGGATATGAACAGGCAGTTCTCAGATGAAAAGATTAAAACTATTGGTAGTCATATGAAAAAATGCTCTAAATAACTATTAAATTAGAGAAATGCAAATGAAAACAACTCTGAGGTACCACCTTACACTTAGCAGATTGGCTAAAATGATAGCAGAGGAGAGTAATGAATGTTGGAGGTGATGCGGCAAAATTGGGACATTAATGCATTGCTGATGGAGTTGTGAACTGATCCAACCATCCTGGATGGCAATTTGGAACTATGCCCAAAGAGCGCTAAAAGACTACCTGCCCTTCAATCCAGTCATACCATTGCTGGGTTTGTACCCCAAAGAGATCATAGATTACAAGACTTGTACAAAAATATTTGTAGCCGCACTTTTTGTGGTGGAAAAAAGCTGGAAAACGAGGGTATGCCCTTCAATTGGGGAATGGCTGAACAAATTGTGGTATATGTTGGTGATGGAATACTATTGTGCTCAAAGGAATAATAAACTGGAGGAATTCCATGTGAACTGGAAAGACCTCCAGGAATTGATGTAGAGTGAAAGGAGCAGAGCCAGAAGAACATTGTACACAGAGACTATTACTGTGGTAATATTGAATGTAATGGACTTCTGTACTAGCAGCAATGCAATGACCCAGGACAATTCTGAGGGACTTGAGAGAAAGAACGCTACCCACATTCAGAGGAAGAACTGCAGGAGAGGAAACACAGAAGAAAAACAACTGTTTGAACACATGGGTTGATGCGAACATGATTGGGGATGTAGACTTGAAACTACCACACCAATGCAACTATCAATAATATGTAAATAAGTCTTGATTGATGACACATGTTAAAACCAGTGGAACTGTACGTTGGCTATGGGGGAATGTGAAGGAGGTTGAAGGGGAAAGTAAAAACATGAATCATATAACCATGGAAATTTTTCTAAAAAAATAAAATATTTAAATCTTTAAAAAAATTATCAATAATTTTTTCTACATGTAGCTTTAAAAAAAGCATTAAAAATAAATACATAAATGTTAGCCTTGTAAGCATGAATAGAAGAAACAGGAAATGGAGATGGGGTAGATGAATGAAATAGAATAGAGAATGGTATAATTGAGAGGTGTACCCCTCCACTTAGATATGTACATCCTTAATTTACTTTTCACTTAAGATGAATAGATATTTTATAATTATAATAGATGCTTGATTTTCTGGATTATTGACTATATTGCACTAAGAGGAATACTCTTAACAGCAATACTCTCTACTTTGTCTGGTTTTAGATCTAGTCTTTCCAGATTTAGTATATATCTAATCTAATTTGAAACAGATTAGCTAAGGACCTCTAAGTGGCCATCTAATCCTTTTTATTATGAGAAAACTGAATCTCTGAGGATAAGTGACTTAGCCAAAGTCAGGTATTAAGTACTTGACATGATTTGAACTCAGCTTCTGGGACTTTAGATCCAGTCATGTTTCCATTTTACCATGCAGCCTCCTTAGCTTATTGCAACTACTTGTATAATCTTTGTGCTCTTAATTGCCACTTTAGTTTAGGATCAGTTTTCTGATTTGTAAGGATATCTAAAGCAAGGACTTGTAAGATTCTTAAAGAAATTTTGTTTTCTGCAAAGAACAAATCAAAACCCACATACACAAAAGTAATGGTGTCTTACAAAGTTAGACCTTTGTTGGGTGGAAGGTTGAAAAATAACTCCAGAACATGGAAACTTAATCAAATGGTAAAGCAATCATTGGCAAAGCAAAGTTGGTACTTGCTTTTAACTAGCTGTCTAAGTTTATTCAGAAAGGTAGGTTTGAAAAATTAAGAAGTATTAGGTTAGTGAGGATATTGTGGGTCATTTGGTACCAATCAATTAAAAAACATTTGTTAAGCATTTACTATGCTAGGAAGAGACAGCTGGATATCTCAATAGATATAGAGTACTGAGACTGGGGTCAGGAAGATCTGAGTTCAAATTTGACTTCAGACACTTATTAGATGTATGACACTTGGCAAGGCATTTGACCCTATTTGCCCCAGTTTCTTCATCTTTAAAATGAGCTATAGATGATATCTGTTGGTGATGGAATACTATTATGCTCAAAAGAATAAAGAACTGGAGGAATTCCATGTGAACTGGAATGACCTCCAGGAATTGATGCAGAGTGAAAGGAGCAGAACCAGGAGAACATTATACACAGAGACTGATACATCGAACATAATGGACTTTTCTACTAGCAGCAGTGCAAGGATCCAGAGCAAGGCTGAGGGACTTATGAGAAAGAAGACTAGCCACATTCAGAGGAAGAACTGTGGGAGGAGAAACACAGAAGAAAAACAACTGCTTGAACACATGAGCTGATGGGAATATTATTGGGGTAGACACTAAATGATAACTCTAGTCCAACTACCAATAATATGGAATTAGGTCTTTATATGTAAAACCCAGTGGAATTGTGCATTGGCTAAGGGAGGCTAGGGGGGGTTGAGGGAGAGGGAAAGAACATGAAATATGTAGCTAGGGGAAAATATTCAAAATAAAAATGAAAAAAACTAAATTAAATTAAAAAACAAATAATGAATCCTCAAAAAAAATGAGCTATAGAAAGAAATGGTGAACCACTCCAGTATCTTTACTAAGCAAACCCCTAAAGAGTCATACACAACTAGAGACTGAAAAAGAGCAACAAAATGTGTCAGGTGGAGTTCTGGGTATACAAAAAGAGGCAAAGAAAAGCCCCTTCCCCCAAGGAAAACCAAGTATTGTGCTAGAAAGTAAATGGTGTTAGTGTTGCTATATCCCTCCTATTGGTTGTCTTCCTGTTTAATAATAAAGATGTGTCCCAAGATTATCCTTATCTTGCTTTTTCACTCTTCCCTGGCAAGCTTTTTCATTCATCAATTCAATTGTCATTCACTTGTAAATAATTCTCAGTCTATATCTCTGATCTTTATTTCTCCATCAAATTCCAGAACTACTTATTTATTCATTCATTCAACAATCACTTAGTAATTACTTGCTATATGGTAGGCACTGAGCTGGGGGGCTGAAGACAGACAAAAATGAAGCTAAAAATGATAATAAAAATTAAGAGAAAAAAGAGAGAGATGAAATAATTCCTACAAGGAAATCATAATCTTTTTGCAGAAAATAATATGAATAGGGGGTACAGTGCATGGAGCCCTGAGTCTAAAGTTTGGAAGACTTGGGGGCAGCTGAGTAGCTCAGCAAATTGAGAACCAGACCTAGAGATGGGAGGTTCTAGGTTCAAATCTGTACACAGACACTTCCCAGCTGTGTGACCTTGGGCAAGTCACTTAACCCCCATTGCCTAGCCCTTATATACACTCTTCTGCCTTGGAGCCAATACACAGTATTGACTCCAAGATGGAAGGTAAAGGTTTAAAAAAAAAAAAAGTCTGGAAGATTCATCTTCTTGCATTCAAAATCTAACCTCGCACACTTATTAGCTGTGTGGACCCTGGGAAGGTCACTTCATTTGCCCTACTTCATCTGCAAAATGAGCTGAAGAAGGAAATGGTAAAGGACTCCAGTATCTTTATTGAGAAGACCCCAAATAGGGGTCATGAAGAGTCAGATATGACTGAAAAACAACTGAATAACAATAGCAAAATATGAACACAAGGAAAGTAAATTATATATATGCATAGATATAAAAGAAATACAAAATAATTTCCAGGGAGTAGCATAGGGAGGGCATTAGAAAGGAGGGGCATCAGAACAGGCTTCTTGTAGAAAGCGACACTTAAACTGAGCTTTGATTGAAAATAGTGATTCTATGAGGGAGAGGGGAAGAAGGAGCCTCTTCCAGACATGGGAGATAACTTGTACAAAAGGAGAGACGGGAAATGAAATGTTATCTACAAGGAAAACCAGGCCAATTTGCCTACAGTTAATGAATAGTGAAGATAGACAGGTGATAGAGGATAGATAGATGACACAGATGATTAAAATGTCCATCTAGGGGGCAGCTGGGTAGTTCAGTGGATTGAGAGCCAGACCTAGAGACTGGAGGTTCTAGGTTCAAATCTGGCCTCAGACACTTCCCAGCTGTGTGACCCTGGGCAAGTCACTTAACCCCCATTGCCTAACCCTTACCACTCTTCTGCCTTGGAGCCAATACACAGCATTGACTCCAAGATGGAAGGTAAGGGTTTAAAAAAAAAGTCCATCTAAAGATAGATTATTTTAAATATTAATTAGGCATTTACTATTTGTCAAGCACTGAGCTAAGTGCTTACTAATACAATTAAGCAAGAGAAACCATACCCTCAAGGAGCTTACATTCAAATGTAGGAAAAATAATACATAAAGGGACTCATAAAAAGGTCACAACCACATAGTGTGGATATGACCAGGATGGTGTAGAGGCTTGGATCTGGACAACAGTGTAAAAGGTTATCTAGCAGAGCTTAGTGTCCTAGAAGCAAAGTCTGATGTTCTTAAAGGAAGGAGATGAAAATGATGGCTGGAGTTTAAGCAGGATGGCATGTAAATCCTGGGAAGTGATACCGAGATCAGTTTCCAAGCAAGATGAGGCAAAAGCTCACCCACCAGAATCTAGTATATCACAAGAGAATAATGTGTATTAATCCTGGAAAGGGAAACTGGAGTCAGATAATGAGGGACTTTAAGAGTTAAGTAGACATTTACATTTTATTCCAGGACCAAAAGGAAGCCACTAGAACTTCCTTAGCAAGGGAATGACCTGATCAGATGAATGTTTTCAACTTCTTGCTAGACATCTGCTTCTGTGGGATGTCTTCCTATAGAACCTTAAATTCAACATGTTCCAAGTCGAACTCTTCATCTTCTTCTCAACACTGTCTTTCCTCTCCTCATTTAGCAATCTTCCTCTGTCTTCCCTTTTTCTGTTAATGGCACAAAAATCCTCCTAGTTATTCAGGTCTGAAACCCAAGAGTTGTCTTTGACCCCAAATATATTAAAATCTAGTAAACTATAAATTCCATGGTGGTAGAGACCATGTCATATGCATGTGTGTCTCCTTGAGCATCTGGGCAGTTCATTATGATATACAGTATATATTTAACAAGGAAGCTAGGTGGCTCAGTGCATAGGATGCTGGACTTGGAATCAGGAAGACCTGAGTTTAAATTCAGCCCCAGAAGCTTACTAGATGTGTGACTCTGGGCAAGGGCTCTTAACCTCTATTTGCCTTAACTCACTGGAGAAGGAAATGGTAAACTACCCAATATTCTTGCCAAGAAAATTCCATGAACAGTATGGTTCATGGGGTCATGAAGAGTCTGACATGAATGAACGACTGAACAACAACATGCATTTAATACATGTTTGTTAGATGAATGAAAGAATTGTTGTTCTCTAACTCCCTTTGACTCATATCCCAATAGCAACCAGCCAAGTCTTCTCTACTTTACCTGCAAAATATTTATTGAGTTTTTCTCCCTACTGTTCCCACTGCTCCTACCCGACCTTAGATCATTACCTCTGGTGGAATGGGCAGATAAAAACAATTTGTTCCAGAGGCCATGAAGGCAGCTGAAGTAGGCATTGTGGAGCCCTTAGAACTTGGTCCGACATCAAAGACAAGTATCCTGGGCCATCAACAGTCATCTTAACTTTCGTCTTGCCAGTGAACTCCTAAGACTCTGGAAGAGTGAGTGAGGCTATCCTGCAACTCTTCCACACTTAAATCCAATCACAGGGTGATGTCATTGGTCCTTTTCAAAAACAAAGAAAGAGGGGCAGCTGGGTGGCTCAGTGGATTGAGAGTCAGGCCTAGAGACAGGAGGTCTTGGGTTCAAATCTGGCCTCAGACACTTCCTAGCCGTGTGACCTTGGACAAGTCACTTGACCCCCATTGCCTAGTCCTTACCTCTCTTCTGCCTTGGAACCAATATACAGAATTGATTCTAAGACGGAAGGTAAAAAACAAAAATAAAGAATGAACAACCACCTGGACTTTTCAATAATTTCCCAAGTTTCTTGCTTCTAAGCTCTACTACCAGCCTTACAATAATACAAACTATGCAAAGCTATCATGTTATTCTTACTAAAGCACAGTTCTGATCATGTTGCCCTTCTGCTAAAACAAAAACAGAAACAAAAAAGAAGAAAAACAATTTGGTAGCATCCTGTTGCTTACTGAATAAAGTTTGGCTTTCTAGACTCTCCAGGATTTGACTTTAGCTTAACTTTTCAGCCTTATCTTTTACTATTTCTCTTTGAATGGTCCATACTTCGGTCAAACTAGATTATTCTCTCACTTTCTGAGGATATTTTATGCTTAGTTTCCTTGCTCATATTGTCCCTTTTTTCCTCTAATGTCCCCTTTGCTCCTTGCAGCTTTGTCGAAGTCCTGTCTAAGCTTCAGTATGGTATAAAAGTCATCACTTCCTCCTGTACCTGGTTTGAAATGATCGCCCAGGCCTGCCCTTTGATTTATATTATGCCTTCTGCATACTCTCTCTTAAGACATAATCCATTCTACCTTATATTATTGGAAAACAGTGCAATCTAGTGGAAATAGTATCAGACTGGAAGACAGAAAGTCTTCACTGTTTATAGCCTATGTGATCTTAGGTCCCAATCTCCCTGAGTCTCAGATTCTCACTTGTAATTGTGTAATTAGAACCTGCTCCCCTGGACTTCGTTTCCCAGCATCCCACTTTCCTTCTCACCTTCCCTGTAGACGTAGGAAGGATATAAGTTTTGTGTAGCCCCGCCTCTCTCTCTCTCTTTTCTTGTAATCAGGGCTGGCTGAAGTGGGCTTTTGGGGAGAGGCGAGAGAACTTACTCACAAGGTCTTATTTTACTAGATAATTACCTTTTTATTCTCTTTACTTCAAGTGATTATTAATAAACTTTATAAAATATAATACTTCGAGTATTGGACATTGATTTAAATCATATAAAATATTGGAATGATAATAATATTTGTGCTACCTATTCCATCGTCCTGATACGAGAATCAAATGAGATAACATAAGGGAAAGAACTTTGTAATTATGAAGTTTCATGGACATTTAAATTATATATACATCCATTTCTTGTCTCCCTTTCAAGATTCTAAATTCCCTGAAGGTAGGGGCCCTGTCATATCTTTCAGTCCCTCACAGTGCTACCCATGTGGGCTTTTAATATATTATTTTTGTTCAAGGGATATTAAAACTTTTTTTTTCAAAGATATTGGCTTCCATGAGGGCAGAACATTTTATTTAAAGCAAATATATAATTACAAGCAGAATGCTAATTCACAAATATGCTAATTATCATGTTCTGTTGAATATCACCCTTCTGTGGTTTTTAGTTCTGATAATACAAAGAAGCAGAATGGGAATAGGTGGAAAGAAGATGGGTTAGGGGTTCTTTATACTAATCCCCCTGCTAAATTTAGATCAGCTTCTTGCTTAGGTAATTAGGTGGTTTTAATTATTTATACAAGTACATTATTTATATATGTCTGGAACTTGTGCATTCAGCACTCAATAAGCAGGAATAATTTATAGGATTCTGGAGCACTTCCCATCTTGACCTATCAAAGGATATTCCTTTGCCCTGTTAAACAATTAGTACACATCAGTCGTATGAGACTTCCATTTCCAGGGTAGATATGGTGATTTTTACCTCCCCAGACAGGGCTATTCTTTTTTTTTTTTTTTTTTTAAATAAACCCTTGTCTTCTATCTTAGAATCAATAATATGTATTCATTCTAAGGCCAAAGACTGGTAAGGACTAGGCAATGGGGTTTAAGTGACTTGCCCAAGGTCATACAGCCAGGAAGTGTCTGAGGTCAGATTCAAACCCAGGACCTCCTCTCTCTAGGCCTGACTTTCTATCCACTGTCACCCAGCTGTACCTTCAGGGCTATTCTTTTGATCAACCCTTCTGCTATACTGAAAATCCATCATCCTGCCAGGCTAGCCTGTTTACCTTCTCCTTCAGGTTAGCTCATATGCTCTCAGCTGTAAGCCTTGACCAGCCCATGTCCTGGAATTGGCTCTAGCCTCTATAGCAGTGGTTCCCAAACTTTTTTGGCCTACCTCCCCCTTTCCAGAAAAAATATTACTTAGCACCCCTGGAAATTAATTTTTAAAAAAATTTTAATAACAATTAATAGGAAAGATAAATGTACCTGTGGCCGTCACCGCTTCCCTGGATTGCTGCAGCACCCACCAAGGGGGGGGTGGTGCCCACTTTGAGAATCACTGCTCTATAGAAAATATAGGAGGGAGCAGCTAGGTGGCTCTGGGGATGGAGAACCAGGTCTAGAGACTAGAAGTCCTGGGTTCAAATCTGTACACAGATACTTCCCAATTGTGTAACCCTGGTCAAGTCACTTAATCACCACTGCCTAGCCCTTACTACTCTTCTGCCTTGGAAATAATACATCATATTGATTCTAAGATAGAAGGTAAGAGTTAAAAAAAAAAAGAAGAAAATATATATGCCTTCCTGACTGAGGTAGGACTTAACTTCCATTTCAGTATTTCTTTTCCACTAAAGATTCCTTTTTTTCTTGTTTTCCCTCTGTCACTCACTACCCCTTTTTTATGCCAGTGTTCTATTTAAATTAACTTTTGTTACCTGTATGATTAACCTTTGATACCTAACTTGTTGGCTCTGAATTCTCTGCTCAGTTTTGGTTCCATCCCACTGTCTAGATCTCCAGTTTCTGTGTCTTCTCCATTCATCCATTTTGACTTCTGGCTCCATCTTGGCTGTTGCTTTCACAGCCCATTCTACTCTAATATGCTACAATGCCAGGACTTACTTTTCAGATTTGAAAGTTCTAAGCTTCTTACTCTGTTCTCCTCCCAACACGTCTGACAAGACAACATTTGAAAAGAAATAGAACAAATAGAATTGCTTCTGAATTATTTCTCAAGAGGCCCAAGTAGTTGCTAAGAAGGTCTAAAAAGATTTGGGGCTGAACTAGGAGAAGGGGAGGCTGTGTTCCAATGTTTTCCTTATTGTCCCTCTAGTCAATAGAAGACCTCCTGAACCTTCTCCTCTGTGTTGGATTTCCTCCCTGTAGCCTAGGAGATATGGAGGAAAGGGCATTGAAATAAGATGACATTTATTCAAAATAGAAATTCACAGTAAAAGGACAGAAAACAATCATGGTCCATATTCTTGATATTTTATCTCCTTTTTCGAGTAGTTTGGGTTTCAAACTTCTCTCAAATCTTATGACTCCTTTAGAAATATATTTTTAAAATCTTCCCACCCTCTCTTCCCTAGAAATACTTGGAGTGGCAGCAAGGGGGATAGATTGTCAGGCATATATTTGGGACAATGTGGATTCAAATCTGGCCTCAGACACTTCCAAGCTTTGTGACCTTCAAGAAATCACTAAACTCCTTTGCCTAGCCCTAGCCCTTTTGTCCTAGAGTTGCCACTGGGACAGAAGATTGAAGGAAGCAAGAAAGGAAGGAAGAAAGGAACAGAGAGAGAGAGTGAGAGAGAGAGATGAGAGAGAAGCAGATTAAAATGTAATTGAGAAAGTCTGAATAAATAAATAAAAAGAAAAGATAATGTCAATTTGCGATTTTCTAAATCAATATGTAGAATTTGCTACCTCTGGCCTAAATGTAATTACTGGTGACTCACCCACCTGGAGTGCCTGAGGCCATGGTTCACACTCACCTAAGGACAACATCCTCTTTTAAAATTCAAGTTTAAGATATTAATCAAGAAAAGTAAATCTTTTCAGTATTTAAGGGGAGTGGTCCAAAAAGGAACATAGCAGTTCTGGAATGTTAATTTAAAACCATATTTTAATATATAATGATCATTTCCTTGTTCGAAATTCTTACAGTTACTTCAAATTGTCTTGGGGAAAAGAGCCATGTCATAGATAGTCAGACCTAAGAATGTGTGCTAGTGTTTTGAGTCTTCCATATGTCCTGTTAGGCACAGCCTATCCTCTGAGGACACATTATGTAGTGGTCTTACTCCCTAACAATCTTAGCCCCTATTCTTGTTCAAGGAATTCCTCTCCATCCAGTCTCCTTGCATAGACTGCCTCTTTTGTCATCCCTACACTTTCTCTAATTTTCATTGTCTCCCTATCTACTGGCTCAATTACTACTGCCTGCAAATGTGCCTATGTCTCCCCCATTCTGAAAAAAATCCCCACTTGATCCTTCCATCCCTGAAAAGCATAGTCTATATTTCTTCAGCCTTTTGTAGCCAAACTCAAAAGGCCATCTACTGAAGGGACCTCCATTTTCTCTTCTTTCACTCTCTTTTTAAGCCCCATAATCTGGTTTCCAGTTTTGTCATTCCTCTAAAATTGTCCTCTCTAAACAGTAATGATCTCTTAATTGTCAAACTCAATGGTCTTTTCTCAAACCTCATTCTCCTTGACCTCTCCCTGGTCTCTGACACTGCTGGTCACTCTCTCCTTCTTGATATTCTCTTCTCTAGTTTTTTTGTGACACTAGTCTCTCCTGATTCTCCTCATCCCTATCTGACTGCTTCTTCTCTATCTTCTTTGCTGGATTCTCTTCCAGATCACACTCTCTAACCACAGCTGACCTTTGGGGTTTTATCCTGGTCCTTCTTCTCTTCTCTATTATTTCATTTGATGATCTCATCAACTCCCATGGATTTAATTACTATCTCTAAAAGAGCTGTAGGAGAAGAAATGCAGAAGAAAAACATATGATTGATCACATGGTTCTATGGGAATATGATTGGGGATATTAACTTTAAATGATCACCCTATTACAAATATTAATAACACGGAAATATGTAAACCCAGTAGAATTGCTCATCAGTTCTGGGAGGGGGGAGGGAAGAAGGGAGAGAAAGAACATTAATCATGCAATCATGGAAAAATATTCTAAATTAATTAATCAATTAAAACATTTTTTAAAATAATTACTGTCTTCTATACTGAGAATTCTCATATCTACATAGTCTGCTTTAAATTCTCTATTGAGGGCAGCTGCATAGCTCAGTGGATTGAGAGCCAGGCTTAGAGATGGGAGGTCCTAGGTTCAAATCTGGCCTCAGATACTTCCTAGCTGTGTGATGCTAGGCAAATCCCCTTTGCCTAGCTCTTACCACTTGTCTGCCTTGGAACCAATATATAGTATTGATTCTAAGATGGGCAGTAAGGGTTTTAACAAAAAAAAATAAATTTAATAAAATAAAATAAACTCTCTATTGACTTCTAATCTTAGTATCTCTGCCTTTGAGACCTCTCAAACTGGATATTTAGAGACATCTTGAACTCAACATGACTGAAACAGAACTCATAATCTTTCCTTTAAATCCTTCACTTCTCCTAATTTCCCTGTTACTGTACAGGGCAACACCATCCTACAGTCCCTCAGGCTCATAACCTAAGAGTCCTAGAGTCCTTACTATCTCTTCTACCTAATCTGTGGCCAAAGCCTATTGATTTTACTTTTGTGATATCTCTTGAATGTGCCCCCTTCTCTCCTCTGACTCCGTTGCCACTTTAGTGTAGGCCCTCATGACCCAAGATCTCAGCAGTAGCCTACCAGTAGATCTGCCTGTCTCAAGTCTCTCCCTACTCCAATCCATCTTCCATTGGCCACTATAGTGAGTTTCCTAAAGTTTAAGTCTGATCATATCACCTCCCTACTTAATAAATTCCATATGGATTCCTATTGTCTCCAGGATCAAATACAAAATGCTCTGTTTGGCTTTCAAAACCCTTCATTACTTGGCCCCCTCCTACCTCTTCATTCTCCTTATACCTTATTCCCTGACACATATTCTTCAATTTGGTAACATGGACTCCTTCCTGACTGTTCCACAAACAAGACACATTCCATCTCTTGACTGTGCATTTTCCCTGGTTGTCTCCCATGCCTGGAACTCTCTCCTTCCTCTGCTCAAACTACTGATCTCCCTGGCTTCCTTTAAGTCCAAAATGAAACTCTGCTTTTTATAGGAAGCCTTCCCTAACTCCTCTTAATTCTGGTATCTTTCCTTTGTTAATTATTTACTATTCATCCTGTATACAGTTTGTTTCTCATGTATTAGTTGGCATGTTTTCTCTCTTGTTCGACTGCAAGCTTTTTGAGAACAGGGACTATCTTCTCTCTCTTTTTGTATCTCTAGGGCTTAACGCAAAATAGGCACTTAAATACATTGATTGGTTGAAATTTCGGTCTTTTCTTTTTCGACATGCTTGTCACAATTAAAAAAACAGTTACATCCCCTTGACACTTTCCATTAAGCCAACTCTGATTTCTTTTGTCCACTTATACATCTTATACAAAATTTTTTTTATGTCCAGTAATACAAGCAGCAATATTTTGTCCCCTAGGTGGTATAGAAGCTGACTAGTCTGTCAGGCTCTCAAATTTAGGCGTAATCCCAGACTCATTTTCTCTCAATCCTCACTCTCTCAAATCCAGTGTGCTGCCAAAGTCCATCGATCTTACTTTCATAGTATTTCTTACATCTGTCCCTTTCTTTCCCCTAACAAAGCTAACACCTAGGAAAAGGGCTCTTACCATCTCACAATTTCTAGTTGGAATCCCGGACGTAAGTCTTTCCCTACTCTATTCCATCCTTTTCTCAGCTGTCAAAGTAATCTTCCTAAAACACAGGTTTGACCACATCACTCCACCATATCACTCCATCCTACTCCCGTATTTAATAAACTCTAGGAGCTCCCTATCAACTTCAGGATCATATTTTAAAAAATCTTCTAGTTAGGGTTCAAAGTCCTTCATAAATAATTTTCTCCCAACTCCCTGCCTTTCCAATCTTTTTACACTTTCCATGTATTCTACTATCCAGTGATACTGACCTCCTTACTTTTACAAGAAACTCTCTCTCTAGACTCTAGGCATTTTCGGTAGTGGTTCACCCATGCCTGGAATACTCTTCCTCCTCATCTCTGACTCCTGGCTTTCCTGGCTTGCTTCAAGTCACAACCAAAATCCCTCCTCCAACAGGAATCCTTTCCTAATCCCTCCTAATCCTAGTTACTTCCCTCTATTGATTATTTCCCATTTATCCTGCATATAGCTTGTTTGTACATAGTCATTTTTATGTTGTACTCCCCATGAAACTGTGAGTTCCTTGAGAACAAGGACTGACTGTATTACATCCAATACTCAGTACATTTCCTGGAACATAGTAGGCACTTAATAAATGTTAATCAGGGGCAGCTAGGTAGTGGAGAGCACCAGGCCTAGAGTTGGAAACACCTGGGTTCAGATCTGGCCTCAGATACTTCCTAGTTATGTGACCCTAGACAAATCACTTAACTCCAATCACCTATCCATAACTAATCTTCTGCCTTAAAATTGCAATTCTGAGATTGAAGGTAAAGGCTTTAAAAAAAATTATCAACTGACTAGACAAATTTAAATCTTGACTCAAAACCTTAATAGCTAAATTATCCTATAATCAAAGGAGATAATATTTGTAAATTACTTAGTCTAATATCCTACACATAGTAGGTGCTTAATAAATTATCATCCTCACCCTTCACTAAATCTCTTAAGGTCTCAGTTTTCTCATCTGTAAAATATGAAGGCTGGATTTGATGGGTTCCCAGATCTCTTCCAGTTTTAGATCTATGATCCTCTGAAATGACTGGCATGAGATCACAGAGCCAAAGAGAGGACCACCATCCCTCTGGTTGACCTAATCTTCTTACAACACAATGTACAAAGCACAGGTAGAGAGTAATCACATTCAAATTACATCATTCAGTAAGTTACATAACCTACAACAACAACAATAACAAAAAAAAAAAAAAAAACCAAAAACCCAGCCAGGGGCAGAGGATAAGGTGGAGCAGAGCCCATTGAAAAGCTGAGTTTCAGTGGATTGGGGAATTGGCCTCATGCTTAAGAAGATCATATATAATGTTTGACAGTGTGAGTCACACTTGGGTATCATTCAAGATTAATCTTATCCCCTTCATGAAATAACTTATTGTTTTGACTTGTTCTTCTTAGCTAGTTCCAAGTTATTCAACAATCTGTTGTAGAGGCAGGCTTGCTGTTCTGAAGTTCTCCTCACCCAAATGCTGAACTATGGAGTCCATTAAGGAGTTCAGATGATCTGTTTGGAGAGGCCAGAATCCAGTAAAGCCTCTAATTTTTCCATGATGACTGATGGATTTGGAGCACTCTTAAGGGGTGGCTGTATAACGCTAAGTGCTTAGTCTGTGCCAGCTTTATCACCTTCCATGAACCTGGTACACTCCCTCCTATTCCAGTCTTGCCTTCACTGTCCACAAGAGCAGGACATGTGTGTGTGTGTGTGTGTGTGTGTGTGTGTGTGTGTGTGTGTGTG
>NC_058131.1:532687258-532785032 GCF_016433145.1 Gracilinanus agilis
TGTGTATAAGAGACAGGAGAGAGAGAGAGAGAGAGAGAGAGAGAGAGAGAGAGAGAGAGAGAGAGGCTTCATAGAATTTAGAGCTGGAAAAAAAACCTTAGAGAACATCTAAGTCACTTCCCTTATTTTACAGATGAGGAAACTGAGGTCCAAAGAGGTGAAATAATTGGCTTTATTTGAATTTCTAGCTTAAGAAATGGAGTGGAGGGATAGGAATGAGCAGGAGAAAGAAGTAAATTTGCATGTATTCTCCTTATGCAACACTTCCCCCCCCCCCCATTTTTTTAATGTCACTGAATTTCTTTCAGAAACATTATGCTGAACAGAGTTGAACTAACTAAAAGAGTTTCCCTAATATCCTGGATTCAGAGGATTGGTAAGCTTAAAATGGTAGAGAGAAGTGGAAAATGATGCCATCTTCCTTCCACTGTTCAGGAGACAAGTTTCTCTGAATCTGAGTCAAGATTGGCTCCATCCTGGCACCTTATAATACTGGGAGACAGTGTTAAGTCCCAGGTGCACAAATTTATCCAGTTAGTCTGTAGCTGATGAGTTCAGAGCTGACAGCATCAGCTAAGTTGAAGTTAGAGTCAATGATTGTGCATATGGCATGGAAATGGTTGATTCCTTGATGCACTTTCAAGTGTTGTGTCCTATGAATCCTGTTGGCAAAAAAATTGCCCCTCCACCCTAGCACTTAGTGAATAAACATGGCTTGAAAAGCTGCCAAGAATACATATGTTTGCCTGGCTGTGAGATTCCTTGTGGAGAGGAAAGGAAAGGCCCTTCTAGATCTGATGCACCAAAGGGTTTATTAATTAGGAGACCTTTGTAATATTCCCCTATAGAATAAAGGGGAAAATAGAGGTCATCTGGGTTGAAACTCCACTGATCCCTTGCCCAGGCAAAGTTTATTACTCTTGCTTCTAGCAAAGAGATCGCTGCTCTGACCCCTCGATTGTCTCCCTTGTTCTCTCAGTGTGAACACACAATTATTCGTTAATGTCAACAAGACTTTTGAGTTTTTATCCGGTGGGGTGGAGGCAAAGGGACCAAATCTCAAAGTCAACATCTTTGCAATATATTCCAAGAAGAAAATGATCAAAGCCCCATTGCCCTTCACTGACTCAAACAGAAAGTCAAGTGAGGCATTCAGGAGACAGGGCAATGACTCAGCAGAACAAAGAAAAAATAAAATTAAGTTCCTCCTCCTCTCTTTCCCATTTATTCATAAATGCACCATAACCCCACAACATGAAGTAAGGTTGTCTCCAGATAGATTGTACAAATCTGAGATCACTTGCAAATACAGTATCCCTCTTAATGGCAGTTCAATGTGTTGAATAGTGAGCTTTGGTAATCCATCTAACCCATATTTTGGGGAATGGAAACAAGTAAGGGTGGTGACATAGGCAAGAGCTAGATGCTGAGGGCTCTGACACAAAATCAAGTGGAAATAGTTCAAGGAAGAGCTAAGATAGGACTTAGAGCTTAAAGGAATTTTAGTTAATTTGGTTAATTCCCTTATTTTATGTATGGGGGAAACTAAGTCTCAAAGAACTGGTTAATTGGTAATATAGCCAGATTCACAGGCCGGGTCCTCTGCCTCTAAATTTAGTGGGTTGGTGGTTTGTTTGTTTATTTGAAACTATAGAAATCATACTACTTCCATAAAATTCTTCTACCATGGGTCTCAGTGGTATTTGCTGTACCCTTCCTGATCTATGAATGGTCTAGATTATAAAGTTAAAGCTAGAAAGGACCATAGAGGTCATCTAGTCAAATTTCATTTCCCTGACTTGTAAAATCTTTCAAGAGAATTCAAGATGGAGAGTTTTTAATGATAAAATGTCTTGGCTTTTGGAGGAAATCCTGTCCTTTATTCCATTATCAGGACAACATTCTTGGGGGCCTTATCTTCTACTGTAACGACTAACACCTGTAGAATCTTGCTTTTCTTTTAAAACCATTAATAAATGATGAATAAAATTATATTAGTTAAAAAAATATTGTTGTGATAATAAATAATATATAACAATAACATTAATTAAATTAATAAAGAATCAGTAAAATAATTAGTGCTGTGCCAGGAAGGTTGAACAAAATTGAGACAAAGGGCAGAAAACTTTGGGCTTAAGAGTCATATATATACAATGGTTAATGTGCTAATGGATTTACTTTCCTGATTTCTGGATCCTGAGATAATGTATTCAGTCAATACATAGCTCCCTATTGATTCCCTTAGAATTTTCCAGGCATTTCTTAGAGTCACTTAGACTCTCTGTACTTTCCTGCTTAGCTTGGACCTCTCCAATGGCTACGCTGGGTAATCTACTTAGACTCTGAGCCTTGTCAATAGTCTCTAATTTTATTTGAATCTTTTTTTCTGAAGATTCTCAGTAACATGAGCCCTTTTCTTACAAACAGGCTTCCCAACAGTCATTTCTACACTGTATGCAACTCTAAATCCTATGTTGATCAAATATTTTCCTGGCCTAACTTAATGTTCCTAAACCATCCTGGTTTCCATCCTGTGTCTATGCCTGTATCTTAATAATACAATTCATATTGTAACAAATATTTCATTTAAAATCAGGGTATCTAATATAGGAAATAACCAAATTCTTCTTTCTATAGGAACTAAGGTTCTCTTTCTTTAATTTCTCTTTCCAAGTACTATACAATCAAACAACGTATTAGAGAACTTTCCCCCCACCTCCAACCCCCAATCCTACTTACCTAAGTTACTATATCTGAATAGATAGAAAATCCTAATCAGGTTAAATTCACACAAAGTTCTATGATTCTTTGACTTAAACAGTCTAATATAAGGCCTTTCCTCAAGTCTTAATCCTGGAAAGATTCTTGGAAGCTCATCTAGTCAATCACCTCACATTCAGGAGACCATCAAAGACAAATGAGAATCTAAGCTTTCATGTTTTTTCATTCCATGGCTCATAAATCTCAAAAGCAATCATTTGGACGTTAGCTGGTGGAATGGGCTGTTAGTAAGAGTCTACACTTAAGGTTGAAAATGAGATGAAATGGTATTGGAAAGGAAGGAGTGCTATATTGATGAAATGATCTAGGTCAGTGATGGGCAAACTATGGCCCGTGGGCTAGATATGGCCCTTCTCCTTCATAGTCTTTCAGTCATTAATAAGGCTTAGTATCGCAAAAAAATACAAGAATTTTGTAAAATGTATCATTGTTATTTTGTTAATAAATTATATTGGTCTGCCTAAAGTTTTTTTTTTTTTCCTTTTCTTTGGCCCCCTCTTTAAAAAGTTTGCCCATCGCTGATCTAGGTGGTAGTTGTGGTGGTGGTAAATATATACATTTTTTATATATGTGTTCATTTGAGTACAATGAGTATGGGAGGAACAAATTCTCACCAAGGGTGTTGGACAAAAGATGGCCAGTTCATAGGTCAAAAGGAAGATGGATTTCCTATAGATGGTGAAGTCCTCCAGATACTTCTGTCTTTTCTTGATTTTGTGCTAATCTTATCAACTCCTAAATGAATTCCAGATAATGGGAAGTAGCATGGCTCAGTGGGAAAAGCAATGATTATGGAGTCATGGGACCTGGTTTCAGATCCCACCTCTGTTACTATCAGTATGATCTAGAGCAAGTCATTTATTTAACCTCTTTAGGCTTCCTTTCCTTATTTATAAAATGGATGGGTTAAGGGGCAGCTAAGTGGTTCAGTAGATAGAGTACCAGGTCTGGAGATGGAAGGTCCTGGATTCAAATCTGACCTTAGATGCTTTCTAACAGTGTGACCCTGGGCAAGTCATTTAACCTCAATTGCCTATTCCTTACCACCAGTTATAAATCCTCCCACTGAAAATATAACAATTGTCAACTCCAGCAATGTCTTCATATAAGTATGAGGGCAAAGAAGAAATCTGCATAAAATGCTATAGGAATATTTGAGAAGGAAGATCTTAGTAATTAGATGGATTGTAGGGGCCTAACAAGGTTGATGATGAAGAAAAACTACTTTCCAGGCACTGAGGATAATCTGAGCAAATTCATGGAGGTGGGACAGTATAGATCTACATCTGGAAACAACTTCTTGTCTATGTTGGCTGCGATATAGATTCATCTCATAAAGAAGAGTAGTGTGATATAAAGTCATCTGGAGAAATATTGTAAAAGGTCACATGTACTAGGACAAGATTCTGTATTTTATTTTATAGACATTGGGAAGCTACATGGTAGGTGCTTAATTTGTTTTTTTTTTTAGTTATTTATCTTTATTTTTGACACATGTAACATAATATATATAACATGTAATAATATAACAATAATACATATTGTTTGTTGTGATATGTAAAAATTATAATAACATGCTTATCCCAGAGAAATAAATTCTCATATTAGCTATGTCTAAAAATCTGTCTCATGTTTTCTCTTCCTTCCCACTTCTCCTCCCTCCCCAGAAAGGCAGGTAATATGATATAGGTTTTACATATATTATCATATAATACACATTTCTATGTTCATCATCCTGCAAAACAAGATCCATATTGTTTACACTAGAGAAAAATTCATGGAGGAAACACTTAATAAGTGTTAATAAACACTTAACTACTGTAAGTTGTTGTGCTAGGCTAATGATATAAAACCAAAAATGAAACATCTTTGTCTTCAAGGAACTTACATTTTGCTTCGGGATGCAACATGTACAAAAATAAGTATAGTACTTGACTGAGAGGATTCACCCTTCTTAAGTGGTGTGTTGACAGTGTTGTTTGAGAAACACTCGATTATGTAATTTTAAAAACTAAATTGTGCCCTACCAGAAATGAAATTCCACATCCTTCCTCAACTACCCTCGCCATTGTCTAGCACCCTGCCGCATCAGGTAGTTATTTAAAATAAATTTAAATCCTTCATGTTACATTTTAACATGACTATATCTTGTTTTATTCTCATCTAAGATAGAAACAGCTGTTCATCTTCTAGATAATGATTCAGATCTTAAAGATGTTAGATCTCTTGGTTTTTACTTCTGTCAACTCAAGAATTCCAACCATTTCCAACTTCCTGCATAGGTTCTGTCTTTCAGTGACTAATAAAATGAGTGAAAATATCTTTCTGGGATGGATTTTGGAGGATGATCTCTTTGGATTTCTTCCAGGCCTAGGATTCTAGATTTTGGTGATTCTGAATACACTCCTTCCCATCTACTGTCTTGAGTAAGAACATAGATCTACCCACAAGTATAACATGTGTACTTCATTACCTTCAACACAAAGGAAATGGGTTGGATGGGGGCTGGAAGACAGATCAAATGCTAAAGCCACATGGTGCCACAGGGAAAAGTATGACTTGGTATGAGAAATTCAGCCCATATGGTCTAATTAGTGATGTACAGTACTTTTTTGTTCCCCAAAAGTAGCAAATGGAAGCTGCTGCTGCTGCTGCTGCTGTGTTGTGTGTGTGTATGTATATGTGTGTGTTCGCATGAACTTGTATAGGGTTAGGGGAAGGGTGGGATGGAAAGGGATGTGCTTCTTAGCTATGGTATGGCACCTTTGCAATTTCCTTACCTCAAGTGTGACTTTAACTGAAGTGGAATTTGTACCTGTACTCTCCCCACCCCACCCCCCACCCCCAAGGGAATTTCCTTAAAAATCAGTTTTCTCCTATATCCTCTGAGAGGAGAAAGATGCATGGGGAGAAGTCTCACCCACACTTCTGCCTGGGAGTGCCTGGTATGTATGTCTTCCCATTCTTCTCTGGAATGCTAGAACTTGCAGAAGATGTGACAGGAGGGAATCTTGGGTTTGGAAAGACAAAACTCTTGTGTGTTTCTTCTAAAGTTTTAATTTGCAAGGGATAGGAATTGGTCAAAGCACAGGCAGTGGAACATAGGAACAGAGACTTCATAAAGTTGGTCATAAGGTCATGCACCTCCTTCTCATCTTCCACTTCCTTCTCATCTTTTTTCTTTTCTTCCACTTTATTGTTGTCCATTATCTTTCCAAGCAGAATGATAATAGAAATAATCAAAATCATGTAGGAACAATATGAGTTACATATCATCCTCTCCATTCTTTTCTGCTACTGGGATTGTACTGTAATATTGAAAAATTAATATTATACCAAATGTAATATGCTAAATGTAATATTTAGAAATTAGCTTAAAAAAGATGATTGTGTTTGCCATTTAAAAAATAATTAACTCTTAAGTCATGAGGACAAGAGTAGCTTTTAACAATTTGATTTTAATATAAATATAGTCTAAGAAAGAAATAAAGAGGGAAAGAAATAATAAAAAAATTCATAGCCTACCAGCCCATGAGAGTGTCTTCTGCCTCAACCACCAACCTCCAGAGCAAGACTTCAGCCCAGAACACCAGCCCCCAAAGTCCCTTCTCTCCATGCCACTTCCTTTCCCTGTGGGCCGCTCTAACACATCGCAGGAACCAATCAAAGTCTCTCTGACCCAGACTTGTAACCCAATGGTTCAGGTCATGCTCCTAGGGCTTGCTCAGAGGAGTGGAAAGTTCATGACCCTAGGAGGAAGGGGTTCCCTTTACACAGTATAAAAGATGCTTTCAGTGATCTACAGATGTCCTTGCATCCTAATATTTTTGTTTAACTACAAAGAAACTAGTCATTTTCTCCACCTGGGCATTAGTCCACAGAACATTAACTATAAAAGAAGGTTCATGACTTGTCACAGGCTCATCTTGAGCTCCATCAAACAAGAAGAGAAGTCTGAAATAATTAATAATACTAATAGAAAAATATTGAGATAAATAACTAATAATAGTTCAAATTTCTATAGTACTTTAGTTTGCAAAGTGTATCTTGCACATTATATATAAAATGAAAAACTAATCTTCCTTACCATAAAAATGATTTTATTCTTAGCAAGTCACTTAGCCTCTCTACGGATCAATTTCCTTATCTATAATATGAGATGACTGGACAACATGTTTTCTAAAGTCCCTTTCAGTTCTAGATCCATGACCTTATGAGATGTGTTTTGTCTCATTCTCTTCCTCTTCCATTTAGAGCAAGCAACAATGTGCCCTCCATTAATTGAGAGAATCTTCACAAGCTAAATTTCCCTGGTTGGTTGAGGACTGTGACTGGTTTGGGATGAGACTTATTCAACAACTCCTAATTTTCAGTTAAAATAGGTTCTTAACCTGCTTCCAAAGTGACTTAGCAAATGGAGAGCTATATTCTCTCATTTGCTGTCTCTCTGTCTTTGTCTCTTTCTCTCTGTCTCTCTCACACACACACATACATAGCTGTTTACATACATGCACACACATATACGTATTTATGACAGACTAACAAATAAGGTCCAAATCCTTAAAGTAGAGGTTCTTTTCAGGGACCACAAGCCCCTAAGGGGATCTGTGAATATAGCTAGAAAGTTCCATGAGTCTGAAGAGGAAAAAGAAATCACATCTTTATTTTCAATAACCTTTAACTGAAATTTAGCATTTTCTTCAATTATGAATTTAAGAGCTTACATATATTATTCTGAGAAGGGGATCCACAGGCTTTATGAGACTGCCAAAGGTGCACATAATATGAGGAAGATTTAATAACACCTCCTTTAGAGCATGCTTAATATGCTCTGCCTGCTACCAATGCATGTGGAAGCTTGCAGAAATGCACAATCAAGGGATCCTTTCCCTCCCCTCTTCAGAGCGGGCCAGCTATCATTTGACTTTCCTATTAAAGAATGTCCATTTGCTCATCCCATCATCTAATGTAGCATATTAGCAGGAATGTACTGATAAATAGTAAATGTGCTGGTAAATTTTATTTTCTTAAAAAATATTAATTTGCTGCATAATAATGGGAAGACTTTTATTTGACCATTGAATCAGACCTGCATGTATATACAAAAGCCTCAGATGAATAAATTCTCCCTCACTGAGAGACTGGGAGTGCAATCAGTCAGTAGGCTCTATTAAGGGGTGCAGGAGTGAGTCAGTGGGTAGTGATAGAAATCCTTTGTTGTTGTTGTTCAGTAGTGCAGTCATGTTTGACTCTTTGAGACTCCATGGACCATAGCTCACCAGGCCCTTCTGTTCTCTGCTATCTCCTGAGTGTATTGGACATTTCCTGACCTGAGCTGCTCATTGATGTCATAACAATCAGCATTTTAATACTGTCCATCAGGTTTTCTTGGCGAAGACACTGAAATGTTTTGCCATTTCCTTCTCCAGTGGATTAACTTTTATCAGAACTCTCACTATGACCTGCCATCTTGGATAACCCTGCATGGGACTATAACTCATAGTTTCATTGAGCTTTGCAAGTCCTTCTGCCAGGACAAGGACAATCCCTGTAGAGGGTTGAAATCCTACAGCCCCATCCCCCCAAAAAGAAAGAAAAGAACATCAATGAAGCACTTTTTTTAAGTACACGAAAGAAATTTTTAAAAATAATTTCAGAAAGGGACATAAACAAGACAGTTTTGTTACCATTGTATTAAATTTAATCTATGCTTTTCAAAAGCAAACTGTATGTAAGAGAAATTAGTGGTTTGAGATACCATCATCTTTTTTTTTTCTTTGTTTGAAACATTCATGTCAGGGTTCATAACAAAAAAAATGAAAAATTAAATTATAAAATGAATCAATGAACAAAAAAGTATTCATTAAGTGCTAAGCACTGAGAATTCAAAGAGTCAAATAAAGGCAGTCCCTGCTATTAAGGAGTCACACTCTAATTGAGGGAAACAGCACATAAAAGAAAGTTCATATAAAAACAATCACTTTATCAAGGAATTAGATGCCATGATGTCATGATCAACAAAGCAATAATGGAGCTAGGCTCATGGCTAAAGATGCTAGCACTAATCTTTAAGTCCAAGCATGAAACAAATCACCAATAGTTCCAGTATTTGCTTTATTATTTCATTCTGCTACTCTCATGCCCATCTCAACAAGTAGAACCTGAAGGCAGAATTTTATGAAGTAAAAATTCCCATCTACACAGCACCCTTCTTCTTTTATGGTCTTTCTCTCTTAAAATTCTGCAGTCCAGAAACATTCACTAAAAAGAGAAAGAAAAATTCCTCTTTGAGCCCTGGGCTTAAACTGGTCTTGGAATAACAATGTGGGAATCTAGGTTTATTCTCCAACAACAGGGACCTCAAGGTGGTTATGCACATCAGAATAAGCCTGTGTTTTTGGAGAAAGTTCTGTGGGTGGTATGGGGGAGGAGGGCTTAGACCACTTTTGGACCAGTCACCAAGTGTCCCAGCAGCTGGATCCCATGGGCAGAGGGGAGAATCCATTAAAGTGTAGAATTCATTGATATCCATGATAATGAAACTTATTTAATGGATAGAATGCTAGACTTGTAGTACTCAAGGCCTGGGTTCCAATCCTGCCTTCCTTGGACATTTATACTACTGTCCTTTAATTGCTCTTAGTCTCACTTTCCTCTTGAGTTCTATACCACTTCCCTCTGCACTGTTGTGAGAATTCAGTGAGGCAAAGAGTTTAAAGTACCACACAATTGTTATTTATTGTTGCTATTATTTGACCAAAATTTATTAACCAGAACTACCCACCTCACAAAATTATTAGGACAAAAGCACTTTGGAGGATTTTCCTCCTTTCCTTGTATTTATTTATTTTTTGAGTAGGGAGGCTAAGTGAGAAAAGAATCAAACCTAGGATTTCATTGGTATAAGATTATATATATATACACATCCTGGCATCTACACTACTATTTAGAATCTTAGATTGCTGCCTAGGACACTGAAAGTGACTTGTCAAAGATCACACAGCTGGTGTGGTCAGTGGTAGGACTTGAACTCGGGTCTTTCCGATTGAGCCTGGATTTTCTGCCCCCTTTTCCATGCTGCTTCTGATCAGTGCTAAAGCCCTATAGCAGTGATTCCCAAAGTGGGCGCTACTGCCCCCTGGTGGGTGCTGCAGCGATCCAGGGTAGTGGTGATGGCCACAGGTGCATTTATCTTTCCTATTAATTGCTATTACAATTTTAAAAAAAACTAATTTCCAGGGGGCTAAGCCATATTTTTTCTGGAAAGGGGGAGGTAGGCCAAAAAAGTTTGCGAACCACTGCGGCCTAAAGATATGTGAATTTCCTACAATCGTAACTGTAGAGCTAAAAAGGATCTTAGAGGTCATCAATACTTTCATTTTACAGATGAAGAAACTGAGGCTCAGGGAGCTTAATTGACTTGCCCATGATCCTACCATTGGTATGTATGAGATGCAGGACTTATCTCTTCTTGTATTTATAGCTAACTTTTAAAGCTACCTTTGGGTTCCATCACAGTTTCTAGATGATTTGCCAAAACTTTGTTTCTTCTAAAAAAAAAAAAAATTCAGCTCCAGCTGGCAGTTTTTAAATCAACCATCTTTATTTGATTTGCAGAAGAGCAGTTTGGTTAAGGTCTCCATAAACTTCGAGGGGCACGTTGTCCTGAGCAGACCCCAAACTCATAGAGCAATTAAGCAAAAGTCTGATCATAATGGCCTAGGGAGGGGGTTGGCAGGGGCACCAACTCAGGAGTTTCAAGCCTACAGGGCAGTTTCACAGCCAACTTTGAAAGGCTTGAAAAAACAGGGTTAGAATGAAAGTGCTGACACAAGGTATGAAGAGTGAATGGCCTCACTATATTGCTGAAACAATCTATTTGGGAAATGAATACATCTTTAAAAAATTTTTTTCTTTTGAGCATTAATCTTTGAGTTGCTTCTGCGTGACTTAAGATGGGAATCTGCCATCGGAACCAGCACAACGTGGCCCCATTAAGGAGTATGCATGTGCTCAGTGAATAGGGGCCTTGATCACATTCCCACAAATTATGCTGCTCTCCAAAAGATGTGAACTAAGTCCCAACACGTTAAGAATGCTTAGGGGGAGAAAATGATGGAAGATTTTTGCTTCCGTGCTCCAGAAATAGAAGGAGGAGGGAACTAAAAAGAACATCAAGTCAAGACTTTTTTCTGCTGCTTCTGCTAAGGTAGAGTAGCTGAAATAACAGGTTATAATTAGGTGAGCTTTTATTGCTAAAGTTTACCCAAAGACATTCTACCCTTTTAGGGATAATGGTCTAATTTCTTTCTGCCACAGTTGTTTAGATCTGTAGGCTAATCTAATGATATAGCTTCTGTCCTGATAGTCTAGAAAGAAGTATGGGGCAGTGGATAGAGAGCTGGCCTTAAAGAAGATTTCTGTTCAAGAATGAATTGCCTTTGACACATACTAACATTGTAGCCTGGGAAAGGGTGGTAACTTCACAATGCACTTTTCTTGTTTCAGTCGTTTTTCATATATGTCTGACTCTCCATGACCCCGTTTGGGGTGGGGTTTTCTTCATAAAGATATGGGGATGGTTTGCCATTTCCTTCTCTGGCTCATTTTACAGATAAGGAAACTGAGGCCAATGGCTGAAATGGCTTTCCCCAAGTCACACAGATGGTAAGTCTGAGGCAGGACTTGAACTCAGGAAAATGAGTCTTCCTGACTCCAGGCCCCGTATTCTATCCATTGTGCCATGCAGCTGCCCTTTAAGTGTACTAGGCATCTCTCTAAGACTATAAATTTCAGAGATGTTGCTTTAGTAGAAAGAATTCCCTTTACCAATGAAATCCCAAGTCCCATCATTCTCCCTATTTCATTTTTGCATTGAGGGATGAATACTATTTAGTGACCAGTGATTTTTTAGACTGCATGATATGAATATTTAACATAGAACAGGGCACATGATAGGTGTGCCAGATAAATAAGTAAATAAAACCAGATAAATAAATCCACAAGCACGGCATAGTGTAAGGAGTAGTAGTACTGCCCTTGTGGAGCCTTCAGATCTGAGTTTGAGAATATCTCTTACTGGTTGTGCAACTACAGGCAAAGTTTGCCCAAAATGTTCCCTACTCTATGAAGCCATCTTTGGGTTTCCCCCTCTGGGACCAGGCCTTAGCTTAGTCTTTGCTCTTAAAGATTTTATGGTCTAATTGGGAAATAACATGCCAATGCCCACATGCAAACAAAATGTGTGCAGGATAAATCGAGGGTAGTCTTAGAGGGTGGGACTTTGTATAAAACCTCAGATGATTAGGAAGTTATCAGGGAGCCAGAGGCCAATCAGGTCTCAGGGAGAGCTTTGATGACTTTTAGGGAAAACTAATCTTTATTGTAGGGTTTTTGAGTGTTCAGCACCTCTGATGTGAAGGCTTGCCAACCCCTTTTCAGGGCTGTTCATCCACCTTTGGCATCCATCTTTCACCCAACTCTCACCTCTGTGGCTCTAAGAAGCTATAGCATGGTATAGCATCCACACTCCTGGTAAAACCATCTGGGTAGACAAGCTAAACCAGGTTAAGGATAACTGATAAGTCTCAAACCCATTCAAGGAATAAGGGGAATACCTAGATGAGAAGGTGGCAGAAGCCAGTACTATGGAATACTTAAAGCTTGGTCAGACATCAAAGACACCAAGATCATCTACCACATTCTGAGCAATCATCAGTTGTCTTCACTTTTGTCTTGCCACTGGGCTTCACTGGCTCTGGAAGAGAGAGCGAGGTTGATGACTTTCCTGCAACTCGGTCTTGCTTAAATCCAATTTACACTTGAGTCAAGATGTCACCCTGTGACTGCAATGTCATTGATCCTCTTCAAAAACAAAAGACAAGCACCAGTCCATTTGCAAGAACCCTGACCCTTCTGTAGGAGAGTAGTCCTTAGCCTTACTTCCTCACTTTACAGATGTGGAAATTGAGTCTTACACAGGTTAAATGGCTTGCTCAAAGTCATAAAGACAGAAGTCAAATCCTCCCTCAAAGCTCTACCCCTGCACTACAATATCCTATAATTACACTGTCTTTTAGGCTACAAGCTCTTTGAGTTTTTCATTCTTTTTGACTCTTCATGACCCTTTTTTGGGGGTTCTCTTGGCAGAGATACTTGAGTGGTTCATCATTTCCTTCCTCAGCTCCTTTTACAAATGAGGAAACTGAGGCAAACAGGGTGAAGTGACTTGTCCGGGTCACAGCAGATAAGTGTCTTGAGACCAGATTTTAACTCAGGAAGATGAGTCTAAGGACATAGGGTAGAGGAGTGAGAGAAACACCAATCTCTTGCTTTAAAATTTGTCTCTCTCTCTCTCTCTCTCTCTCTCTCTGGAGATAATTAGCCTTCCAGTTCATTATCTAGAAAACAAAAGCAATAGTTTCAGTGAATAGAGTGCTAGAAATGGAGTCAGAAAGAGCTGGATTTAATTCTTGCCTCTGTTTGACTTTGGACATGTCTTTTTAACTTCTATATATGCAAAGCAACTTCTTATGGCATATATTATATTAAGTTATGATCAGGTAGACAGAGTTCCCCACACTGACAAAAAGAGAGATTCTTTGTGTATTTAGACACAAAGAGCATCTCGGGGCAGGTAGATGGCTCAATGGATAGAGAACCAGGCCTGGAGACAGAAGGTCCTGGGTTCAAATTTGACTGTAGATACTTCCCAGATGTATGACCCTGGACAAGTCACTTAACCCCCCTTGTCCAGCCCTTACTGCTCTTCTGCCTTGTAATCAATATACAGTATTTTAAGGTTTAAAGGTAAGGGTTTACCAGTGGAATTGTGAATTGGCTAAGTGGGGTTAGGTGGGTTTGGGGGAGAGAGAAAGAACATGAAATATGTAACTAAGGGAAAACATTCAAAATAAAAACTTAAAAAAAAGGTAAGGGTTTAAAATAATTAGAAGAGATCAATAAGCAAAATGAAAATAAACTTTTACTTTTCTTTGAGTCTAATGAGGATTTCATTAGGAAGAGTACAAGAAAAAAATGAAGCAATATAAAAGCAAAATGTATCAATTTTATGAATTGACTATCCTGTCTTTTAAGTAAATATACAGTACAGCAGAATGAGGAAAGTCTCCGGTCTATTTCTGAACTTGTTGGCTTCAGTTTGATTCAATTCCAAAGGCATTTATTGCTTTGAATTGAATTGAAATGGCTTGCTAAGAGTTGTAATCAACTTCTGTGCTTTTAAAACCCTGCAAGAATTAATGTAATCTTGCAAATTAAGTGTAACATCTACCAGCCCACCTTTCTGATAGCTTTTCTTTCGGTCTATCTGTCTGTCTGTCTATTTGTGTGACTGTCCTATAGTACTTTTGCCAAGAAAACCCCAAATGGGGTCGAACACTATTGGAAAATGACTGGACAACATATCTATGGACAGAAGGAAAGAGAGGCACAGAAACAATGACAGACAGAAAGAATGACAGAGAGGAGAGACAGACACAGACAGAAAGAGAGAGAGCCAGACAAATAGAGAGAGACAGAGATAGGTGAGTAGACTGAGAGAAAGAAAAAGATAAAGGAAAAAATAGAGGGAGGCTGAGGAGAATTAAATGAGTAATGAGCAGCAAGTCTTCTATATTACTTCCTTAGTACAAATCATTGGTCCCTTTCCTACAAGTGAATAGCTATTTGTAAAGCTGAATAAGAGATGCATTAATTGCATTAAGTGTTCTAAACACCTCAGATTAATGTAAGTGCTAAGAAATACTTTATTTGACTTTCTAAGATGATCACATGGGCAGTGTGTACTACTTGCAAGTAAGACAAGGACTCTGCTCTTGTTTCTGATTTCCTGTTCCATTCTAGGACTCCTCTTTGGAACCACAAATTGATTCTTAAAAGCTGTCTGTGGTTTAAGTAGGAGAGTAAAGTGATGGCCCTACTAACCATAGTCTAATATTTCTAGAACTAGATTGAGGCATCTTTACAAGGGCACAGGAGATCAAAGTCCTCTCTAGTGACAGAAGAATGGTAAGAAAGTCTTGCTGGAAGGATTGTAAATATTTGTTATTAATAATAAAATTACTTCCAGGTCTTCATAACAGCAGAGAGAAGGGAAAGGAAGGCAAGAACTGTAATTCTGTTCATCTAAGCTTTATTCCTTCTACTTCCTAGTCTTTGTTTATTAAATTCTTACTTTCTGTCTTAGAATTGAGAGTCAGTTCTAAGGCAGAAGATACTTAGGGGCTAGGCAATTGGAGTTAAGTGACTTGCCCAGGGCCACATAGCTAGGAAGTATCTAAGACTACTTCCTAATCTTTGTTAATTATTTAGTCAACAACTATTTACTAAGTGCTTACAGTGATGATGGCAAATCTAGCCATTTTCGATGACACACTGTCACATGTGGCTGCATACAGAGAAGTACAGAGCCGTAAGCCGAGGATGAAACATTTGCTGTAGTGTGATGTAGACACTCTGCACTATAGATGACAATTCTACCTAAATTAATTTACCTATTTTGGTTTATTAATACAGTTATATATTACAATTATATATTTCTGTTATTTAAATTATAAATATCGTGAAATTATGTTTTTTTTCTTAAAGTGACACACCACTGAGTTTTGTTCATTTTTTTGACGAATTTTGACACACCAAGCTCAAAAGGTTGCCCATCACTGGCTTACAGTGTTACAGACATTGTATTAAATGCTGCAGATACAAATAAAATTAAAAAAACAAACAGAATTACTTTCTGTAGGAACACATATTTTTAATCGACAAAAAGAACAGAGTTTTAAGTTTTAAAATTTTGCTTTATGATAAAACAGGAAAATTCAACTTAATTAAACAAACATCAATTAACTAGAAATCAGAGTTGTAGGGGTTGAAAAGACAAAAACAGAATTGTTCTTGCCTTTAAGGAGTCCACAAGCCAAGGGTCATGGGGTGGAGTAGAATCCTATATATGTACATAGATAAGTAAATACAAGATAATTTAAAGAGAAAAAGATCACTAAACCAGAAAGATAAGGTAGGGCTTCCTGGGTCTGTAGTACCAGAATTGAACTTTGAATGAAGCTAAAGATTCTTACAAATGGAGGTTGAGGAAGGAGGTCATTCTAGGTGTGGGACACTATTCTTGGGAAGGCAGAGAAGCATGTTGAGTTGGGGTTTGAGGAATAGGTGAATAGCTAAGAGATCAGAGTATATGAAGGGGTGGTGAAGGATGCATATGAAATAGCTTAAGGACAGCACATACTGTGAAGGGTTGTTTTTTTTTTTTTTTTTTTTTTTTTTTTTTTAGTTTCTTTATCTTCTGTCTTAGAATCAATACCACACATTCATTCTAAGGCAGATGAACAGTAATGGTTGGGCGACGGGAGTTAAGCTACTTGCTCAGGATCACACAGCTACTAAGTATCTGAGGCCAGATTTGAACTCAGGAAAATGAGTCTTTCCAGACTCCAGGCCCCACATTCTATCCACTATGCCACTTAACTGCCCTTATTAGAACAGGTAGAGAAGATAAAGAAGACAAAAGTTGTCCATTCAGCGTTATTAGACTAATTTTCCACCTTAGATAAGTTCTCTTTTCTACAGGCCTACCATAATTTCTGAAAATTTTATCAATTTCAGCAAGCATCTATTAAGTCCCTACTGTATATAGACCACTGTATTGCGCACTAAGTGACACAACCCTCCTCCTCAGGGAGCTTATAGTCTACTATCAAAAAGGACACATGCACAAATAAGTAGAAGTATTTTCAAATTTTATAAGATAATTGCCTGAGAAAAAGATGCAAATCCAATTCTCTGTAAGATCCCCACAGGGTCCTGACTGAGGTACTATAGAAGTCTTTATAAAGGAGATGCCATTTGAGCTGAACAATAAAGTATGGCAGGTAGGCAATGCACTGAATAGAACAGCAGACCTGGAGTCAGTAAGACTCATCTTCCTGAGTTCAAATCCAGGCTTAGTCACTTACTAGCTATGTGACCCTGGGCAAGTCACTTAAACTTGTTTGCCTCAGTCTCCTCATCTGTAAAATGAGCTGGAGAAGGAAATGGCAAACCAATCCAGTATGTTTGCCAAGAAAACCCCAAATGGAAACACAAAGAGAAGGCACAACTTAAAAACAATTGAACAAATAAGCAAAAAGAAAAGAATTTCAGCAACATAGACTAAGTAGGTGAAGGTGGGAGGAGGAAGACAGGAATTCCTGTTGTGTGAGGCTAATGACCCTAGGTTGGGTATGTATTGAGGACAAGAGTAGTCCAACTCAACTAGACTAGGCAGAGAGGGAAATAAAATGAGATAAAACTGAAAAAGTAAATAGTGTCAAATTGCCAAAAGCCTTGACTGTCAGGAAAAATAGTTTGAACTTTGCTTTCTTTTTTTTTTTAAGGGCATTTTATTTTATTTCCTTTTTTTAATTTAGAATATTTTTCATGGTTACATGATTCATGATTCTACCCCCCTCCTTTTTCCTCCCCACTCCTGAAGCTGACAAAGAGTTCCAATGGGTTATCCATGTATCATTGTTCAAAACCTATTTCCATGTTATTCATATTTATAGTAGAGTGATCTTTTAACATCAAAACCCCAATCATATCCCTATAGAACTATGTGATCAATGATGTTTTTCTTTTGTGTTTCCGTTCCCACAATTCTTTCTCTGTATGTGGATAGCTTTCTTTCTCATAAGTTCCTCTGGATTGACCTGGGTCATTGCTTTGCTGCTATTAGAGAAGTCCATTACATTTGATTATACCACAGTGTATCAGTCTCTGTGTATAATGTTCTCCTGGTTCTGCTCCTTTTGCTCTCTGTATCATTCTTGGAGGTCTTTTCCAGTTCACATGGAATTCTTCCAGTTCATCATTCCTTTCAGCACAATAATCTTCCACCACCATCAGATACCACACTTTATTCAGCTATTCCCCAATTGATGGACACTCATTTTCCAATTTTTTTGCCACCACAAAGAGTGCAGCTTTAAATATTTTTGTACAAGTCTTTTTCCTTATTATCTCTTTGGGGGTACAAACCCAACAGTGGTATGGCTGGGTCAAAGGGCAGGCAGTCTTTTAAGGCCCTTTGGCATATGAACTTTCCTTTCAACAGGTTTTATAGGCAGAGGAGTGACATGAGCAGGCCTGGACATAAAGGAGATTAATGACAGTTCTAGTTAGAGCTACTCTTCTGGGCAAAGGCATAATCTTGGGGTTTAATTAAAGTGCATACTTATTATCAGGTAATTGGTTACATTAATTCAAGGGAAAATTCACTTTTTGGTCAATCAGCAATAAACATTTGGGGTTTATGAGGTGTTCAGGGAGGGCTAATATGGGGGATTACTGAGCCTTTTTTAGGGCTGCTCATCTACTGTTGGTGTCCTACCACCTCTCCCCCAATTCTCACCTGTGGCTCCAAGAAGCTGTAGCATGCATAGAGGCCATACCCTGGCAAAAATGTCTCTGCAGACAGGCCAAACCAGGTTGAGGGTAACAGATGGATTCAAACTTCTCAGTGAATTAGGGGAAGATCCACCACCAAGCCTATGAAGACTTCCTTCCTGGAAGGAAGAGTAATAGAGAAAAATTTGTTCCATGGCCAAAAAGGCAGCTAAAACAGGTGCTATGGAAAACTGAGAGAAGTCAAAGATGCCAAGATCCACTACATCCTGGGCTATTACCATTTGCCTTAACTAGTGATGGGCAAACTATTCCCCAAGGGCCAGATCCAGGCAGTAGTTTGCCCATCACTACGCCCCCACATCCAGATATGGTGATTAGGGAATTACTTAAGGTAGTGCCTGGATCTGGTCCTCGGGGAATAGTTTGCCCATCACTGGCCTTGACTTTTGTCTTGTCACTGGATTTCAATGACTCTGGCAGAGGGACAAGGGCTGAAAATTTTATGTAACTCTCCTTCACTCACATCCAATTCAACCACAAGTCAAGATATCACCTGTGATATCACTGGTTTTTTCAATAAATGAAGGACAAGCAGCAACATTAATCAATCAGATGGCCTAGTTATTCCAAAACTCAAATTATATTATAAAGTGACAACTATCAAAGCCATTTGATATTGGCTAAGAAACTGAATAGTAGATCAATAGAATAGATTAGCACTCAACATAAAGTAGTAAATGACCCTAATAAAGTATTAGTTGATGAACCCCCAAATTCAAGCTTTTAGAAGAAGAACTCACTAGCTGACAACTGCTAGGAAAACTGGAAAATAGTATGGCAGAAACTAGGCATAGACCAGGGGTCTGCAATGTATGGCTCTCAAGCCATATCTGGCTCTTTTGAGGGCCAGATATGGCTCTTTCTGCAGGAGCCATAAAGTCAATTTTTTTTTCAGGCGCTATTACAGGACCGTGCACTGTGAGCACTGTATGGCTCTCACAAAATTACATTTTAAAAAATGTGGCGTTTATGTCTCTCGTGGCCAAAAAGGTTGCCGACCCCTGGCATAGACCAATATCTCACACCATATAACAAGATAAAGTCAAAATAGATACATGATTTAGAATTAAAGGTGGATACCATAAACAAATTAGGGGGGCACAAAATAGTGTACCCATCAAGAAATTTATGATCAAACGAGATATGGAGAAAATTTCGAGATATAAAATAGACAACTTTGGCTACATTAAATGAAAAGGTTTTTTTGTACAAATAAAACCAATGAAACCAAGATTAGAGAGGAAACAAAAAACTGGAAAAAATTTTTATAGCAAGTGTCTCTGACAAAAGCCTCATTTTTCAAATATATATATGGGACTGGATCAATTTTATAAGAATGCAAGGTATTCTCTAATCGATAAGTGGTCAAAAGATATGAACAGGCTGTTCTCAGATGAAGAAATTAAAACTATAGTCATCTGAAAAAATGTTCCAAACCACTATTAATTATAGAAATGTAAATTAAAACAACTCTGAGGTACCATTTCACATCTACCAGACTGGCTAATACAACCCCAAATTAATTAATTAATTAATGTTGGAAGGGAATTAGAACACTAATGCACCATTTTGCTTTGTTTTTTTTAAAACCCTTACCTTCTGTCTTGGAATACTGTGTATTGGTTCCAAGGCAAAAGAATGGTCAGGGATAGGCAGTGGGAATTGTGTCACACAGGGTCACACAGCTAGGAAGTGTCTGAGGTCACATTTGAACCAAACACCTCCCATCTCTGGGGGGGACCTGGCTCTCAATTCACTGAGCTACCCAGCTGCCCTTTTAAAATACTATTGGGTAAAACCTAGTGGAATTGTTCGTTGGCTCTGAGAGAGGGGAGGGAAGGAATACGAATCATGTAACCATGGAAAAATATTCAAAAGTAGTTAATTAAATAAAAAATGGAAAATAGAAAAAAAAAACCCTCACTATTGGTGGAGCTGTGAATTGATACAATCACTCTGGAGAACAATTTGGAACCATGCCAAAAGAATCATAAAACTGTGCATACCTTATGACCCTATATTACCACTACTAGATCTATATACCAAAGAGAACAAGGATGGGGAAAGGACCTACTTGCACAAAAATATTTATAGTAGCTTTTTTTGTGGTGGTAAAGAATTGGAAACTGAATGGATGTCCATCAATTAAGGAATGGTTGAACAAGTTGGGGTATCTGAGTGTAATGAAATAAATGTCAAACAAGACAATCACAAAAAATCTGGAAAGACAAATGAAACAATACAAAGTGAAGTGAGTAGAACCAGGAAAACATTGTACATATAAAAATACCAATAAAGTACACTAACAATTGTGAATGACTTAACTATTATCAGCAATGCAAGGATCCAAAACAACTCCAAGGGTTTCCTGATTTAAGACTATCTACTGCCATAAAAGGAAGTGATGGAGTCTGAATGCTAAGTGAAGCATACCATTCTTCACTTTATTTCTTCCTTGAATTTTTCTTTAATGTAAGGGATAGTCATCTTCTTCCATAATATGACAAACATGGAAATATGTGTTGTATGATAGCAGATGTATAGCCTATATCATATTACCAGCCATCTTGGGGAGGGAGAGAGAGAATATGGATTACAAAATTCAGAAAACGATGATTAGAAATTATAATGCAATCTGGAAATAAATAAAGACAAAAAATAAAAAAAAAAACCCAGGCAATCAGCAGTAAGCATTTATTAATTGCCTATAATTTGTACTAATAAGCAGTGGGATTACAAAGAAAGACAAAAGCAACCCATGTCATAATCTATCACTTAGCAGAAAGGAGGACTTTAAAGCACTGGAGACACATGGAACAAGTCTGATGGGAAGAAAGTTGGGAAAAGTTGGCCGCAGAAAGGGTTTCTGGAGAGGGCAAGCCCAGGGTGGTCCAGGGAGGGGCACTGAGGGAGGGATTGGGCATCTGGAGTAGCATGAGAGTATTAGATGCCTGGTGACCAAAATAGGAACTGTGAAAATGTCATACTTATAAAGGAAATGCACGCTTAGAATACTTTCTGCCAGTGGACCTTTGTTTCCTCATCTGGGTAGGAAGGGAGAGGTCCCAAGAATTTGCATAAGACTGCTCTTTGGTGGAGAGAATCTTTACCCTGAGCAGTGAAGGTCTAAAAATAAGGATAAACTTCTTCCACCAAGTCCTAACATTCTACAACTCTTGTCTCCTTCTATTCTCACCTAATCTCTGTTATCTGGTGACTCCTTGGCCTGATGACTTTGGTTCTTTCTAATTTAGAGACATCAGGCCTCCACATTCCTAGTCTTCAAAAATCCTGTTTCTCTTTTCAAAAATGTCTACCTTTGCTTTCTTTTTTTTTTTTAAACCCTTAACTTTTGTGTATTAGTTCCTTGGTGGAAGTGTAGTAAGAGTAGGCAATGGGGGTCAAGTGACTTGCCCAAGGTCACACAGCTGGGAAGTGTCTGAGGCCAGATTTGAACCTAGGACGTCCCGTCTCTAGGCCTGGCTCTCAATCCACTGAGCTACCCAGCTGCCCCCCTGCTTTCATTTTTTAACATTAATCTTACTGTCTCTCATAACTGACCTTTCTAGGGCAGCTGGGTGGTTCAGTGGATTGTAAACCAAACCCAGAGATGGGAGGTCCTAGGTTCAAATCTGGCCTCAGACACTTCCCAGCTGTGTGACCCTGGGCAAGTCACTTGACCCCCATTGCCTAGCCCTTACCACTCCTCTGCCTTGGAACCAATATACAGTATTGATTCTAAGATGAAAGGTGAGGGTTTAAAAACAAAACAAAGCAAAAAACTGACCTTTCTCATAGGAAGCTCCTAGAAACTGTGATTTGGGAAGTGGGAATGGCACCTGTTTGAAAAATTTCTGCATTAACTTAACTTGGTGACCAAAATTCCTACCATTAAAGGAACTTTTTTTGAGTACTAATAAAGCCACTGTTAAAATGTAAATATCTTATTTAGAAGTGGTAACACATTATTATTATTACTATTATTACTTTAATAATAGCTTTTTTCCTAGTGCCCATTATATGCCAGATACTGTGTTAAGCTCTTTACAAATAGGATTTCATTTTATCTTTATGGTAACCTTTGAAGGGAGGTGCTTTTATTATTCCTATTTTACAGGTGAGGTAACTGAGGCAAACAGGTTAAGTGACTTGCTCAGAGTCGCACAGCTAATTAAGTGTCTGAGGCCAGATTTGAAATCACAAAGTTGGTCTTTCTAACTCCAGATCTGGCACTCTATTCTCTGTACCACAATTATTGATTGTTTCATGGTGTTAATTATGTCATTCCATAGTGCCTGACATAGAGCAGCTTGGTTGCACAGGATCTAGGTTAGAGCACAGGATCTAGAATCAGAAAGACCTGTGACTAGTTGTGTGACCCTGGGGAAGTCACTTCATCTTGTTTGCCTCAGTTTCTTCATCTGTAGAATGAGCTGGAGAAGGAAATGGCAAATCACTCCAGTACATTTGCCAAGAAAACCCCAAATGAGGTCATTATGAGTTGAATATGACTGAAACAATTGAATAAAACAAGAAGACATAGACAATTGTGTGTGGGAGTAAATTGGGGTTAGAATGCCTTACTGAAGGGCAATATGCAGATATGTTTGGGAATCTGGGACTATGACCAATAGACACATCTACTTCCCTACTTGTCCTAGTCGCTTCTTGACTTCCTGCCCAAGGTATGATTCAGGCTTTACTCAAACTGACTTCCTGTAGCTTCCTCTAAACTTTTCTATGAGAAAGCCTGTTTCCTGTGGGAATAACTTTTCAATTTGTATTTCTGCTAACAAAGTGATTAAATTGTATGTCTCTTTTAACTTAAAGATCTCCCTACTAGGCCTAATGAGGACAAAATAGATAAAGAAAAGAATCATATGTGGCAAAATATTTATAGCAGCACTTTTTATGGTAGCAAAAAGGTGGAAGCAAAGTAGACTGTTTGGGGACTTGCTAAATGAATTGTGGTTCATGAATGTAATGGAATGTTATTGACCCTTAAGAAATGTTAGCTATGAACCATGGGAAGATGTATAAAAACTGGGGCAAAGTGAAGTGATCTGAATGAGGAAAACAACATACAGGGTATCCTAAAAGTCTCAGTGTAGTTTTAAGGACTTTGACAAAGAAAATGGAACAATAGTAACAATATTAAATTGAAATAGAATGTTGTATCAGCATAGTGAACAAATTTGATCCTAAACAAGAGAGGAGAAAACAAAATCACAAAATCCGTCCCCTTCTTTGCAGAAATGGGAGACTCTGGGTATGAAAGTGTATTGTCAGACTCAGTTTATATGTTGACTTTGCTAAAACCCTTCTTCTTTTTCTTTTTCTTCTCCTCTTTCTCCTCCTTCTCCTTCTTCTACTCCTTCTCCTCCTTCTCCTCTTTTTTCTTCTTCCTCTTCTCTCTCTGTCTGTCTTTGTATTGGTCTCTGCCTCTGCCTGTGTCTCCCAGTTTCTGCTGTTCTTTCTGCTTCTGTCTCTCCTCTTTCCTGTAACTCTTGTTTCAAAAGCTTCTTCAATAAAGATTGTTGAAATTGTTACTGGTTGTGATTGTTCTTAGAAAAAAATGTATTAAATAATCACCTGTGCTTTTATTATTTATTTCATTGTTAATAAATTATATATTCAGTGGCATTAATTTAAACCTAAATTTTAAAATATTTAATACATTTAAGTAAAATATTATTTAGAAAACTTTCTCCAGTTTACTAAAATAATATTTTACATGAATCAATGAAGACTCAAAATCTAGTTGTTTGAGAGAGATATTGAAATTTTCTTAATTAATGAAGAAATGTGCAAAATATAAGTTAACTAACAATTGAGTCACACTGAACAGGACCTACAAATGGGATCTGGCTATTTATCTGGCTAACTCTGTTATGTTTTGTATAAGGATAGTTTTCTGGGAGGAGGAAAGAACTAATTTGGGAAATGAAGGTGATGGAAAAACAAGATATGTAATTTAGGCTCTTTCCTGGTTTTCACCTTTATGCTTTGTAATCCTCTTCCTTCTAGTTCCCTTTCTTGTTTCTGGGTGGAGGATCAGGAGCCCCCAGTCTCTCCTTAGAAAGATAATGGGAATACAATCTGAAAGGGTTTAAAGATTAGGGTGTGTCTTCCCTTTAGGCTGTGTAGTCAACAGGAAGCTTTTGGGTCACCTGGGCTATTAAACATGACAATATCCTGAATCAATTGTGATAGGAAATTAAAAGGGGGCCAATTCAGTCAAAGATTCAACTAGGAAGCCAGTTCTACTTAGTGAAACAAAGATTAGACAGCTTTAGGAAACAATAACAACAAAAGTTCCAGCCTAGTGCCAGATATGGAACTAGTTACCTATTACCTAAATGTTGTTGTTATTCAGCCATTCAGTCATTTCCCAGTCTTCCTTGGCCTTGTATGGGGTTTTCTTGGCAAAGATACTGGAGTTGCTTACCATTTCCTTTTTCAGTGGATTAAGACAAACAGAGGTTAAGTGACTTTCCCAGGGTTACACAGTTCGTAAGTATCTGATGCTAGATTTGAACTCAGGTCTTCCTTACTCCAGAACCAGTGATCTATCTACTGATCCATCTAACTGCTGACTCGGACGTAATTCAAAAAAGCTTAGAAAGGCTTATAATGAAGTGATACAAAGTGAAGTGAACAGAAACAGGAAAACATGTTAACAGTAACAACAATACTGTATGATGAGTGGCTATGAATGACAACCATTTTCAACAAGGCAAGAAGAATGCTGGACAACTCCAAGGAACTTATGATGAAAAAGAATATCCACCACCATAGAAGGTGAATGCAGAGTGAATGCAGTTTGAAATATGCTATTCTTTACTTTATTTTTTTTCACTTTACATTTTTCACTTTACTTTACATTACTTTACTTTTCCTCCATGAATTTTTCTCTAGCGTAAGCAATATATACCTTGCTTCACAACATGATGAACAGGGAAATATGTATTACATGATAATTATGTACAACCTATGAAATATCACCGGACTTCTTGGGGAAAGAATAAGACATAGATATTTGGACATAGCTAATATGAGAATGTGTTTCTCTTGCATAAACATATTTATTGTTATTTATTACCCATTTATAACAAATCATATGTATTATATTATGGTTGTATTACATATTATTTTACATATAAAAATAAAAAAATCTATGCTTTCACAAAAGAAAAATACTGTGCAAATCTATCAAGAAGGATTCAAAGTGAGAGACAAAGAAGCAACTGGACAGACATGCCTTAGCAGTGGGAGTGTACAGAATGCTCTATCATTTCTCAACACAGGATAAGGGAAAGTAAGGTCCCAATTCCTCTAAGCCCAGTCCACATATTGATAACTCTTCTGTTCTCCATCACTAAGTGCTGACAGTCATTACTGTTACCATTACTATCTCTTTTAAACCACTGGTGCCTCACACAATACCTTATACATACATACAAGTTGCTAAATAAATGTCTGCTGGATTAAATCAGTTAAATTATATGATCCTTACTTCTGGAAAGCTCATACCAACCAAATCAACCAATTTCCACCTCCTTATGACTCCCCAAACTAAAACACCTTTCCTCGACTCCTACTTTTCTGAGTATATTATACTCTCCCCCTTGAGTATGTAAGAGTCTGTACAGTAGCCATTGAATTGAAGGTGGGATCTGCCTCTTGTATTTTTCTCTAGTGCTTGATTTTTTTTTAAAACCCTTACCTTCCATCTTAGAAGAGTGGTAAGGGGGCCATAACTAGGAAGTATTTGAGGTCATATTTGAACTCAGTACCTCCCATCTCTAGGCCCTGCTCTCAATATACTGAATCACCTAGCTGATACTGCTTGCTGTATTTATAAATGTTTTTCATTCATTTATGTAAACACATAAGACCATTAATCACATCATTTGGAGATGGAAAGAAATTTAGAGATCATTGTGTCCAAATTCTCTTATTTTACAAGTGAGAAAATTGAGTCCCAGGGAAATTAATTAAATTACCCAAGTTCATGCATCTAGTAACTAGCAGATTCAGGTCTTGAACCCAGTTCTTGGAGATTAGAACCAGATTATACAAAATTAGGGTTCACCCTACCATATCAAGCTGCCTCACTTTGTCCTTCAATCTAGTTCAAGAAATAATGTTTAATACAGAAAGTAAATAATAGTATCAGATGAAAGGCAGCTTCAAATAGAGTGTAGAGGGTTGGCTTGGGATCAGTAAGACCTAGGTTTAGTACTACCTCTTCTACATCTATTGGCTCTGTGAACCAGGACAAAAAAGTCTCTGCTCTAGGTAACTCTCTAAGATGATAAGTTATCTGTTAGTTGTCCAACTATGTTTGGAGGAAGCAGAAGCAGCTAGGAATTCCCAATACCAGTGAAATCACAGGTTTAGATAATAATGCCAGATAGTAAGGAAAAGCCAAAGGGAAAAGTAAAGGGGCAATAGGTACCATAGGAGTTCTGAGTTAAGGGATAACACCAGGTGCTTGGATAAACAGGGAAGACTTTTAGAAGGAAGAGAGACATGAGTGGAGTCTTTGAAGTCAAGGTAGAATTCAGACTGGAGAGAAGGGTATCAGGATATCAAAAACTGGAACCGGAGGAGCAAAGAATGAAGGTGGAGAGTTGAAAAACAAGGTATAAGCCTGGAGGACTCTAGCAGGTGGCCAGGTTGTGAATTTGGGGGCTGGAAATCTCCTTAGTGTATTGCAAGTATGTATAGGAACTTCAATATCTTGGAGGTCCTCTGAGTAGAGGAACCAATAAACATTAAAGGGGGGGATGATTGGGTAAGAAATCCTGGAATATCTTTTGTCCTTCCTCTTTCCTTTTTCTTTTCAGCTGTTCTCTGCCAGATTCACACATATATATTTACGTACATGATCCTAGGATCAGAGCTCTAAGACTAAGAGGGACCCCAGAAGCTGTCTAGTCCAACTCTTTCATTTTATAGATGAAGAAACAGAGACCTAGATAGAACGAGGACTTGTCCAAGGTCACACAGATAATGTGTCAGAAGTGGGATTCAGTTAAGTGATGCAGTGAATAGAGTTCCAGGCCTGAAGTCAGGAAGTTTCATCTTCTTGAGTTCAAATCTGGCCCCAAACACTTACTAGTTGTGTGACCCTGGGCAAGTCACTTAACCTTGCTTGTCTCAGTTCCTCATCTGTAAAACTAGCTGGAGAAGGAAATGGCAAACCACTTCAGTATCTTTGCCAAGAAAACCCCAAAGTGGGGCACTGAGAGCTGGAGACAACTGAAAAATGACTTAACAAAACAATCCTAATAAGTGTTCTTAGAGAAAGTGATATGACTTGACTATGTGACTCTCACTACTTTATTTATTTTACTGAATTAGTCAAAGATCTCTTCTCAAGTTTTAAGCTAGGGCAATTAAAAAAATTAAGTTAATAATGATAGTAATTGTCACACAGTGCTTTAAAGTTTGTAAAACACTATACATACATTATCTCTTTTGATTCTCATGACCTTGTGAGGTAGGTGCTATAATTTCCCCCATTTTACAGATGAGGGAACTGAGATTGAGAGATATTAATTGATCTGACCAGGTTCATAAAGCTAGTAAGAGTTTGAGGCAGGCTAATAGTTTCAGACTAGGATGTGAAGGTGGCTCAAGGTGCTCAAGCTCATTGTTATCCTTTTCTCTGGAGAATGTCTGCTGCCAGATGCAGCTGGCAAACAAGACAAAAGTTGGCAAAGGCCAACTTTGATCTGTCAGATGGGCCAGGACCAAGCCTCCACCCCCCAGAGTAAATAAACTGGCAGCCCCTCTGTCCTGTCCTTGATAGGTGCAGCAATTTTTCTGCTTCCTAGTTTTTTTCCCCCTTGTCTGCTATTGGCCAACTCCCCCAATAACCAAAGCTTCCAGGCAGGGCCCCAGGGTTCTACTGGAGGAAGCACAGTTATTGAACCTTTACCTGATCATGTCAGCCACAGAAACCTTTCCCCAGGCTGTTCTAGTCTAGTCACTTTTGGCATTTGGCTTTCCTGTTTTAGCTTAGTGCTGTGTTTGCAGTGTCAGGTGAGAGGAAGCTTCATTTCATTGCCTTTTAACAGTTCTTACCTGTTTTGAAATCTCTTCAGCTTATTTTCCTTTTCTTTTTAAACACTGCTTATGTCTTGGCAACAATTTGAAATCTGAAGAATGGCAAGGGCTAGGCATTTGGGGTTAAGTGATTTTCCTAGAGTCACACAGTAAGGCATGTCTGGGGTTAGATTTGAACCCAGGTCCTCTGGACTCCAGGTCTGATACTCTATCCACTGTGCTTCCTAGCTGCTGTCTCTTAGCTTTTGACATTATTGTCCATCCTCCCTTCTGGACATTCTGTCCCTCCTTGGCTTCTGAGACAATATTCTTTTTTGGTTCTCCTCCTGATTGGCTGACCATTCCTTCCCAGTCTCTTTTGTTGGATTATCTTCTTTATATCCACTCAGTAGAGACCATATTCCCTCAAAGCTCTGCACAGAGTTTCTGTCTCCCTTGGTTTAAATGACCAGGTCTATGCAGATCACGCCCAAATCTATATATGTAGCTCTAGTCTCAAATGACTAACTGACTGCTTTTACTGGAGATCTGTCCTGTGTCTATAACCCATTAGCATCTCAAGGCACCGGACCTAGAATCAGGAAGACCTCAGTTCTAATCTGGTCTCAGACATTTACTGGCTATGTGACTCTGGGCAAGACACTTAACCTTTATTTGCCTCAGTTTCTCCAAATGTACAATGGGATAATACCATCTAAATCTCAGGGTTGTTTTGAGGATCAAATGAGATAAAAAAAAAATGCTTAGCACAGTACCTGACATGTAGTCGGTGCTATAAAAAAGCTTATTCCCTTTCTTACCAGACATATTAGTAAAACATAGATCAAAACATGTTACCCTTTTTCTTTTACGTCCTCTGTCTCACCCTAATGCCAAATCTTCAATGATTCATTCTTGCCTTTTGGATAAAATACAAAAACCTCAACTTGGCATATAGAGTCAAGTTCCTTCCTACCTTTACAGTCATTTCTTCTTATTCTTTTTTTTTGCACTCTTTGTTTCTGGTCTGGCCTACTGGCTGTTCCTCGTTCACAGCATGCCATCTCTGGAGATATGCTGGTGAATGTTTGACCACCTGCTCTCCAATGTTCACGTGACAACACTTTTAAATTTAATCTGCATTTAATCTACTTTTTTTCCCCACTACTTTCTTAAGTCTACAGACAATCAAGAAAACAATAAATCAAGCCCTAATTTATAGTGTGTGTCAATTTCCTCAGAGGTAAATGCTCACATTCAAAACTTCGATGGATTTTCATGAAGTACTATGAACTGGCTTCAGATGTATCTTTTTTTAAAATGTTTTTAAAATTTTTTTTTATTTTAAACCCTTAACTTCTGTGTATTGACTTATAGGTGGAAGAGTGGTAAGGGTAGGCAATGGGGGTCAAGTGACTTGCCCAGGGTCACACAGCTGGGAAGTGTCTGAGGCAGGATTTGAACCTAGGACCTCCCGTCTCTAGGCTTGGCTCTCAATCTGAGCTACCCAGCTGCCCCCGAGATGTATCTTTTTACAAGTGATCTCCCAGGTCTGACATGAATTTTTTTCCTCACCTCTACCTTGTAGAATACCTGACGGTCTTCAAAGCATCTCTATTTGAGCCCTTTCCTTACTGAAATTATTCTGTAAATACCTTTTTAATTATGTACTTACTTGTATATGTATCATATCCTCAAAATACAGTTTTTGAATAGCCTGCTGCTTTTGTTCTGGCATTCCCAGTGCCCAGCAGAATGCCTTGCATATAGTAAGAGCTTAATAAATATTGTTGAATTGAATCGAAGGAAACTGATGGAAGAATAGGAAAACTTCTAGGAGAAACTTTCTGGCATAAGATTACTGATTTGGTGGGTTTGGTGCCATAATATTTTTGACAGAATTGACCCACAGAATGATTTATGCCAGTGGTTCCCAAACCTTTTTTGGCCTATTGCCCCCTTTCCAGAAAAAGTATTACTTAGCGCTCCTGGAAATTAATTTTTTAAAAATTTTAATAGTAATTAATAGAAAGATAAATGCACCTGTGGCCATCACCGTTTCCCTGGATCGCTGCAGCACCCACTAGGGGGTGGCTCCCACTTTGGGAATCACTGATTTATGCAATCCAATTAAAACTTTTGGATTTTGGTGGGGGGTATTTTTAGTCATTCTAGAATGTAAGCTCTGTGAAGGCGAGGACTGTTTTTGTTTTTTTGTCAATGTATCTCTAGTTCCTGACAGTGCTTTGCACATAGGGGGATATCCCAAAGAATCTTTTTTTTTTTTTTTTTTTTTTTTTTTGTTATCAGAAGTACAGTGACAATTCATCAGTAATTCAGTGGGTAAGTTTTAGGGAGTTGCTTGAGACACATAGAAGTTAAGGGACTTTCCCAGGATCACAAAGTTAGAAAATGTTAGAGGTAGGATTAGACTTCAGATCTTCCTGACACCAAGGCCAGCATTCTATACAACACATTGGTTGGTTCCCATGTCCTACATTAGGGGAAGAAATGACATGTGCTTGATGCATTCTGAAATATTGAAATGGATCTGTCATCTCATCAATGTGGGTATTCCATCCCATAATGAAAAATGTAACCTAGAGATGCCTATCTCATTCTGTAAGACTGCTTCTGATCCTTCCTAGTTTTCCATAGCATTCCCTTCTTGCTTTGTCTTGACATTGAGAGGAAACTATCAAACTGCATTATCTATCTTTCATCTCTCCCCCTCATATGACCAACTCATCTTTTTCTCTTATAGGTTTCTTTGATGATATCCTCTATCCCACTTCTTCATAAATCCTTCAGTTTGATTTAGCCCATCTGCTAGGGTGGTTTTACTGGGGTGTAGCCATTGGGATTGTTGGGGCCACAGGTGAGAGTTGGTGGACATGTGAGCTGGGTGAGCAGCTCTGAAAAGGATTTAACAAGCCCTTTTAGGTGCTAGTCCTCCCAGAACATCTCATGCCTGGGTAGATAATTAAACCAAACTCTACCAAACGATTTTGGGTCTCATCTAGGAGGCTCTGCAATGTTGAGAAAAACCATAGGCATAAATGAACACCTGAAAAGCTTCACCATCCACAGAGAATCCCTCTTTAAATTGGACTCATGGTTCTTCCAGCTCTGCATATAATAAATATTTGATGTAAGTATTTGTGGAATTGAATTATTTCTAAGAAGATGGTAAATTTAGGACAATAGGTTTCATTTGGGTTGAAAACAAGTTTTTTTTTTTTCTTTATGCTTTAGATGGAGGACTCAAAAAAGAATGTCAGAGTTAGAAGGAATCTCAGAGGCCATCTAGTCTAACTCATACTTCCAGATAATACTCATTATAACACAGTAGGCAAGTGGTTTGCTTGAAGACCTCCAGAGAGAGGTAATCTATGGCCTCCCAAAGAACTCCATTCAACTTTTGGATAGTAAACATTTTTAAGAATTTTTCTATTACTGCGAAGCTTAAATCTACCTTTTTGCATCTTTCATCTGTTCCTATAAATTTTTTCTGTTAGTTATGAATCAGTCTTATTTTAAAAAATTAATGTTCCTTCATTTCTAGAAGCTACTTGTAAAATTTGTTTGATGTTTACATTCTGAAATTTAACTTCTATATGACTTGGAATTTGAGTGTGGAGTTTTTCCTTTGGTGGATATCTATGAAGTTATTTAATTAGTATTTTTTAGTCTACATCCAAAAGTTCTGAATAGTTTTAAATATTAGTCCCTACTAATGATTTATGTTTTAAAATGACATATTTTCTGATAAACCTCAAGTTATAGAAATAACAAGCAAGAATGCTATCCTATCATCAGTTTGTCTTTAACAGAATGCATCATTCTTATAAAGTTGGGATTCTTTTGTTATTCCTTTTCTACCAGATTTTCATTCACTTCTGTATTTTAGAGTGTACCAACTCTTTCATTCTCTTTTACAGAGCCTCTACTCCTTTGGAGAGACCTTTATCATGTAGCACAGTGCTCGACTTAGAGTCAGGAAGATCTGATTTAAAATTATTGACTTAGACCTTTACTAGCCTTCTGACCATAGGCACCTACTTCTCAGGGCTTGTTTAATGGTTTACACCTCAATTGTAGATAATGTTTGATTGTTTGATTGATTGATTGATTGATTGATTGATTGATTGATTAGATAGATGGACAGATGGATAGAAAGATAGATAGATAGATAGATAGATAGATAGATAGATAGATAGTAATGTCATTTAGGTACCTCCAAACTTGAATTCTAGTCTGTATGATGCATTGTAAAACAATACTTCTCTTTTGAGTACCATTATAATTGTACAAAGGTTTTCATGGGTTCTATTTTTCTATTGTTACTGGAAAGCATGTAACATTGACTATCCTACAAATAGCTGGCATTCCAAATAAATGGATTGTATAGAAAAAAAATGATGATTAAATGAGTTAATATTTGTAAAGTATTTTACAAACCTTAAAGTTCTATAAAAATACTAATCACTATCATCTACTCTTTTGTTTGTTTTTATTCATCCTTCTAGGAGAATTCTAATTTCCAATCTAATTTTCATCCTAGTAACTTTTTTTCAAGGTGTTATTTTTCTTTTGAGTCATTTTGGAGTTTCTTGTTATTTTTTTCCTTGCCTCTGGAAATTTTCAGAGTATTCATCTTTTTTTTTATCCCTTCTCTGCCTCTTTTTATTTTATTTATTTTATATTTTTTCCAGATTACATACCAACACAATCTTAATAATAATTTTTTTACATTTTGTGATCTATATTCTCTCCCTTTCTCTCTTCTCTCTCCCCCCCAAGACAGAAGGTGATATGATATGGGTTGTATATGTGCTATCATATAATATATATTTCCATATTTGCCAAATTGTGAAAGAAGACACTTTGCTTATACTAGGGAAAGATTCATGAAGGAAATGAAGTGAAGAATGGTATGTTTCAATCTGGATTCAGACTCTATTAGTACTTCCTATGACTATGGAAACCTTTTTCTGTCATGTGTCCCTTAGAGCTGTCTTACAATTTTTAATTGTTGATAATGTCATTAACAGTTGATCTTCATACATTACTGTTGTTACTGTGTATAGCATCTTCCTGGTTCTGCTCATTTCACTTTGCATCACTTCATATAAGTTCCCAGACTTTTTTGGCCTACTGCCCCCTTTCCAGAAAAAATATTATTTAGTAACCCCTGGAAATTATGAAACTATTTATTGAACTCAGAATGGAATATAATACAAAAAAAGTGTGGCCATCACTGCCTCTCTGGATTGCTGCAGCACCCACCAGGGGGTGGTAGCGCCCACTTTGGGAATCACTGAATAAGTCTTTCCAGGTTTCTTTGTGATCATCCTGCTTGTCGTTTCTTATGTTACAATAGTATTCCATTATAATCATGTACTACACAACTTGTTTAGCTATTTCCTAATTGATGGACTTTCCTTCAATTTCTAAATCTTTAGCACCACAAAAAAGGCTGCTAGAAATACTTTGGTACATTCCTGCCTCTGATCTCTTTAGGATACAGAACTAGAAGTGATTTTTGCTGAGGGAAAGGATATGCACAACTTTATGATCTTATGGGTATGGTTTGAAATTGCTCTCCAGAATGGTGGTATCAGATCACAACTCTACTAACAGTACATTCACATCCCAATTTTCTCACATCTCCTCCAGCATTTATGGTTTTTCTTTCTTTTTTTCTTGTCATATTAGCAAGTCTTATAGGTATGATGTGGTATCCCTCAGGGTTGTTTTAATTTGCATTTCTTTAATAGTGCTTTGGTGCATTTTTTCATATGACTAAAGATAGTTATAATTTTTTTTTATCTGAGAACTTCCTGTTCATATCCTTTGACCACTTGTCAATTGGGGAATGCCTTGAATTCTTACAAATTTGACTCAGTTCTTCTATATATTGATAAATGAGGCCTTTGTCAGAGATACTTGCTATAAATCCCTACCCCTTTTGTTCTTTCCCTTCCAGTTTTGGTTACTTTGGCTTTGTTCATGTAAAATGTTTTTAAATTTAATGTAGTCAGAGTAATCTATTTTACATGCTTTCTATGTCTTATAGAATCTTCTTTTTCTTTGGGTGTCTTTGGTTCACTGCTATAGCAGAAGGGCCGACTCTAGAACTGGAGAATCTACCTAATATGACCTATAAGACTTGGGCAAGCTACTAAACCTTCTTAAGCTTCAGTTTCCTCATTTGTAAAATGAGATTAGACTAGATGATTTCCAAGATTCTTTCCTCCTCTAGCTTGCTGATCCTAAGATAATTACTAATATAATATTGATTCAATATGGCCTTAATTTAAAAAAAAATTCTCTAATCCAGATTGAGTAACATGAAGATACTCTTAAAAAAAAAACAACCTCTCCTTCTGTCTTAGAATCTAAGGCAGAAGAGAGGTAAGGGCTAGGCAAGTGACTTGTTAGGAAGTCCCTAAATTCTTTGACCCCAGCTCCTCTCAACTCCAGGACTAGAATTCTATCCACTGTACTACTAGCTGCCTCAACATGGAGAAACTTTTGTGGGGCCTTTGAAGCATGTCCAGATTGCATAAAACAGAGGCCTTTTTATCCATTGCCACTTGGGTACAGATAGCCTCCTTTGGTTGGCCTTCTTTGTTTTAAAAACTAAGCCATTCAATCCCTTTTCAGCTACTTTTCTTTTATGCCACCCTCTTTCTGCAGTGTTCTTTTGAGAAATATTTTGGTTCCTTTTCTTTGCTGCACTCAATATGGATGCCATATACAGAGGTGATGAGTAGGGAAGGATTCTCTTCCTCTGTCCTTCCTCCCCTGCTCCCTCTCTTTTACCTGGTGCCAAGAAGTGGGGCTGGGGGTGTTTGTTTACCTTCTGTTATGCTACCTCGATTTCAGGTGCAAGAAGTGACCTCTATGGACCAGGAATTCCAGCAACGGAGATCTGAGAACCTGGATTGCAGGCAGATTTATAAAATAAGCCAGTCCAACATGGAATCCCTGATTGATCTCTACCAATGAGGATATAGTCCCATACCAATGGCTTGGGACTTGGGTTACACTTCATTTTTTGCTTAAAAAAATGTCAATGTGGACTTATCTACTTGAGTGCTAGGTTTCTATTGGTTTTCTTTCTTAACCTTTTTGCCTGTTTAGCCTTTTTCTTGTATGCCCAGAAGCCTGTGTAATTTAACACCACCCCCATCCCTCTTCTCTTTCTACTGTTCTAGCCTTGGTACCTGCACAGATTCCCTCAGGCTGTGTATCCTTAAGGGCTTTGTGCTTTTTGGGTACTTGAGTCCAGCTGGTTCACTGCCCAAAGATAACTCAGTAGAGGAAAAACTGACCCAAGCTGGTTGTCTAGTTCCCTTTTTCTTGGGCATGACATCCCCTTCCCTTCTAATTAGTTCTGTTCTGCTTTTTCTCCCTTCCCCACCCAACCCTCACCTCCCTGGGTGCACTCCTTTCCTTGAGACTAAGATTGGGGGAGGAGGCAGGTACCATCGTTGCTTTCTTCCTCTTCTATGTGTTTATGGCGGGGAGGGAGTACGATAAGGATGGGTCACTGGCATAGGGAAGGCATGAATCCCTTTTAGAGAAGGGGCCCCCATAGCTGGACCCTGAAACATGGGTCTGTGAACAGGAATGTTCTGAAGGCAGCTGGAGGCAACTAGCAGAACTGATTCAGCCCCACCAAGCTGGTTGTTTAACATTTACCACCACAGCACTGCTTTTAAAGCTACCTGTGCTAAGGGTATTCCCCATCTCCTTATCTTATGGATTCAATTTTAATTACTACAGATTTGATGTCTATTTTCTTCTGACAACTGAGAGCAGGAAGTGCTGCCATCACTGAGCTCTGCCTCCCCATTCTTCCCCCTGGCCTCCTCTCCTGGCTTTGGGCCGTCTTAGAACCTATAGATAGAAGCTGGGCTGGGGGAAGAGCTGCCATTATCAAGGACCCATCATAGTCGTCCCTCGCTATGTCACAGTTCACTTATTGAGGCTTCACTTATCTATTTCTGTATCTCGGAATTACGCTTATCGAAGCACACTATTGGCTGATGGAATGAAGGGCGACCAACCACAGCGCTGTGTTCTGTATCCCGGGCGCTGATTGGTTTAGTGGCTGTAGGTTAATAAGAATGTGGAAAAGGTTAATAGGAGGGTGGGAAGGGTTTATAAAGCCTTAAACTATATATAAATAATAAAATAAATAGAACGCTGATACTTCGTGGATTTTCACCTATCACTGAGGTCTCTGGAATGTAATTCCCACAACAAGTGAGGGGGCCACTCATTGTATTCCCTTACCTTTTCCCTTGTCTGGATTGTTTATGTCTTGGATGAGATGGAAATCAATGACTCTATTCTTTCTGAGAAAATAGAGAACCATCAGACCTTACCTACCCATTTGTCCTGTCTCTAGAGGGTCTTAAGTTCCCCAGCAGCCCAGGAGCATCTTTTAACTCTGTGCTTAAATAACTTAGGATTTGGGGGCTTTTACCTTCTACTCCACCCTCCACTTCTAGGACTTCAGGACTTTTCCAACTGCCCAGAAGTTGAACTTTCTTTTATGTATTGGTTTCCCCAATTAGAATATGATCTCCTTGAGACTAGAAACTGTTTAATTATTGTTGTTTTGTATCCCTAGTACTTGGTGAAGTTCTTGCCACAGTGGTTTTCTAACCATTCATTTATTGATTTTAAGTTAGAGAATTATATGGGAAATAACCCATCTACACATACCTTCCTTATATTACCAATCACTACATTAATTTTATTTTTAAACCCTTATCTTCTGGCTTAGAATCAATGGGCTAGGCAATAGGGGTTAAGTGACTTGTCCAGGGCCATACAGCTAGGAAGTATCTGAGACCAGATTTAAATCCAGTTCTTCCATCTAGGCTGGTTCTCAATCCACTGAGCCACCTACCTTCTCTCACATTAACTTCTTAAATAAGTGATTCAATTGCAATGTATATTGGTTAGCTTGTCTTTATTTTCATAAACCGATTGACCCTGAAATTCCCCATTATTCCTCACCTCTATGCCATTGAGATAATATATATTTACTAGGAATTTAGTATAGTTAGATTAGCTTTAGATTGGGGAGATACTAGAGAATGGATGTCAGGAGACTTGAATTCATGTTCCAGTTTTGAACCCTTGAATACCCAATTCAAGAGGCCTTTCTGAATCTCTGTTTTCTCATGTGAAAAACAGAGGTGTTGGGCCATGTCTATTGTAGCTCTACAATACTTCAACTCTCATTGAATGCAGGTTGGAACAATTATTATCTTCCGTCTGCAATAATTACAATTGCCTTTTTCTGATAAACACTGCCCATAGGACTCTGAGGGCTTCTAGGTGGCATGGTGGATTGAGCCCTCTGCCTGGGTTCAGGAAGATCTGAGTTCAAATGTGACCTCATACACTTACTAGTTAATAGCAAATGCCTCAGTTTCCTCATCAGCGAAATGAGCTGCAGAAGGAAAATGCAAACCACTCCAATATTTTTGCCAGGAAAACTCCAAATAGGATCAAAAAGAGTCAGACAAAATTGAAATTATTGAACAATAGGACTCAACAAATGAAGTTAATTATGAACACCCATGGTAAACTTGAGTTTATACTATGTGATAAGTAGTATGTACCACAGCTGAGCTCTGGGAGTGGTATTATTGTGAACACAATTCTAATCTTCCTCTTCAAAGTGCAAGATGAGGTGGTGGTGGTGGGGAGAGTCCTAGCTTAATAGCAATTATGTGATACAGATTTAATGGTTTTAATTAACTAGAACTTTAGCATGTGTCAACAATGTTGTGAGAAAACATTAATGTCGTCTTAGGTTAAATTTCAAAAGTTAACAGGAACTTTAATAGATATATTAAAATTGACAGGCAGTATAATCCTGGAGAAATTCTGCTGAAGTTGTAGTTGTAAGTGTAATCTCTCTCTCTCTCTCTCTCTCTCTCTCTCTCTCTCTCTCTCTCTCTCTCTCTCTCTCTCTCTCTCTCTCTCTCCCCCTTCTCTTTTTCTCCATGTCTTTCCATCTTTCTTTTTTTTTAATTTTTTAGAAAAAATTTTCCCATGGCTACATGATTCATGTTCTTGCTCTCTCTCCCCCCACCCCACCCCCAACCCCCAGTAACTGATACACAGTTCCACTGGTTTCTTCATGAGTCATAGATCAAGACCTATTTCCATATTATTGATAATTGTTCTAGAGTGGTCATTAAGAGTCTACATCCCAAATTGTGTCCATATCAACCCATGTGTTCAAGTAGTTGTTTTTCTTCTGTGTTTCCACTCCTGTAGTTTTTCCTCTGAATGTGGGTAGTGTTCTTTTCCATAAATCCCTCAGAATTGTCTTGGGTCATTGTATTGCTGCTAGTACAGAAGTCCATTACATTCGATTTTACCACAGTGTATCCATCTCTGTGTACAATGTTCTCCTGGTTCTGCTCCTTTCACTCTGCATCAATTCCTGGAGGTCATTCTAGTTCACATGGAATTCCTCCAGTTTATTATTCCTTTGAGCACAGTAGTATTTCATCACCAAGAGATACCACAATTTGTTCAGCCATTCCCCAATTGAATGACACACCTTTCCAGTTTTTTGTCACCACAAAGAATGTAGCTATTCTTCATCTCTGTCTCTCCATCTCTCTCTCCATCACTCTTTTTTTCTCTACTTCTCTGTCTCTGTCTCTCTTTTTTCCCTCTCTTTCCCTCTATATCTCTGTCTGTCCCTCTGTGTCTGTTTCTCTTTCTTAATAAAGAACATTTACCCTCAGAAGATTGAGATTTCTCTTATATTTACTAGAAAGTATTTTAGCTCCTAGTACTTCTAGGTTCTTAAATGGCAAATTTTTAATCTGTCTCATCCTTATAATTATATATTCACTGGGTAAATATTTCACCTTATTTTCCTTATCTGTAAAACGAAGGAGCTAGATCAAATGGAGCCTATGGTCCTTTCCAGTTAAAAAATCTATATTCTTTTGTAACATAGGAGGAATAAACATTATTATAATGGTAGACATTATTGTAATACCTCTTTTCCTTCTTTGTATAGTTGTGATTCTGAAGAAAGTTCATAGGTCTAGAATAGGAAGAGACCACAGAGGTTATGTAGTCCATCTTCTACATTTTGTAGATTAGAAAACCCAGGTAGGAACACATTAAGTGATTTGCCCAAGGCCACACAGTGAGCTTCAAGTAATGAGATTGAAACCCAGGTTTCTTAATTCCAGAGCTAATTCTCTTTGAAATGAACAATGCTCTGAATCATATTTTGTCACTAATATTGATGTTCATCTCGAACCATTTTCTAATCCTAAAGGAATGTGTTAGAACTGGTAGGTAAATACATTTATTGCTGTCATCTTATTGTTTGAATTGAGTTTGCTTTCTATAGCTTTTACTTCACTGTTCAGTGATAAGCCTTGTCAACTGCAGTAATCCTAGAGTTACAGATTTTTCTCTCACACTAGTTTTTCAATAATTTGACTTTTATTGAGAGTAAATGCTTTTGTCACCATAGATTGACCTTTTACTGTTTGCATTTACTTACATTTACCTATACCAAACATCCAACCACTTTATACCAGCAATTTTCCCTGGTTTATGAGTTTGACATGTTGACCCTATTAAAGTCCTCTTTCTTTCCCTCATTGTGGCATGGAGGTGATTGATTCTGAGCTCTCAAATGCTATGCTGGTTGAATACAAGCTTTGTCAGGCCCTATTAACCTATAAAAATTCTGAGTGGGGGCCCCATGATGCATTGTGTGTCTGTCATCCAAAGAATAGCCAAGCTATGTTTGGAGAGACATCCTTAGAAAGTCAGATAGCAGGGAGTGGGTTGCTATAGCAACTCATTAAATAGTCAGCTACAACATGGAGGGGTATTAGTTGATGGGAATACCTCCATACTCAAGTTCAATCCAATTCAATGTTATTTATCAAGTGCCAGGTACTGTGCTTTGGGATTGGGGATACAACCATAAAGATGATACAGTCTCTACCCTCCAGAAGCTTATATTATACTAAAAGAAAACAACACACACAGTTAAATTTTAAAAAATGAAACAAAGTCAAATTAGTTGCTTGAGAAATAGAAAGAACATTAGAAACTATGGGAAATTAGATAAGTCCTCCTTTAAGCAGTAATATTTGAGCTCAGCTTTCAAGATAGCTAGGGAATGATTACAAAAGGTCTGAGGTAATAAGAACATTTCAGAACTGGGAAAATATCAAAGTTATGGAGGTAGAAAAGGAAATATTGAGTTACAAAGAAAAGTAAATAGGCCAGGGTGACTGGAATGTAGAGTATATGAGGGGAAGAAATGTAAGATCAGTTTAGTTTGTTTTTTTAAAATTTTAAAATTTTTTATTTTGAGGGTATAGTATGTATAAATTATCACTCAAACCCGTTTCCATATTATTCATTTTTGTAAAAGAGTAATTCTTTAAAACTAAAACTTCAAATCACATGCCCATATAAATAAGAAGTAAATCATATGTTTTCTTCCGGATTTCTACTCCTACAGTTCTTTCTCTAGATGTGGACAATATTCTTTCTCATAAGTCTCACAGAATTGTCCTGGATCATTGGATTGCTTTTGGTAGCAAAGTCAATTACCTTTGGTCATCCCACAATGTTACAGTTTCTGTGTATAATGTTCTCTTGGTTCTGTTTATTTCACTCTGCATCAGTTCATGTAGGTCTTCCCAGTTCTTACAGAAAACCATCAATTCATCATTCTTTATAGCACAACAGTATTCCATCACCATTGTCGTCGTCGTGGAATCTAGAAGCCCCCAAACTTGTAGCCTGGAAAGATTTAATGAACCTCAGTTTAATTAGCTTAAAGGTGAAAGCCTCAGGTTTGACCTTGTCACAGGAGAGTTCCTCCCAGAGGGAAAGTCCAACTTCACTAGTCTCAGACTAAGGATAGACCTTATTTTGAGCTTGAGTGGGGATGATCATTCTCATCAGGGCCAAGCCCAAGCTAGGCGGCTAGTCATTCTCTTAAGCTTAAGGTCCTGAGTTTGATCCTGGGAAGGTGGGTGTGATATACTGGGAGAGGCTTCTGGAGACAAGAAGAGTCACTTGGCTTGGGCTTGGCCCTAATGAGAATGATCATTCCCACTCAAGGTCAAAATAAGGTCTATCCTTAGTCTGAGACTAGTGAAGTTGGACTTTCCCTCTGGGAGGAACTCTCCTGTGACAAGGTCAAACCTGAGGCTTTCACCTTTAAGCTAAGTAAATTGAGGTTCATTAAAATCTTTCTAGGCTACAAGTTTGGGGGCTTCTAGATTCCATGTCCATACCATCATATACCACAATTTGTTCAGCCATTCCTCAAATGAAGGACATCCACTCATTTTCCAATTTTTTGTTACCACAAAAAGTGCAGCTATAAATATTTTCGTATAAGCAGATCCTAGCCCAGATTTTTTTTTTTTAATCTCTTTGGGATATAAACCCAAAGTGGTTTATAAAGTGGTATTGCTGGAATGAATTCTTTTAAGGCCCTTTGGGCATGATTCCAAATTGCCTCCCAGAGTGGTCAGCTCAATTCATGACCCTACCAACAATGCATTAGTGTCCCAACTTTGCCACATCCCCTCCAACATTTATTATTTTCCTTTACTGTCATACTAACCACTCTACTAGGTATAAGGTAGTACCTCAGGGTTGTTTTGATCTGCATTTCTCTAGTAAGATCAGTTTAGAAAGATAGATTGAAACCAAATTGTTAAGGGCTTTAAAATTACAAGCAGAGGAATTTGCATTTTATCTCGGAGATAACAGGAAACCTTTGAAGTTTTTTGATCAAGGGAGTAATATGGTCAAAACTGGTGACTTGGCTCCAGTGGGTTAAATTTGAGGGAGGAAAAACTAGAGGTAAGGAAAACAATTAGGTGGCTAATGAAGTACTTCAGATGAGATTTGATCAAGGCCTGAACCAAGATGGCGGCAGCATGAATAGAGAGAAGGGGACAAGTGGGAGAGATTTAGAAGAGACAAGACTTGACAACTGATTGGATACCAGGTTTGAAAGAGAAGGGAAAAAGTAGGTGTCTGGAAGGTAACTTCACAGATCCTTGGTACATTAAAGCAAGAGGAGATCGACTTTGTGTTTCATATTAGCCATGGGCTTGTGGAAGAATGATTCTTCTCCGTGTCTTCCCTTCAGTTGTGAACCAACAGCATTGTTATTTTCTTATTCATAGATTCAGCACCTAAACCAAAGCAGAATGCTAAGTGAGTTCCCTTTTGGGGAATATCATTTCCTACATATAGGCCTCCAGGAACAGTCCTTTTGCTAATTCATTCACATTTGTTGTGTGTACTCCATGCAGAGTATTGTGCTAGATAGTGAAAGGGAATAATAATTACAAATGATTACTGACTTTTTTTTTAAAACCCTTAATTTCTGTGTATTGGTTCCTTGGTGGAAGAGTGGTAAGGGTGGGCAATGGGGGTCAAGTGACTTGCCCAGGGTCACACAGCTGGGAAGTGTCTGAGGCCGGATTTGAACCTAGGACCTCCCGTCTCTAGGCCTGACTCTCAATCCACTGAGCTACCCAGCTGCCCCCAATTACTAACATTTTTATAGCTCTGTTTTATAGGTGGTTAAGGGAATAGAGTGCTAGGTCTCCTTGAGTCAGAAATCTGGCCATAGACACTTACCAACTCTGTGACCCTGGGCAAGACATTTAATTGCATTGGCCTCAGTTTCCTTATTTGTAAAATGAACTGAAGAAGGAAATGGCAAAGCACTCCAGTAGTTTTGCCAAGAAAAACTCAAATGGGGTCATAAAGAGTTGGACATGACTGAAACAACTCGACAATAACAAAGCTTAGAAGGTGTCTTTTTCACAATAATCCCGGTGAGATAGATTTTTATTTATTACATGCTTCATTACATAGATGAAGAAATTGAGAAGTCAAATGATTTGCTAGTCACACAACTACTAAGTATGAGATCTGGGAATCAAACCTAGATCTCTTGTTTTTACTAAGAAGCAGTGCTGCATAGTGATTGAATGCTAGACCTATCATAAAGGATTTATGGAGAAAACTCTCACCTTTTTTTCTTTTAAAACTCTTACCTTCTGTCAGAATCAATACTGCATATTGAATCTGAGCCAAAAGAGTGGTAAGGGCTAGGTGACTTGCCTAGGGTCACCTAGATAGAATGTGTCTAAAGTCAGACTTGAACCCATGACCTCCCATCTCTAGGCCTGGTTCTCAATCCACTCAACCACCTAGCTGCCCCCCTCACTTCTTATTCTTAAACAGATTTTTAACCACTGGCACTTTAGTTAATGTCTCTGAGCTTCAGTTTCCTCATCTGCATACTGGTAATAATAATATCTATAATGTCTACCTTGCAGGATTATTTCCAGGTTCAAATAAGAAAAAGAATGGAAAGCACTTTACAAACTTTAAAGTACTATGTAAATGACAGCTATCAATCAATCAACCCGGAAGATATTATTATCAACTCTAGTTCCAGAGGTCTTTTTAGTCTCTGCCTTGAAGCTTAGCTATAAGATGTTATTATATTTATTCATTACATACTTCAAAAAAGGGTCATTCACTTACAAGCTGCTATCTATAGTTGTTACTAATATTGATAAGAACGATATTGCCATGCCCAAATTGAACCAAAGCTTGTCTGCTGCCCTGATCAGTTGCTTCTGGCTTCTAAGAATACTTTTATCAAGAAATCTCTTTTAAAGAGTAGAGTAAATTTATGCCCAAATGCCTGGAGCTGGTACCTGGGTTAATTTTAAACAGAAAGTTTTCTCTTCCAGCAGCACATTTGTCTAACATGAATAAGAAGGAAAACATGATACTATTTTCTTAAACTTTCATCTTGGCAACAAACTCAGGGGGTCTGCACGCTCCAGATTTCATGACTGATCCTAGATGATGACTTTTCACAACTTCCCTGAACTTGGCATTTACTGAATTCTTCAGAGAACAGGTACTTAGTGAATCAAGGTCATTTTCATTACCAACATCTCCATGTTTAATTCCACACACTCAAGTACAAAAATAAATGATGAATTCAGAGTCTTGGTCAGTTATACAAATAAGCACCAATTATATAAATGTTTTACCAGTCATGGCTCCTGGTAATAAAAAGTAGTCAATATTTTTTTTAATTTCTCAAGGAGTATGGACTAGATCTGTGTTCTAGTCTTCAACGGTATAGGGCAATGGTTCCCGCTGTTCATGAGTCCCTTTCTTTCCACAAGAACAAAAAAATGTTTTGTGAACCCCAAGGTAATTTAATATGCTACTCATAATAGTCTGCAATTATGTACGGTTCCATTAAAGAATTTTAGTATGAATTCTAGTATAGGGAAATCACTAATGAAAAATCTTCCTCTACCAATTCAGTCTGGCAATTTCTTCACAATTTCTTCGCCCCTCCCCCTTTAATATTTTATTGTCCCAGTTACATATAACAACAATTTTTTAAACATATATATTCTGAAATTATAAGATCCAAATTATGTCCCATCTTCTCTTCCCTCCCTCCTTCTTGGTAATGGTAAGCAATTTAAACTGAATTATATGTATATGATATTGCAAAACATATTTCCACATTGGCCAGCAATTTAAAGTCTTAACTGCCTGGAGTATTGTGAGATTGATCATTTGCCCAGGATCATATTGTTAGACATTGAACTCAGGTCTTTCTAGTTTTGAGGCTAGTACTTTATCCAATATAACATCTTCTTGGCTTTGAGGCTAACTTAATATCCACTATGGCACACAGCCTCTCATCTTAATTATTTTCCTTGTGTAAATTCTTTTTTTGTTGTCTAGTGACCACATAACTATTTACAAGTGTGGATCTTTGAATCTGGACTGATTAATATTCTCCTCTACTCTAAAAGATCTATGAGCACATTGCTAAAGAAAATTCCTTCAACAAGTGACTCATCCCCCACTAGATAAAAGGGCAAAAAATAGGAATAGCTTTTGGATGAAGAAATCAAGGCTACATAAAGTATATGAAAAAATGCTCTAAATTCACTATTGATCAGAGAAATCCAAATAAAACAATTCTGAGATATTATTTCATATCCATTATGTTGGCTAAAATGATAAAAGAACAAAATAAAGAATATTAGGGGGTGTGTAGAAAGATGGGAATATTAATATACTTGGTGGAACTCTGAATTGGTCTAACCATTTTGGAGAACAATTCAGAATTATGTCTAGAGAGTTTTACCCTTAGACTCAGCTATACTATTGCTGGTTCTGTTTTCTAAGGAAATCAAGGCAAAAGGAAAATAACCTATATGTTCTTGGATATTTATAGCAGTATTCTTTGTTGTGGCAAAGAACTGGAAACTGAGGGAGTATCTATCATTTGGGAGTGGCTAGACAAATTACGTTATATGATCATGATGGAATATTACAGCAATGTAAGCAACAAGGAGGAAGTCAGTTAAAAAAAACAACCTTTGAGAGATCTATACGAAGTAATGAAGAGTGAAATGCGTAGAACCAAGAGAACATTATATACAGCTATGGAATTAATATTTGAAGAATGACTATTTGTTCACCTCCAGAGAATGAACTGAAAAATAGAAACACAGAAGACACAATCTGTGTGTGTGTGTGTGTGTGTGTGTGTATGTATATTTTTTTTTTGGTTGGGTGATACCTTCTATGAGGTGGGGAGTGGAGGAAGGGTCCGAGATACTTGGGAATAAAAATCTATTAAGTAAATATATAAAAACAAACAAAAAATGAATGTGGTTCACATCTTATCAATGCCTGCCCATCCTACGCAACTCTTGTAGGAGTCAGTCAACCAGGGAGGAGTGGAAAGCATAATGACATTAGAATATTACATTTGGAGACACTGAATCTGAATTCAAGGACTGGCTCTTCCATGTAGTGCCCATGTGACTTTGAGCAAATGACTTAACGTCTCAGGGTTTCACTTTTGTCACCTATAAAATGGAGTCATTGAATTTACTGTTTTCCAAAGTCCTTTTCTGTTGTTCTGATCGTCCCATAAGTTTGCCACAGGCAGTGGGCCCAAATTGTAAGGATCATTTCTTTCATTCTTTTTGCATTTCAGGTATGTCAGTAGAGTTTGTAACACATTAAACTTAAGTATAACTAGCCCTTTGGCTCACGATGACAATTCAGTGGGCAAAATGGGCAAAGTCATTTTAGGATTTGTCAGTTCATGAAGTGAAGGCAGAATGACTTAGTGACAACCAAAAGTCTGGAAACTGAGGAATTGTACATTACAGTTCTGGTTATTGCCATCCAAGGCCTCCTAAAATCCTGTATAAATTACTCTTCCAGGGAAATGAAAGGAATGCCACCCTTATCTTGCATAAATTGTCAGGAAAAAAATAATCCTTTGTTGTTGTTTTTCTGTCCTTGTCTTTGAAGAGGACTAACAAGATCACAGGTTGATGAAGATGGCAGAGAAAGGAGTGCTCCAAGCTCGCCTAACTTACAGCCAAACAATCACAAAGAACCCAAAACACCTCAAAGAGAATCCTGGAGCAGCAGAACCAACAGAAGTACAGGGTGAAGGAGTGCTGTGTCCAGGACAGCAAGGAGGGCCCATATTGTTGGCGAAAGAGGGGAGGATGGGGTTTAGTGTGGTCAGGGTAGCATTAATCGACAAAGCCAACAGAAACCATAAGATTTTCTCAACAGATACGGAAAAAACTTTTTCACAAAATACAATACCGATTACTATTAAAAACACTAGAAAACATTGGAATAATTGGAACATTCCTTAAAATGAGATCACAGGGTGATGTCTTGACTTGCACAGGAATTGAATTTAAGAGAGGATAGTTCTTTGAAAAATAAGGCAGAATATATTGAGGCAATGTCCTATCCTGGGTAAAATGTTGAATTTGGTAGAAGGAAGATCTGGGTTCAAAATCTCACCATAGACATTTACTAGCTCGGTGACCCTGGGCCAGTCAGCAAACTGTCTTAAATCTATGTTTCTTCATCTGTAAAATGGGGTTAATAGTCATAGCTTCTTCATACCTTTACTGCAAGAGTCAAATGAGATGATGTGTATAAAGAAAGCTTAGCAAGGTCAATGAGGTGGCTCAGTGGATAGAGAGCCAGGCCTAGAGATAGGAAGTCCTGGGTTAAAATTTGACTTTAGACCCTTCCTAGCTGTGTGACCCTGGGCAAGTCACTTAACCCCAGTTGCTATTCTTTACTGCCTTTCTGCCTTAGAACCCATGCTTAATATTCCAAGAGGGAAGGTAAGAGTTTTTTGTTGTTTTTTTTAAACCCTTACATTCCATCTTGGAGTCAATATTGTGTATTGGCTCCAAGGGAGAAGAGTGGTAAGAGTAGGCAATAGGAGACAAGTGACTTGCCCAGGGTCACACAGGTGGGAAATGTCTGAGTCCAGATTTGAACCTAGGACCTCCCATCTCTAGGCCTGGCTCTCAATCCACTGAGCTACCCCTCTGCCCCCAAAGTTAAGAGTTTAAAACAAAAAGTAGATAGCTTGGCAGACCTTAAATGTAGACATATAAATAATATATACATATATCTGTCCTCATTACAGTCCTCTGCAGCAGTCATTATTTTTACTTCTATTTTATAGATGGGGAAACTGATGCTCTGAGTATTTAGTGTAAGCTAAAAATTTTACAAATGCCAGTTGATAACCAACTTCAAGTAAATTGAGTGCTCATCTAAACTTATCTACTTAACTTTTGCCTGCCACTTTTCCTTAACATTATCTCCATTCTAGCAAAATGCCTTTATTAACTTTGTTCTTAGGCAATGTACTTACTTTGATTTCTATGCCTTTGCTAATGCTGTTTCCTCTTTAGAAAAACCTTCCCACATTTCTCTAAGTGATCCAAAGCTCACCCATCCTCCAAATCCTAGCTTAAGTTTCTTATCCCCCATAAAGCCTTCCCCAAATGGTCTTCTTAACCTGAAGTCATCTTTTCCTTCTATGGACTTTTAAATATTCATTTAGAACCATATCTTATAGTTTGGTATCTAAATGCTCTCAAATTATTCTATGTGTCATGAGCTCCTTCATCTTCCCTCCTCCGCATCTCACAACCTCTCAGTGGTCTCACTTGTTTTCTTCTCCTCTCTTGTGTCAGAAGATGAGGCAGTCCTCTGCTTTGCCAAAGCAAACCTCTCTACTTATGCTCTTTCTCCTTTGGGACCTTGTTTCATTCATTATTCTCCCCCAGCCCCTCATGCTCAATCTCTCCATTGCCACCACCTCCTTCCCCTCTGCCAACAAACATGTTCAGACTTTCCTTTATCCCTCAAGCTTTCTCACCTCCCCTTAACTGATAAACTTGAAGAAAATATCTACATTTGTCACCTCCACCTCTACACTAGTCCCTTATCCCTCAATTCTGTGAGATCTGGCTTTAGACTAGAACAATTTTCTGATATCATCTTTGATTTGTTTATTTGATTTTTAAAATTTAATTGATTTGTTTTTGTTTCTATTTATTTAATGATTTATTTATTTATTTGGTTTAAAATTTATTTAAAATACATTATTGATATTCTGTTTTTATATCCCCTTAAATTTTGTAATTATTTCTCTTCTTTTTCCCCACTCAAAGAAACATCCCTTATAACAAAGATTTCTTTAAAAAGGAAGAGGAGAAAAAGCTAGGTGACTCAGTGGATCGAGAGCCAGGCCTAAAGATGGGAGGTTCTGGGTCAGATTCTCCACCTTCAAGTCCAAAACTCTTTCAACTACTCCACACATGAACTAGAAAGAACATAGGACAGAATTGGGGAATACAGGTTGTCTGGATTTCAGACTGTATAAAAGGGAGTAGTGTGAAATGAGGCTGAAAAGATGGATTGGAACCAGACTGAAGAAGCCTTAAAAGCTAGACTAAGTTGTTGGTATTTTCTCTAATAGGCAATAGATGGTCACTGAGAATTTAAGAGTAGACAAGGATATGGTCAGATCTATACATTATATAGATTATTTTCATTGCTTTGTGAAAAATAGTTAGGAAGTCAGAGAGTAGAGTCAAGGGCGCTGATTAAGGAACAGTTGAAGCTGAAAATTATCTTAGAGATAATCTAGTTCAACCAGGCTTATTCTGGAACTCACAAGAGCAGATTGTTAAATTTTCAGTGTGAGCATTTACAACTTGGAAATGAGCAAATGCTGCAAATTAGGGTGTGATTTATTGTTTTGTTGATCATCTAGGTTTGAGAAAGTGACTGAGGAAACATTAATAATGCAGATTTAGCTTAAAAGTGTATCATATATATATTTTTTTCCCTCTAGAGAGCTGGTTGTTAAACATTTTATCAGTATATTTCTGAATTCAATTCTGTCATTTTCCTTATCAAATGGAATACGATCCTTCCTCTTTTATCGGTTACTTAACTATATTTGTTTTGCCCAATTTTCAACAAAAACCACAATGAATATTAGTGTTCCACTAACCTTCTTCAAAGGAAAACTCAGTTACAACTTCTTTTTCTCTATTCAGGTTGGAAACTATGAAAAATTGGGTTTAGTTTGACTCTGGACAATGTAAGTGAATAGGTAGCAATCCTTCATTTTTTCTTGTTATTCCCTCACATCTTTATATTAACAACCACAAGTTATCATTAATATCCCAATCTTCCCCTTATTGTTCCTGTGAACAATTCATATCTATGGGGCTTTTAGCTACATCTCACAGCTTGAAGTTCAAGGAAGTTGGGTGGTACAGTAGAAAGGAGAATGCTTTGTCTGTAGTCAGGAAGACTGGAGTTCAAATTTAGTCTTACTAGGTATATGATCCTGGGCAAGGCATTTAATTTTGGTTTCCTCAGGCATGAAATAAAATGGGGCTAATAATAGCACCTATCTCTAGGGTTGTAGTAAGAATCAAAGGAGATGATAAACTTTTTCCCATTTCAAACTAATATTTTATTTTCTCCCCAATTGTAAATAAAAAGAATTTTAACTCTCATTTAAAAAAAAATTTTGAGTTCCAAATTCTCTCCCTTTTCCCCAATATCCCCCTCTCACTCTCTCCAACCTCTCACCCCTCCCTGAGATGGTAAGCAATCTGATATAGATTTTACCTGTGCAATCATGTAAAACATTTTTTCTGTATTAGTCATTTCGTGGAAGAGATCAAACCAAAAAAAGAAGAAAGAAGAAAGAAAACATAGTATGTTTTGGGTTGCCTTCAGACCCATCAATTCTTTTTCTCAGGGTGGATGACATTTTCCAGCATCAGTCTCAGATTGTATTGGATCACTGTATCGTAACTAGGTCATTCATAGGTTCATCAAAAATATCACTGCTACTTTGTCACTTTGTTCTAATTCCTTCCATTTCTTTTTCTTCTTGAAATAATAATTATTAAGTGCTTGGTGTACAGTAAGCACTATAATGTTTTATTATTAAAGCATTTAGCACAGCTACTGGCACTTTTTATGTGCTTCATAAATACTTATTTCCCTCATTTTCTAAGCAAAAATTTTCCTAGAAGTGAGTATTTGGTGGTGGAGTCCTATTTTTTCAAATGGTTCTCAGTTATATAAATTCTCAAACATTAGCAGTACAAAAAAGTGTAGATTTTGAATCCACACATGGGTTCAAATCCAGACTCTGATACTTACTTATCTGTGTGCCTTTGGACAAGTCATTTAACTTCTCTGGACCTCAGTTTCTACAGATGAGAAGACCTCTTAGCCCCCTGCCTATTAATCCTGGGATCTGAGGCATAAGCTCAATATTAATTTTATAAAATAAAGAATGTATTATAAGTTGGAGCCAGCAACCATAAGGCCAGAATTCCTCTTTGGTAAAGGAGGTCCCTTGTAGGGACATACCATACACATCGAAAACTAGAGAGCAAAAACTAGGTAAAGTATATCTGATAACCAAATATGCTATTAAGGCAGGCTAATATAGTTTCTTTCTTTTTTTTTCTTAAACTTGACTTTGTGTCTTAGTATCAATTCTAAGACAGAAGGGCAAGGGCTAGGCAAATGGGGCTAACTTGCCCAGGGTCCTAAAGGTAGGAAGGATCTGAAGTCAGATTTGAACCCAGGTCCTTCTGATTCCAGACCTGGCACTCTATCCTCTCAATTACCTAGCTGCTGCTCCATGCTAACTCATTTTCAATTCAATGCAATCCATAGTGCCTTGCCTAGAGGAACAGAGAGTAGATCTGTGATTTAATGAGTATAGGGAACTCCCAGGTCTGAAAACTTCCTCTATTATCCATATTGATTTGAGTAATAAAATAATTTTTAAAACCTTCTTTGCAACTTACAGATTAGAGGTTGTCTAGAATACCAAGAAATTGTTTTCAGAAGTGACTTGTCCGGGGTCATACAATCAGTAGATGTCAGAGGCAAGACTTGAACCCTAGACATCAGGGTTCAGAGGCCAGATCATTATCTACTCTGCAATACTGCTCCTACACTTAATAAATGCTGGTTGAATTGAGAATTCATTTAAGAGCCCACTAATTACAAAGCCTTATGTAGGCATTGAAGCAGGTCAAGTATAAAGACAAATACCATAGGATCCCTGCCTTGAAGAAGTTTAGAATATAGTAGAGGAGAAAATAGTTATTACTTTATAGTAAAAGTAGAAAGCAAGGAAAGTGGATTTTTTCCTGAATCCCCGAAGAACCTCTAGACTTAAGATATGTGATGCATAATAGATTGATGTAATTCTAGTCTGACTCTTCCTAAAGATAGGTAGGTGAGGAGGCGATTGCTCATCCGTCTCCATCCTTCCTCCTATAAAGGTGAAACTCCAACCTCTTCAGCAAGGGGCATCTTTCTATCTATGTAAATATTGCTGGAACATGTGGGTCCCCCATTCTTGGTTACATGGTTTTTTCCATATACGTAGTAATAATGTATTTTAGTTATCTATGGCTATTTCTTATTTCCCTACTAGTCCAAAAGAGTAAGGATTATAACTCCTCTGAATTTTTTCCTTCTCTGTATCTAATACAATTCCCTGGGTATACATCAGGTATAGAATAAATGAATCTTGAATAAGTGAAGGAGAGAGAAGTGAAAGTAGACATTGAAAATGGGTGAAAAGAATATACAGAATGAATTAATGAAAAATATTTATTAAGCACTTATATTCAAAGCATGGCGTTAAGTGCTGGGGATATAAGTAGAAAAGCATGAAAGTCCTCGGGCAGCTAGATGGAACCCTGGACCTGTAGTCAGGAAGATCTGAGTTCAAATCCTACTTCAGACACTTACTGGCTGCTTGACCTTGGACAAGTTTCTTATCTCTATTTGCATCAGTTTCCCCGTATGTTAGAGTTGGAGAAGGAAATGGCTGACTACTCCAGTATCTTGCCAAGAAAATCCCAAATGGGGTCACGAAGTGGAAGAGTTAGACTTGGCTGAACCACAACAATGAGCGCCCTTGTTCTCCAGGAATTCACATTCTAATAGAGGAGATACCACATATAAGAGGCTTTAGCTAGAAGTCACAAGGGAAGGTCCAGTGATCCAGCAGCAAAGCAGATGGTAAAGTAGTTTCTTCAATTTCATTTCCTTTGACAAAGCCATATGTCTTTCTAATATTGAACTATCATATAGTGCCAAAGCCTTTGGTGGCAAGAATATTTTTTTCCCCTAGGTCTTCAGTAACTGTGGCTACCAAAGAAGTGGGGACTAGAGCAAAAAAGCAAAGAAAAAACAAAAACTCACCATAATCTGGGGCCATTTAGTGTAGGGACAAATGGCCTTAAACAATTTAGTACTTCCTGAAAACATTTCATATTACCTCACGGTATTTATACCAGACAGATTCATACCATAGCACCAGAGTTATCTTTCTTCTGTACAGATTTGATTATTTCCTATCCCTGATATTTCTAAGGGTGGTCAAGAGTTATCAAGAAAAGGTTAACAAACTCTTGGTGCGCTGGGAAATATGTAATATGTTTTAGAAAGATTTCCATCAAAAGCAGTTTTAGAAACCATAAGGGGCAGTTAAAGGATCTTGCTTCAATTATCTAGAAAATTTATTTGTAGAAAATATTTTAGTACCTCATGATGGCAGGTAAATGAAGCATTGCTGTGTGTATATTTATAAATCTCTACTTTGGTGACCCTGAATCATAGCCATTTCTTGAGTGCAATGCAGTGGGGTTTGCTATTTATTATTTACATGGTTCTCAAAACCATACTTACTGTGATACACAATGGCCCAGGAAAGGAAGTGAAGGAGACTACCACTGCCAATTAAAACGAGAAAGGGATTTTTTGCAGACAGATGGTAATTACCCAAACTGGATCTGGGCCAAAACACTAATACTAAAATCTCTCCTCCACGGAAAAAGTGCTCTGGGTTCTTTCATATGCTAGAGTTCTTCTATTTCGAAGTTTTTAATAATATGGTACTATTACAATATATTACATAATTTATGCATCTTTTAAATTCTTAAAGTACTCACCTAGCATTTTATCAGCTCAATTTTCAAATCCTGGGATCAATTGCTGTATTGTTGTAAAAGGTGGGAGGGAGGGAAACCCTATGGAGTTTTTATTACTGGGTGTGGAGAATTGACCTTCCCCTCATACAGAAACAGTAGAAGTTTTCTCTTCACCACACCTTTAGGGGAGGTAGTGTTACTGCCTGCTATGCCTGAAGGAGAAAATTGGGCCAAATATTTATCTTGTGAGCATTTTTTTTATTATTATGTCAAATAGTGGTTTTTTCTTCTCATGACCATATTAGTTACTGGACTATGATGAAAGGGTCATGGATATAAATGATAAGGGACCTTAGAGGTCATCTAGTCCAGTCCTTTTATTTTACAGATGAGGACACAGAACCAAAGAGAAGTAAAGTGATTCACTCAAGGTCACATAGGTGGCCTTGGCAGAGCAGTGGCATAATCACAGATTCTCAGAATCCAAGTTCAGCACTCATTCCGTGATTTTGGAAGTATATATGTTCACACACATAATCATTAATATGGGCTTGGACACTAGAGGAACCAGGAAGGCTTGAGTTAATCTCCATATTCCCATAATACCGACTGCTGTTGTGGACCAAGATCCTGTGAAGCAGACCTGAGTTAATGTAGCTCTCGGGTGGATTGATTGAGTTCTAGTTGTGGGTCCTTTGGGAAAAGAGAATATGAAAACAATTTTAGAATTTTTGGCAGGGATCTGCTGAGACCCCAGGAAACCTCCTTGCCTACTACTTTTAATTTCCTTGCTGGAAGTTTTTACTTGTTTTTATTTTTCTGTACTATTTTTTTAAATCACTTTGTGAATGGATGGATTACCTTTTACCTGGGGGTGGTTGAATGTTTTTGTTAAAGAAATTGTTTATCTAAACCCTTAGGCATGGAGTGATCAATTACTATAACTATTTGTGTGATATTGGACAAGTTGTCCAATTTCTCTAAGACCTTGCTTTCCTCATTTGTAAAATCAAGTTAGAGACAGAAGTTCTCTTTCGAACTATAGGAATAATTTTTTTTCTCCCTCTTAGAAGCATAACTGTTGGTGGGAGTCACTTCCTTGCCCATGTGGGGTAATTTTGTGGAGGATTTGGTGTCTTTGAATTAATTTCTTTAAGTATTGACAGATTTGATCTCCTTATTGTCTATAAGGAACTATCCAAAGTCTTCTTCAGCGCCACAATTAGAAAATGTCAGTTCTTCAGAGCTCAGCTTTCCTTATAGGCTGTCTCTCACAGCCATCTATAGGTATTGACTTCCATTTGAATTGCCTTAGGAGGATTCTAAAGATCACCTGGCAAGATAAGGTACTGAACACTGTGGTCCTTTCATGAGCTGAACTGCCAAGCATTTAAACTCTATTGCAGAGAGCACAACTCTCATGGGCTAGTCATGTCCAAATGCCAAACACTTGTTTGCCTAAAAGACTATTTTATGGAGAACTCACACAAAGCAAGTGCTTACATGTAGGACAGAAGAAACAATAGAAGGATGATCTCAAGACCTCTCTGAAGAATTTTGGTATTGATTGTGAGACATGAAAGACACTGGCATAGGACCTTCCAGCATGCTGTGTCCACACCAAAGAAGGGACCATGTTCCAGGAGCCTAGCAGAATTGTAGTAGCTCAAAAGAAATGGGAGACACGCAAATTTAGAGACTTCTCTATACTAAGTGTTCTTATGGGCTATTTTTGCCCAACAAGCTATGGTAGAGCCTCCTTTGTATTCTATTGGTCTGATCAGCCACAGCTAGACACACTGTTGATCCCTGACACAGCGATGACATTTTGGTTCTATTTGACTATGAAGGACAACAACCAACCAAATCTGATACAAAACAATGTGCCAAGTAAAACCTGAGGGGGAAAAGATTATACTATTATCTGAAGGTGGTAGGTTTGGAGAGGATGATGGAAGAGGGGGAGAATATGAAGTTTTCTTGGCAAAGATATTGGAGTGGTCTGCCATTTCCTTCTTTGGTTCATTTTATAGATGAGGAAACTGAGGCCAACAGAATTAAGTGACTTGCCTGGGGTCATGTAGCTAGTGTCTGTTTCTAGATTTGAACTTAAGAAGATGAGTCTTCTTGGCGGCAGGTCTGGTGTTCTATCCACTGTGCTACTTCCTTAGGAGTTGCCCTCCTTAACCTCTGTGATCCTTAGTTTCCCCATTTGAACAAGGAGGGGGTGGGACAGATCAGATGGCCTCTAAGGTCAGCTTCTCCTAGCTCTGAATCTATGATCCTATAACTTTCCCCCAGTCACACAGAGATTAAGTGGCTCAGTTGAGATTTGGACCTGAGTCCTCTGACTCCAAATCTGGTACTCTATCTACTATGCTCTCTTTATTATATGCCATTTTAGTATGTCTATTTTCTTTTTGACCAGTGATTACCCAACTAGCTCATCAAATAGGAGTTAGGACCATAAGACCAAAGAGCTATCACTGAAAGGGACTTAGGAAGTCATCTAGTCCAACCTTTTCATTTTATATGTGAAGAAACAAAGGCTCTGGGAGTTTAAATGAATTGTCCCGGGTCACACTTCTAGTAAGCATTAGAGGCAGGATTTGACTTCAAGACTGCTAATTCCAGAGCCAGTGCTCTTTTCACTTTCCTGCTGGTTTGTATATTTGGTTTTTGTTTACCCCAGTAAAGCTGAGTTTTACACATTAGAATTTTGGCATTTAACCCATAATAATCTTTTCCTTCCTCTTAATTCCTAGAACATTAGAAGCATGTAATCCACGCTGCCCCATTGCCAGTTGCTTATATTTTGCCTTAGAACTGTTTTCACATTTACAAATCTCATGTTTCCAACTAGATTGGAAGTTTCTGCTGTTTTAGGGCAGAAATGATGTTTTATACTTTTTTTTTTTTTTTTAGAATCTCCCAACAGTACTGGGCCCATACATAACAAGCCTATAACAAATGTTTGTTAAATAAAAGTCCATCTTCAAAGTAGGGGCCAGTTAGGTAGTTCAGTGGATAGAGATCTAGGCCTAGAGATGGGAGGTCCTGGACTCAAATCTGGACTCAGAAACTTCCTAGCTGGGTGACCCTGGGCAAGTCCCATAACCCCCATTGCCCAGTCTTTACTGTTCTTCTGCCTTGGAACCAGTACTCAGTATTTATTCTAAGACAGAAGATAAGGATTAAAAAACATAAAATAAAGTATAGCCATGGATGAAACGAACATAAAGTGTAACTGTAGACTAGCATTGGGGGTTTTGAAGATAGAGTCATTGAGAAGAGGATAAAATTTTTTGGTTTTTAAAAATACTTAAGATAAATGTTGAGTTGACCCAAGAACTACCTTTTCAGGAAATTCAAATGAGATGCAGTTTCTTTGGTTTTATTTTTCTTTACTCCAGAGTTCAAGCACCATACATATATGTGTCATTTACAGTACTGTTAGTCATCTCATATGCCATAAGAAGGGAAAACCTACAAGAAGATTTCCCTTCTACTTGGGTTTCAGTTTCAAGAAACAGATTCCTATTTGGAGAAAAATTTCCTGCCACTTTTCTCTTCCTTTTCTGTGGCACTGAAAGGGGCATCACAGGCATCACAGGAGATTTTCTGAGCTTTTTTCACTCCAGTGAACAGGCAAGAGTTGTAAGAAAAGTTGTAGTCATCATAAACATGGATCTCTCTTTTTCCCTTTTTTTCTTTCTTTTCTTTGTTCAGTAATATTTTAATTTTCCCTAATTACATGTAAAAACAATTTTAATATTCATTTTTAGTCTTTGAGTTCTAAATTCTCTTCCTCCCTTTGTCCCCCCAAATTGGTAAGCAATTTGAGACAGGTTATACATGTGCTATCATGCAAAACATATTGTCATATTCATCATGTTGAGAAAGAAGATACATGTAAAAAAACATGAAGAAAATTAAGTGAAATACAGTATGCTTCGATCTGTATTCAGACTCTATCAATCCTTTTTTTTGGAGGTGGATAGCCAGGGTCTCTTGGAGTTGTGTTGGATCATTGTATTACTGAGAATAGCTAAGTTATTTACAGTTGATCATTTTACAATACTGTTGTTATTGCATACAATTCATGGACATACATTTCTTTTTCTTCTTTTTTAAAACTCATACCTTCCATCTTAGAATCAATAGTTTATTGGTTCTAAGGCAGAAGAGCAGTAAGGGGTAGGCAATTGGGGTTAAGTGACTTGCCCAGGATCACACAGCTGGGAAGTGTCTGAAATCAGATTTGAATCCAGGACCTCCCATCTCTAGGCCTGACTCTTGATCCACTGAGCCACCCAACTGCCCCTTCTGGGCTCCATTTATAAACTGAGCACAGATACAGAAAAAGAACTTCATTAATGACTGTTATTAGTCTCCCCTAGTCCAAAGGTTCTGCCTGACCACCCACTAACCCCTCCTCTTACCAAAAAGAAATAGAATCATAGTGTTTAGATCTAAAGTTCTAAAGGAACAAAGAGGTCACCTCACCCCTTATTTTGCAGATAAAGAAACTGAGGACCAAAGGAACTAACATGTCCAATATTTACATATGCCCTGTTCATTCTTGCCCCCATTCTTTTGTTGTTATTGTTGGTGAGTCATTTTCCAGTCATGTCTGACTCTTCATGACCCCTTTTGGAGTTTTCTTAGCAAAGATACTGGAATGCTTTGCCATTTCCTTCTCTAGCACATTTTACAGATGAGGAAACTGAGGCAAACAGGGTGAAGTGACTTGCTTGAGATCATATTGCTAGTAAGTGTCTAAGACTAGATTTGAACTCAGTAAGATGAGTCTTCCTGACTCCAGATCTGGCACTCTATCCTCTGTCCCACCTAGCTGCCCAGTATACTTTTATTTCTGTTTTTTTCCTCCCTTCCTGAGAAACCTTCACTATTCTCTGCAGATTAAATCCTTTTTATTGGATAGGGGTCTACTTTTAGTTCCATTTCCTTCTCAGAGCTTCAGGCAATTCAATCCAATAAGCATTTAGTAAGTATTCCTTATGTGGAAGGCACTATGCCAAAGTCTAAAGAGACAAAACCAAAAATAGCCTGGCCTTTAGTTATCTTAAATTCCATTAGGGAAAGCAAGATGTCATAATAGATAGAATGCTGGGTTTGGAGTTAGGACAACCCAAGTTCTAATCTGATCTCAGATACATACTAGCAGTGTGACCCTGAGCAAGTCACTTAATCCTATTTGCCTTAGTAAAATGTGCTGGAGAAGGAACTGGCAAAGCATTCCAGTATCTTTGCCAAGGAAATACAAATGGGGTAATGAAGAATTGTACGTAACTGAAAAACAACAAGCGGGATGCAACATGTTAGCAGATAAACATATGTGTTATAATTTATTGCTTGGTACATACTATAATATATACTAAATCTGGAAGATCAAGAAGACTTATTTCTATAAGAGGTAGAAAGCTGAGTCTTAAGAAGAAGCAAGAATTTGGAACTATGCCCAAAGAGCGCTAAAAGACTGCCTGCCCTTTGATCCAGCCATACCACTGGGTTTATACCCCAAAGAGATCATAAGGAAAAAGACTTATGCAAAAATATTTATAGCCGCATTCTTTGTGGTGGCAAAAAACTGGAAAACGAAGGTATGTCTCCTTCAATTGGGGAATGGCTGAACAAATTGTGGTATCTGTTGGTGATGGAATACAATTGTGGTCAAAGAAATAAAGAACTGGAGGAATTCCATGTGAACTGGAACAACCTCCAGGAATTGATGCAGAGTGAAAAGAGCAGAACCAGGAGAACATTGTACACAGAGACTGATACACTGTGGTAAAATCGAACATAATGGATTTCTGTACTAGCAACATACAAGAATCCAGGAAAACTGTGAGGGACCTATGAGAAAGAACACCATCTACATTCAGAGGAAGAACTGTGGGAGTAGAAACACAGAAGAAAAATAACTGCCTAATCACATGGGTGGATGGGGATATAATTAGGATATTGACTCAAAATGAGCACCTTAGCGCAAATATCAATAATATGGAATAGGTCTTGATCAATGATACATGTAAAACCCAGTGGAAATGTGTGTTAGCTTGGAGAGAGGGTGGGGGAAGGGAGGGATAGAACATGGATCCTATAACCATGGGAAAATGCTCAAAATTAATTAATTAATTAAAAATTAAAAAAAAAATAAGAAGAAGCAAGCAATTCTAAACGGTAGAGTTTAGGAGAAAGAGCACTTCAGGCACATCATAGACCTTTAAAGTTTCAGAGGAGGGGAATAGAAGAATACTGAGTTCCAGAGCTTAGCACAGTGGTAGGCACATAGTAGATATTTAAATTCTTGTTGTCTGATTGATTGATTGATTGATTTAGAGAATAGTGAAGAGGTCAGTTTCTGATGTAGAGTGCCTATAGGGGAGTAAGAAGCTTGGAAAAGCAAAATGAAGCCACATTGTGAAGGGCTTTAAATGCCAAGCTCAGAGATTTGTATTTTAGAGTAGAGGCAATCAAGAGCCATTGATGCTTCTTGATCAGGATTTTTAGAAGTTCCTCTATTATTCAGCTTCGATATTGGCACCTCTGGGGAAGATTGACTGGAGAGAGAAATGTCCAAAAGGCAAATGTTATAATGTCCCAGGCCTGAGGTGATGAGAGTCTGAACTAGGGGAGAGCTTGTGTGACTGTTGAGAAGGGGATAGCTGTGAGATAGGTCATGGATATAAGAGGATGAGAACAATTTCCCATTTGAATGTCTCTCTTCCCTGAGTTTCTATTCTACTTATACTATTTAACTATATGTACTATATTACTACAGGCTTGTTCAATCATTTTCCATTAAGTCCCCCTCTCTTTGTGACCTCATTTGGGATTTTCTTGGCAGAGATACTAGAATGTTTTGCCATTTTCTTCTCCGGCTCATTTTACAGATGAGGAAACTGAGGCAAACAGACTAGGTGACTTTCCCAGGGTCACACAACTAGTAAGTGTCTGAGGCCAGATTTGAACTCATGAAGTTGAGTCTTTCTGACTCCAGGTCTGGCACTATCCATCATGCTACAATTATTGATTGTTTCATGGTGTTAATTATATCTCCCCACAGTAAACCAGCCTAGAGTTTTGTACTAGTAGGTGCTCAAGTAGGTACTGAAATGAAATTAAAGAGTTAATTTTTAAAAATCTCGTTTGACCAATTGGTGATTGATCGGTAGTTGGAAAAAGTTATCATTCCTTGGTTGGATGGTATCTTGAAAGTTCAGCAAGTTCATCCCTATTGTCCCTCATCAGGACCATCCGCCACTATCCCAGCCGGATCATTATAGTTCCATTTTTTAAAAAAAGCGCCTCTGAGAAAGAAATTCCACAGCTGCCCCTGTTCTAATTCTAATATCTTATCAATATGGTCAGTCTACTCCGAGCCTTTTGAATAGTACTGCAATGGGGCACTGGCCACCAAGACCAGCCTTTATGAGCGTGTGCACAACCCTGCTAATGCCAGCTAGCATTCACATACAGCAAATCCTCTGACCTCATTTTCTTGAGAGCTGCCACCTTTTCATGGCTTTTCAATGTTCCAGATTAGGTCTGAAGAGGGGTGGGGTATCTCTTCTCTAATTCTGCTGGTTCAAGGCCACATTCTGATGTGGCCTCCCTCCATTAACCACCAGTGACCATTTTTTCTATTTTCTAGTTCTATTTAAGCAATTGATACTAATTAGGCTTTTGCAAAATGACATTTGCTTCAAAATATAGCAAGAGCAGGAGTACAAACATTTCCCCCCAATATTTTAGGGTAATAATATCTTAGTGTCTAAGTAGAGTGCCCTCAGTCTTAACCCCAATTTCTTTTTTTTTTTTTAAACCCTTACTTTCCATCTTGGAATCAATACTGTGTACTGGTTCCAAGGCAGAAGCACTGGGCAATGGGGGTTAAGTGACTTGCCCAGGGTCACACAACTAGGAAGTGTCTGAGGTTAGATTGAACCCAGGACCTCCCATCTCTAGGCCTGGCTCTCAATCCACTGAGCTACCCAGCTGTCCCCTTAACCCCAATTTTTACATAGCATTAGATCCACCAGGTTCATATCCAAATTGCTGCATCACTGCTGGATAAGTTCTCTTCTTAGCTGCTGTTGATATGGGACCCAAAGTTTGTTCCTTCTCCCTGAGTCTCCAAAACTTGGTGAGTAGGCTGCAAATACCAGCACAGATATCACTCCCAGATCATCAATCTGACCTTTTAAACTTTTAAATGATGCTTTCTAATCTCTTTTCCTTAAAATGAAAGATCAAATGGCAATGCAAAAAATCAAGGCCCATATGCACAGGTTTGGCCTTGAATGGGGAAGGCCAATGGCCTCTCCCTTTATAGAAAATTGTTTATCTTCTTTTGTCGGAATGCCATCTTTAGGAAGGAATCAACCAAAGAAGAGGCTGAGACTCTGGTTGGCTGATACCTATGCACCTGTAACCCTCTCTATAAAGCCATAGCCAATCAATGAGGATCTTATTCACCACTTGGTTAGTAGGGCAGAACCAGTTACAGAATATCTGTGCATGTTCTATATCTTTCCAAGGAAATTCCATTCTATAACCTCTTCAATGTGGGGAATTAAATTAATGGCTTATCCATACTCACAAGGACTAGGCTCAGTGGCAATTACTTCCTTATGATGTCTTTTTGCTAAATATTTTATTCTTAAAAACAAACAAACAAACAAAAAACCCTTTACTTTCTACAACTTAGGACCGCAAGGCAAGGGCTAGGCAAATGGGGGTAAATTGACTTCCCCAGGGTCCCGCAGGAAATTTCTGAGGCTAGATTTGAACCCAGGTCATCCCAGCTCTAGGCCTGACACTATCCACTGTGGTACCTAGCTGTTCTGCAAGTGATTATTTCTTATAAAGACTTTTGAAAGTTTAGTTTTGATGAGGACTTGTCCTTCCCACCATTCTTCTTCCAGCCTCCTCTCCAATATCAGTGTCACACTACCTACCTAACCATTTGGAGGGAGAGTAAATGTAGGGAGAAAGTGTATAAGGAAACAGCACAAAAGAAAGCAAATTTGACTGAAAAATATTTTAAAGGCATCTTTTAGTTTGTTTCACAGAATTGCTTAGAAACATAAAGAGGAGAATGTGAGGTAGATACCTTTATTTGCAAATAGCCAGAAAAAAAGTGTCAGTCTCATAGATTGAATTTTGTACTAGTGGTCACCATTATGGATCTCACCTGCTTCACAAAGCCTCTGAGAAGCTGGCAGTGACTGTAGCTGAAAATAGCTTTTGCAGCTTTTAAAATGAGACTGAACACCCACAGCACCTGATGCACACTCCTGATGTGTTATATTGAGTAGATTGAGAGACATTTGTGAAGGACAATGTGTTTCTCCTCTGATGTTCAACTGATATTTTTTGCTTCTGAAATGCATTTCCTACTTTCACTTAACTCCCTTCCCAGTATTTTAAATTCAGTTGTAATTTTCTTGAGAATTGACATGATATTTTCCATCATCACCATTATCACCATTATTGCCATCATCATAACCATTACCATCACTATAATTACTGTTTCAATTTCATCTTTACCATCACTGTCATTATTGCCATCACTATCTCCTTCAAGATCACCATTATCATCTTCACTCCCATCATCATCACCACCACCATCATCACTACCACCTTGAAACCAAGACCATCATCATCATTACTGCCATCACTATCTCCTTCAATATCTCCACCATCATTTTCACACTTGTCATTATCCCTATCATGTTCATCACTACATCATGACCATCATCCACCATCATTACTACCACCACATCATGACCATTGTCACCACCATCGTTACTGCCATCACTTTCTCCCACCATTATCACTACCATCACATCATGACCATCATTGCTGCCACTACTTCCATCATTATTATCACAATCATTTAGTATCCTGGATAGTGTGCTAGGCTTGCAGTCAGGAAGATCTGAGTTGGAATCCTGCCTCACATGTATGCTGGCTAGATGATCCTGGAAAAGTCAGGTAATCTTTCTCAGCTCCAGTTTTCTTATCTATAAAAATGGGATAATAATACACAAAGCGTTTTTCTTGTGAGGATCAAATGAAGTAGCTAGGTGACATAGTAGATGGAACATTAGACTTGGAATAAGGAAGTCTTAAGTTCAAATCCACCTTTAGGTACTTACCTGTGTGTACTTGGGAAAATCACTTAACTGCTCTGTAGCTCAGCTCCTCTCTATTCTCTGAAATGCGATAATAGAACCAACCTCCAAGGGCTGTTGTGAGGATAAATGAGATAATATTTTTATAAACCCTAAAGTGCTATCTACATACTAGCCATTATTATTATATGTAATGTGCTTTATAAACTGTAAAGGACTATATAATAGAATGTCATACATTATTATCACTTTCAGAATGGCATTATGATATAGTAGAGAGAGTTGTCATAGGCAGGAAGATCTTGAAGTCAAGTCTTGCTTTTGATATATGGTAGCTATATAACACATTTATTAAGCCAATTATTGTGCTAAGCCCTGGGGGATACAAACACAAATAAAAACAAAGATAGCCTCTGCTCTCAAGGAGCTTACAATTTAATGGAAGAAGATAACCCACAAAAGGAAGCTGAGAAAGGGGTAGGAGAAGAGAGGGAAGGGGGAAATTTTTACCCAGTGGAGGAGGAAAGGTACCTAGGGAGGGTGGGGGAGGGCACCCAGAATAGGAGCATGCAGGAGAAGTCCAAAGAAGTCCTAAACCAGTGTAGTTGGTGGGAAAAATGGAGAAGATTTTGCCAAGCCTCTATTTAAAGAGAGGAATTAAAGCCCATGGCCCTCTCCTCTAGTTGGAGGGTCTAATCAAAGGTCACTGATGAGATATTCGATGAGATTCAGTCTTTCAGGACAATGATATTTCCCAAAGATGAGTCCTCCTTAGTCTCCCCAGACAATTTCCGAAGATCATAAATTGCAGAATAGTTTCAGAAATGGGTTGATTAGAGGACTTTTCTGCAACAAGATTTCCTTACACCAATGTAATCATGGATCTGGACCATTATCACTTACATAACCAACATCACCATCAGAACACTGAACAACACTCATCTGTTGATCAGGACTTTATATTGTAAAAATGGAAGTTATTGACTTGGAACCACAGATAAATGTATACAGTACATAACAGATTTTTTTATTGTTTCTTTTCTTTTTGGAAAATTTCATCAAATTAATTAATTAGTTAATTAAGGATATCTTTTCATGATTACAAAATTCAGGTTCTTTCCCCTCCTCCCATAGCTGATGTGCAATTCTACTGGGTTTTACAATGTGTCATTGATCAAGACCCATTTCCATATTATTGATATTTGCACTAAGGTGATCATTTAGAGTCAATATCTCCAATCATATCCCCATCAACCCATGTGATCAAGCATTTGTTTTTCTTCTGTGCATAACAGATTTTTTGATCTTACAGTTGTTTCAGTTATGTCCGATTCTTTGTCAACCCATTTGGGTTTTCTTGGCAAATATATTGGAGTGACTTGCCGTTTCCGTCTCCAGCTCATTTGACAGATGAGGAAACAGAGGCAAAAAAAAAAAAAAAAAGGAAAGTGAAATGACTTGCCCTGGGTCATAGAGCTAGTAAGTGTCTGAGGTCACATTTGAACTCGCTTTCCTGACTTCAGGTCCTGTGCTGAGCCACCTAGCTTCCACACTGCAGATTAGATACATAGATTCATTCAGAAATAAAAAATAGCAAGTTCAGTGTGTTCAATGTATTCAGGTATTAGGAAGAAAACTAATGTTTTGCTGAAAGACTATATACTGTACTTCAAAAATGGAGGGCAAGCAGCAATCTTTCACAGACATTTAGGTGGGGAGGGCATAGGAGAGGTCATGCCATGACAGAAAAATGCACCCTTTGAATAAAGGGAAATCTGCCACTTAAGGCATCAGGGTCAATCTATCACCTAGAGCAGTGATTCCCAAAGTGGGCACCACTGCCCCCTGGTAGTTGCTGCAGCGATCCAGGGGAGCAGTGATGGCCACAGGTGCATTTGGGGGTGGTGATAGTATGTGACAGGGGATGCTAAGTAATATTTTTTCTGGAAAGGGGGCGGTAGACCAAAAAAGTTTGGGAACCACTGATCTAAAGGTAACTGAAGGCCAGAAGTAATGATGTAATAATATAGTCTATGCAGTATTTGGGCTTACTCTGAGACAGAGACAGGGCCAAATGATGAAGCAGGACTTAAAAAAAAAAAAAAAGAAAGAGAGGAATCTTTTTCAACAAGAGAGAACATGATTTTACTTGATTCTGGCAAGATGTTCAAGCAGCTATCAGAGCTCCTCAGCAGGGAGGTTTATATGAGGTGATGATGGTATTCCAGGTGGCATTGCAAAGCATGTTGGGTGACTTGTTGTAAGTTTGTTGTAGACCTACTTCAAGTGAACCTGAGGGGATGCCTTCAAGGATCTTGGACTAGACATTTGCTTTTGGAGGTGAAGATAAAACAAGAAACCCACCACTGGATCTAGGCTCTTCTTAAGGTGACATCCATTATGAATGATCCCAGTTATGGGTTATTTATGAGGGCTCAGCTAGGAAGACTCTGAAGGAGAAGCTGGCCACAAAAGTACAGGGAGAGACTGAACAAAGGAAAGCTGTTATTCAGTAGGACTTGGACTTGGCTCATAGTGCAGTGACTTTGCACTTTTGTGACTGCAAGAATTGTGCTGCTCTTGCAAGCCGGTCTTTTTTGGAAGAGATGAAAGGGTAGAGGTTAGCAATGCAGTGCTCTAATCAATCAATTAATTCACAAAACAGACATTTATTAAGCATTTAGGTAGTATATTGGGGAGTGTATTATAGCTGGAATCTAGAAAACTTGGTTCAAATCTTATCTCAGACACTAGCTTTGTCACTTGGCAAGTCATTTAACCTTTCTATAAACTCAGTTTCTTTATCTGTAAAATGAGATTAGACTTCAAGGCCCCTTAGGTTCCTTCCAATTTTAAATCTCTGGTCCCATGTGCTAGGCACTGTGCTAAGTATTGGTAATACAAAACAAAAAAACAAAAACAATTCCTGCCTTTAAGGAGCCTATTTTCAAATAAGGGAGATGATATGCATATAAATTAGCACCTACTATTCAGTTTAATGTTTGAAAAGAAGTTTATTAGGCAGCTAGGTAGCACAGCGGATAGAAAGACAAACATAGAGTCAGGAGGACCAAGGTTCTATTCTGACTTTAGACACTTTCTAGCTGGGTGACCCTGGGAAAGTCATTTAACTCCAATTGCCTAGCCTTTTTCAATTCTAAGAAAGAAGGTAAGGGCTTACCCGCCTCAAAAAAACAAAACAAAAACAAGAAAAAAGAGGTTTATATATTTTCTTTCTTTTGATCCTCTCGATGACCTTATGAAATAGTTTCTAATATTTTTCTCATTTTATGGAAAAACACACTGAAGTTTGTAGAAGTTAAATGACTTGCCCAGGAAAAGAAGAATTGTGATATGGAGGTAGAGGCATTTATTGAGGAACAAGCATTTATTTGTTAAGTGACTTCTATATGTCAGACAGTATACTAAGTTCTTTGCAAATACCATCTCATCTGATTTGCAAGCAATCCTGAGAGGTATGTGCTATCATTTTATTTTATTTTTTAAATCCTTTACCTTCTGTCTTAGAATTGATTATAAGTATCAGTTCCAAGGCAGACGAGCAGTAAGGGTCAGGCTATTGGGGTTAAGTGATCTGCCAGAGTCACTTACAGCTATGTACTGTTGTACTGTCTGAGGTCACCTTTGAACTCAGGACCTCCAGTCTCCAGGCCTGGCTGCCTTTATGGTGCTATTATTACCTTCATTTTATAGGTGAGGAAATTGAAGTAGAGAGTGGTTAAGTGACTAACCCAGTCTCACAGCAAAAAAAAGTGTTTGAGATTGCATTTGAATTCAGGGCTTCTTGACTCCAGGTTGAGTGTTCTACCCTGGGCTCCACCTAGCTAGTAATGGAACAGTAGGAATAGGAAACGGGAAAAGTTATATTTAAGTTCAAAAATATAACTAGCACTTTAGCACTTGTTTTAGCTCTCATGTTGTTCCTGTGGTCACTACCACATCCTTTTCATTCTTTCCTGGAGTATCCTGATGCCTCTCTTTGTCTGTTTACCTAAGTCTTACTATTTCTTTAAAACTCAGCTCAAGTCCCACATCTCCACCAACTCTTTCCTGACCACCTCCATCCTTAGGAGCTTTCTTTCCTCTAAAGTCTTCCTGCACTTGGGCTTGGTGCCCCTAATTTGTTACTTAGATTAACGTTATCTTGTGTTATAGTATCTATTAAAATTTTTTTTAACCCTTATCTTCTATCAGTATCAGTTCTAAAATAGAAGAGGGGCAGCTGCGTGGCTCAGTGGATTGAGAGCCAGGCCTAGAGATGGGAGGTCCTGGGTTCAAATTTGACCTCAGACATTTTCTAGCTGTGGGACCCTGGGCAAGTCACTTGACCCCCCATTGTCTAGTCCTTACCACTCTTCTGCCTTGGAACCAATACACAATATTGACTCCAAGATGGAAGGTAAGGGTTTAAAAAAAAAAAATAGAAGAGCAGCAAGGGCTAAGCAATTGGAGTTAACTGATTTGCTCAGGGTAACACAGCTGGGAAGTTTCTGAAGTCAGGTTTGAACCCATGATCTCCAGACTCCAAGCCTGGCTTTCAATCCACTGGGTGACCTAGCTGCCCTTAGTTAATCCTTTTATGCACGTGACTTTTCTCTCCAACTGAACTATAGAGCTCCTTGAGAGCAGAAGCTAGGTCTCACACCTTTTTGTATTTCCTAAAAGTGTCTTTTGCAGATTATTTTTTTTTTTTTATCCTGGGACTCCATTCTAGGAGCATAGGGCCACAACCAGTAGGCAATGGGTCGCTCAGGGTCACCCAGCTGGGAAGTGTCTGAGGCTGGATTTGAACCTAGGATCTCCCGTCTCTAGCCCTGGCTCTCAATCCCCTCTGAGCCACCCGGGTTTTGTTTTTAAACCAAGGTCAGCATTAGTTTTTTTCAAAATCTAATTAAGGCATTTTGGCACCTAAACAACAGTTAGCTAACTACCTTCCCCCTCTCATCTTCCCAGCTTGGTGTATCCCTGGCAAATTACTTTATTAGGTTAAGTAAGTCATATAGCTCTGAGACTTAGCTTTGGTAGAACCCTCAAATTGGAAGCTGTTTCAGAATATCTCTGCTTCCATAATAATGGACCCAGGGTTTAGACAAATAAAATTTAAAAGAAGGGATTGTAAGAAAGAACTGTTGGATTGTAAATGCAGATGAAAATATGATTTATGCTTGTTTATCACTTGTTTATTTGGGTAAATGATTTGGAGTTTTGGTTTTATATTCATTTACAAAAACGAATAATATGGAAATGAGTTTTGCAAGATAATATATGTATAACCCAGATTGGATTGCTTGCCAACTCCTGGAGGGAGGAGGGAAGAAGGGAGGGAGACAACACGAATCATATAATTTTGGGAAACTTATGTGGAAATTTGCTATTAAAATAAAAGATTAAAAAATTAATAAAATTAAATAAAAAATATTTTAGCAAAGTCCCTCTCAAAAAATTTCCTATTTTTGTGAAAAAGCTGGGGAGACATGGGAAAACTGGTGGTATGATTTGGTAGATTTGGAAATGGAATGGTCATTTCCAAAGAGTCATTAAAGGGGACAGCTGGGTGTCTCAATGGATTGAGAGCCTGAACCTAGAAACTGAAGATCCTAGGTTCAAATGTAGCCTCAGATACTTCCTTGCTGTGTGACTCTGGGCAAGTCACTTAACCCCCATTGCCTAGCCCTTACTTCTCTTCTGCCTTAGAACCAATACACAGTATTGATTCTAAGAAGGAAGGCAAAAGTTTAAAAAAAAACAACAAAAAACTAAAGAGTCATTAAAGGTGCAATGTCAACATAGAAGAAGGTCTTCGGTTGAGGTGCTCCCAGGAGCTCACTTATGGATCTGCTCCTGCTACAAGCTTCTCTCACTTTCAGCTGCAAAAGTCATAGTTGTTAAAGGCTGAAGGTTTCTGGATGCAAAGATTTAGCAAATGACTTCTCACTTATTTGAAATAATCTCAAAGTCAGTTCTTTTCAGTGCCATGGATGACACTGTATCTTAAACATTCTGTCTACTATTACTATGTTGTAAACACATAGAAACCAATGGAACCATTGAAATATTATAAACAGGAGGTTCACGGAGTCCAGGGAGAAAAAGGAATACGTTTCTGTAAGGCTGAGAAAACTGTTCCCAGCCTCCACATAAGGGGTCCTGGGATACACAGTGAATTTGCAGTGATACAGAACCTTCTAGATTGATGATGAGATTTGGAACATGAGGACCTCGTGGGAGTCCTTAATTCACTTTGGCAGGAGTGATCGATTGTTAGGGGGTGGCAATCTATGGATGGGTGCCAAAGGTGACATGCAAGGTAGTTTTGAATGAAGTAGCTAGGGCCAGCCCTGGACAAAATTATAAAGGTTTATTTCTGCTGCCTGGTAATCCATTCTATTAGATCTCCTTTTCTGTTTCTTAAAATTCTACACCATCAACCCAGCACCTCTGGCACTTATCTCCATTATTTGACAACTGACCCTTGTAGAAGTGTTAACTACTAAGGAGGCTGTTTGCTAACAGTTGTAAGAAATCTGAGTCCTCCCAGGAGGTGGGGTTTTAAAAGGGGATTTCTAAAGACAAGAAAGTCTCATAACAGCTCTTCATGGATGGGATATAGGGGGAAAGACTTGGATCTCACTTTCTTACCCAGATGAAAAAGAGACTAAATGAAGATAGGTTATATCACACCTGGCAGGCTATTAAACCTTACTCTAGGTTATGATCCGACACTTTGCAGGTAAGTAACAAACTTTTATCAGCCCTGAACATTTCAGTGGCCCACTCTTCCTGTTGGAGGTAAGAACAGAATAAAAGGAAAATCATCATTAACTGATAATCTTGTTATTATATGCCTCTTTACAAAATGTTCCGCAAATGCACCAACAATCATAAGAATGATTCTAGTCTACTTTTAAAAAAACTCTTGCCTTCTATTTTAAAATTAATACTGTGTTTTGGTTCCCAGGCAGAAGAGTGGTAAGGGCTGGGAAATGGGGGTTAAATGATTTGCCCAAGATCACACAGCTAGGAAGTGTCTGAAGTCATATTTGAACTCAGGACCTTCTGTCTCTAGGCCTGGCTCTCAATCTGAGCCACCTACCTCCCCTCAATCTACTTTTTTTTTTTAAACCCTTAACTTCTGTGCATTGACTCATAGGTGGAAGAGTGGTAAGGGTAGGCAATGGGGGTCAAATGACTTGCCCAGGGTCACACAGCTGGGAAGTGTCTGAGGCCGGATTTGAACCTAGGACCTCCCGTCTCTAGGCCTGACTCTCACTCCACTGAGCTACCCAGCTGCCCCCCTCAATCTACTTTTAACTGTGAAAAAATATTTTATTACTCAAGACTGACTGGAAGGGAGGAACACCCCTATTTTTCACATTTGCTTGCTGGTAAACTTGTGTAGGGCAGCTCAAAGTCTGAAGGACTCTGTTGACAGCTACATATTCATAATTAAGGCAGAAATTTGCAACGGAAGATTGAGATTGTAGGAAATGCCTTTTACTAATTCCATCTGTCTATTTCTTTTTGTTTTTTTTTTTTTACCACCGTTTACTTCCTTTCATTTTCTTATGAGATCATAAGGGGTTTGGTGCTATAGGAAAACTTATAGGGATTGAGAACCACACAATTCTCATGGGGTTCCCTGAGTAGAGGCCACTTCCTCTTTTGCAAAATGGATTTAAAGGCACAGAATGTTCATAAGGGGCTAAACGGGAATCAAAAGGAATTTCTAACCCAAGTTAAATACTTGTCTGCAATGACATAGGAAAGCTCAGATGCAGATTAAATGCTGTGAATCAATGATCTGATTGGCTATTTCATGTTCCAAAATACTTAGCTCCTCAAGGCAAGATTCTTCTGTAGAACAAAGATATACACAAAGATACACAGTCAGAATAGATAATTTCTTATCCTTATGGAAAGAAAATTGTTAAAGTTTTTCCCTTAGTCTGATACTTGGTATGGAAGGGCTAATCTTCTTTATTAAAAGAATTAAAACTAAAGTCTCTGAATTGTAAGCTAAAGAGATAGATGGCAGAGCCCTTTCCTCCTCAAATGAGGAAAAGACAGCATCTCAGCTGAAGACAAGATGGAAGCAGAACAAACCACTATACCTATGAACCCTAGAGAGCCACATCCATTCATGATTACCTTTTTAAGTCAATACACTTGCCCTTGCCTGAAAAATTCCCTGTTTTTTTGGACTCAGTAAGTTTTAATTCTTTTTATGATTTAGGTAAATCCATGCTAGGTTATTTAGTTAAATCTTTAGGAGTATAAATGGTGCTAGAGAAATTATATGATTGAATAGACAAGTAATCTGTGGAATTGTAAACTTTTTATATCACCATTTCTACCTTATATTTTCATATAACATTATACCTCTTCTTCAGAAAAAGTACCTGCATTATTGCCCTTTGTAAGAAAAATAAATTAGATTTAGCATTAAGCAATAATAATCTATTCATCATGTAATGGCTTTCACTCTTGATTTACAGGCATCTTATGGGATTTATCTTATCAGTCTCTACAGTATAACTGCTAGGGATCAAGCATATTTAATGGATAAAGTATAATAGAGGCTCAGTGAGATTTGTTTGGAGTCACAGAATTGTTGAACTAGAAGGAACCTTAAAGGTTATCCTGTATACCTCATTTTACAAATGAAGAAAATGAAATCCAGAAAAGTTAAGTGACTTGTCCAAAGTCATATACAGGCACCTTTTCTCCACTCTCCTTCCAAACTTCTCTGTTATTGTTGAGATGTCACCATCCTCCCAGCCCTTACAACTTAGACATCTATCTCAGTTCCTCACTGTTTCTCGTCTTCCTACCCCCATGTCCAATCTTGCACCAAAGCCTTTTTATTTCACTTTTACAACATTTCTTGACTATATCCCTTTTTCTCTTCAGATATAGCCAATACCTCTATTGGCTGTCATCATCTCAACAGCTGGGCTATTGCAAGAACCTGCCCATTGATCTGCCTTCCATAACTCTCTTTCATTCCAATCAATCCTCCATTCAGCTTTCAAATGGATTTTCCTAAAATGCACCTCTAGTGGTTCCTTATTACTTCCAGGATTCAAATACAAAATTTTGGCCTTCCAAAACCTTTGTAACCTAGTGGTCCTCTTTCCCTGCCTTGCTTTTTTAACCTTCTTACACTTCAAACCCCTTATGCACTCTTTAATCCTGTGACAAGTGACTTTTTTATTCCAGAAGAAAACATTTCATTCCTTGTCTTGGGTTACTTTCTGTGGCTGTCCCTCACGTCTGAGATGCTCCTTTTCCTCACCCCACCACCTGGTTTCCCTGGCATTCTTCGAATCCCAATTATAATCCCATCTTCCAAAGGAAGCTTTCCTAGTCCTTCTTAATTCCAGTCCCTTCCCTCTGTGAAATAATTTCCTATTCATCCTGTCTGTTCTCTTTGTACAAATTTGTTTGCTTGTTGGTTTTCCCATCAGATTGTGAGCTCCTTGAGAGCAGAGACTGTCTAGCATTTCTTTGTATCTTTAGCACAGTGTCTGGCACTTAAATGTTTATTGATGGGACAACTAGATGACTCTGGCCTACAGAGGGAAGTTCCTGGGTTCAAATCTGACCTCAGACATTTCCTAGCTATGTGACTGGGCAAATCGCTTAACCCCAATTCCCTAGCCTTTACTGCTCTTTTGCCCTGGAACTGATGCTTAGTGTCAATTCTGAGATGGAAGGTCAGGGTTCAAAATAAATAAATACTTATTGATTGACTGTCCAACAATTCAACATTTGTTTATTTTTTGTGAGTTTTTTATATGTCTCAATAATTCTTACCTATTATCATTCTTAACCCTTTTCTTTGTTTTTCATTTAAAAGAGAAAACCATTTGCCCTTTCTCCTAAATCCTTACTTTCATGTTCAAATCCTTAGACTTAATTAGACATGGTTTTTCATTCTGTGGATTTACTTGGAGTTAAAGTCCTTATAACTTCTTTTGCAGTTAAGAATTATTCATTCCATCTCAGTCTTTCTCTTGTAACTATCCAGAGAGGAAGAAGGGAAGGACAATATTTATTTTCTAATTTTCTGCTTCTAGCCTTCTTTTTCCTTCATCCAATCCATAAAGCAGAAGCCAAAAAGACAAAGTCATTGCATGGGGACAATGGTCAAAATGAATGTCAGTTTGCCTGCCATTTTATTATGGTAAAAAGCACAAAATAGCACCCATTCCCCCGGACCCTTTCTTTTATCCTCTTTTAACTTAAAATTTAAATAGAGTGGCACAACTCCAGAGGCCTGAAATTGTCTTTAGATGCAAGTTCCTCACAAGTGATCCAGAACAAAATATTGTAAAACAGTAATTTAAAGAAAAGAAAACAAGATTTCTTAAAGAGAACTTACCAGTTTTATAAAGATTTCATTTGAATTGGAATTCTCAACAAATAAGCACAGACACTGAATTCATGAAGGATGTCCATGGGGTATAAACTGAAAACATGTTTTTTCCCTATTTCTTTTGAGAAGCTTTTAGACAGCTAAGTGATACAGTGGATAGACCATTGGGCCTGAAGTCAGGAAGACTCATCTTCCTAAGTTCAAATCTGGCTTCTGACACTTAACTAGTTATGTGACTCTGGGCAAATCATTTTATTCTATTTGCCTGAGTTCCTCATCTATAAAATGAGCTGCAGAAGGAAATGGCTAACCACTCTAGTTTTTTTTGCCAAAGAAATCTCTATGGAGTTTTGAAGAGTTGGACATGACTGAATTGACTGAACAATAACAAAATTTGAGAGGCTGAATTAAAATTTAACAAGTATGTTATTTTTTTAGCACATCATTCTCTTAGACAATCTAAAGAATTCAAAAGAAATATGTGGCTTATTTTATTTATATTGTTTTACTGATACCTGCTATTTTAAATATCATATTTATTTTCTGATATGCTATCATTTAATTCTCTCTCACAGCAAAGATAGTTAAATAAAACCAATTAAAACCAGCATGCCACACTCATAGTTGACCATCTCTTTAGATAGAAGGGAACTGTGATTCATTATTTGTTCTCTCAGCCTGTCCTAGTATGGTAGCTAAATAAATGGAAAGAAAAGAGTCAGATGTAAGAACTGCTATGAAAAAAAAAAAGAGTGGAGGAGGCAGCTAGGTAGCACAGTGGATAGAGTGCCAGGTCTGATTGGGAAGATCTGGTCAAATGGCAAGATTTGGCAACTGATTAGATATATGGATGAGGGAGAATGAGAGACATAATTCTGAAATCACAAACTTGGGAGCCTAGAAAGATGGTAATATCTTTAGGAAAGTTTGGAACAATGAAGAATTAGGGAAACACATTTAATTGTTTTGAGTTTAAAACGTTTTGGGAATACCTATTTGAAATATTCAGTAGGTCATTGTTGATGTGAGATTGGGACTCAAGATCTCTCCTGGGAGAGGTGAAGGCTAGATGTGTTAATCTAGATACCTTCTGTCTAAAGATGATAACAAATCTCATGGGATTTGATATGACCACTGAGAGAGAGAACATAGAGGGAGATGAGAGGGGTGCCCAGGACAGAACCTTGGGAAACACCCACAATTGGAGTAAGTGATATGGATGATGAAAAAGGCAAGAGGTGATTGAGAAGGATTAGCTAGATAAATCAGAGACATACTAGAAGAGATTTAAAAAAACATAAGGAGAAAATATTCTCTAAGAAAAGGAAGTGGTCAACAGTATAGAATGCAACAGATAGGTCTAGAAGATTTAGGAATGAGAAAAGACCATTAGATTGTCAATTAAGGGATCATGGGGCAGAGTCAAGATCATAGAATAGTAGAAAGAAGTATAGTGAGTTCTCTTCAACCCCCAAGTATCTCCAAAAAGATCTAGAAAATGCACTTGACCAGATCCTGATCAGGAAATCCAAGAAGAAAAATCATGAGTCTTTTTTTTTTTTTTTTTTTGGTGCAGCTTAGATCAGCGTAGGGAGACAGACAGAGAGACCTATGGACACTGGGAGCTTAGACTACCTGGGAATGCCCACACAAAGAAGAAGTTATACATACAGCAGAGAAAGGACTAAAGGCATGTAAAGAGCAAGAAAATGTGCAAACTGGCAGCTCTCTTGCTTAATATCTAGTTCCATGTCACAAATCCAAGACAAAATAAAGAAGGGATTTGTTCCTAGGGCTGTTGTTCCAGGATGAAGAATAGTTATAGGTCCTAGGTGATGAACCAAGCAAGGATCTGTGTGGTTTGAACCCAAAGAGGATCAGTTCTCAGTTTCAGCTTCCAGCACAGTTTGAAACTTGCAGAATAATAACCAGGTCTAGAATCCCAGACTAAAGGGGAATCTACATTTCTACCACTCTGAACTGAGCTTTTAATAGGGGCTAAGTTCATCAACAATCTTAGTGGAATTCAAATGGGACCAGCCTGTAAATGTGTTGGTCAGACCCAAACTTAGGTAAAAAAGCTTGCAGTACTTTAGGCCAGGAGGGATAAAAAAGCAGATTTCCCCCCTGGATTAGATCATGTTGGGATCATTGAAAGTTTTCTGGTCCTTAGCCTGAGCTATCCTTGAGATCCTTGAATAACCCAACACTTAATACTCCCAAGAAACAGCAGGAGGACCAATTCAGAAAAGTCTCTTTGTAACTGGGCAGAAAATGATTAACATGAAGTCTAAAGTTAGGAAGAAGGTTGGAAGAATGAGAAAGCAGAAAAAAGAATCCTGCCGTAAGAAAGCTACTATGGTAACAGGGATTCTCATGACTGAAATCCAAAAGAAGAGAATGACTCTAAAACATCTACAACCAATGTCTTAAGTAAAAACATAACTTAGGCACAATATCAACTAGAATTCCTGGTATAGATGAAAAAATAGTTAAAAATGTTTTTATAAATGAAATGAGAGGACTAGAAGAAAATATTGGTAAGGAAATAAGAGCTATAGAAAAAAGAATTGAAAAGGAAATTCAGAGCTTGGCACAAGAGGCATAAAACTTTGCCCAAGCAACAAACTCTGAAAATCTAAATGGACCAAAGAGAAGCTAATAATTCAATGTAACAAGGAAATATTTTTAAAAGTCAAAATCCAAAAAAAGAAAGGAAAAACATGAGACCTCATAGTAAAAACAACTGACCTTGAAAACAGGTTGAAGATAGAGAATTTAAAAATTGTAAGATTAACTGAAAACCATCATCAAAAAAAGCCTGGACTTCATATTTCAAGAAATCACAAAAGACTTTGGCCCAGATCCCTTAGAATTAGAAGGTAAAGGGGGCATCTGGGTAGCTCAGTGGATTGAGAGTCAGGCCTAGACATGGGAGGTCCTAGGTTCAAATCTGACCTCAGACCCTTCCCAGCTATGTCACCCTGGGCAAGTCACTTGACCCCCATTGCCTACCCTTACCGCTCTTTTGCCTTGGAGCCAATACACAGTATTGACTCCAAGATGGAAGGTAAGGATTAAAAAAAAAAAAAGAATTAGAAGGTAAAGTGGAAATAGAAAGAATCTCCTGGCCATTTCCCCAAAGAAACCTTAAATTAAAACTCTCAGGAACATGATAGCCAAAATCCAAAGTTTCTAAATCAAAGGAAAAAATATGGCAAACAGCTAGAAATAAAGAATTCAAGTCCTGAGGAATTTCACAGGATCACACAAAATATAGCAGCTGCCATTATAGAGGAGGTAAGATCTTAGAACAAAGTATTCCAGAAGGTAAAAGATATAGGATTACAACCAAGAATAAGTTACTAAGCAAAATGAGTATAATCCTATAGGGGACAATGGATCTTTAATGAAACAGAAATCTTACAAGCATTTCTTATGAAAAGAACAGAGTTGGAGAGCAACTTTGAAGTCTCAACACAGGAGTCTAGAGGGGATGGGGGGGGGGAAGTAAATGTGAATGAGCAATCATAAGAGACTAAACAAGGATAAAATGTTTATGTTATAAGAAGAAGATACATTTGCTCCCTCAGAACATCATCAGAGATCACAAAAGGAATCTAGACAGAGGCACTGGAAAGGGTTATGTTACATTGTGAGTATCTTTGAAGAAGAATGGAAAGTGAGAGGAAAAATTTCTTGGGGGTGAGGGGAACCAGAGAGAAAGGTTAAGGAAAATTATCTCCCATAATTGGAATGTCTATACAAAACGGAGTAGGTGGTGGGATAGCAACTGACAGTTGAAAATAACTCTCATCTGAACTAGTCAAAGGACAGAAGAATACAAACCAGCAGTGGGGTACAGAAACATATTTCACTGAACAGGAAAATGGGAGAGAAGGAGGAGAAGAGAGAGAGAATAAGAGAGAGGTAGATTAAGGGAAGGTTTAGTACTAAGCAAAACACTCTAAGGCTATTTTAAAATATGAGATGTACTTGGGGCTATTTGAAGGCAGTAAGGAAGGAAATACTTGACAGGAAAAGGTTGAAGATTCAGTGGGGATGGTAATGGCAATAACTGAGGTTGTAATCTGGAGAAGACAGCAAAGAGTGGGATTAAGTGTACTCATAGAGATTTTTAAGGATAAGAATTGCCTCTTTGTCAGAGACTGGGGAAAGGAAGAAGGAATAGGATGTCAAGGAGCTTTGAAATGAAGAGCCTGGAAAAAGAGGGAATTTTTGCCAAATGTTCTCAATTTTTTCAATAGTGTAAAAGGTAATATACTCATTTGAGAGAGAAGCTAAAGAGAAGACTTGAGGAGAGAAGAGAAAGTTTGGAATAGTTTCTATTAAACATGAAAGATAAAATCAATTAAGGAGGAATAAAAGGACAGAGAACAGAGAAAACCCAATTGAGTTTGGATAACATGGAATTTGTAATGTACTCAATCATACAGTCGTATAATATGTTCTCCACAGGAGAAAGACCTTTGAAAACCCCAGGTCTCATTCACATCTAATTAAGCATCTGAGTTGTACTTTAGTGGAAATAATAGATACTGTAAAATAGATAACCTTTGAGTTTCTACTCAACATTAAGATTATGTGTGAAAACAAATTGAAGAAATCACATACCTTTTGACATCTTGGAGTACCAGAAGTGTTCTTTATAGACTTTATAATCTTTCTTGAGGATTGGATTTTCTCTAAAAGCCTGGGAAAATTCCTATGATTACAAGCAGTGGAAGGTCTAGGATGCCACTTCATTTCTTTTGTTGACCTAGTATTGTGATTCATTGGTGCAAAGAAAGGATGTAAAACCCATAGCCCATCCATAACACTCCCAAATATGTCCTGAATATGACAAAAATGTAAATAGGAAAAATTTAATAAAATGGAAAATAATAAGACATAGATTATGTTAATTTGTTTTCTAAGGAAATATGTGGCCTGCCAATGTCTTTATGTACAGTTTGGTGGGCTACATTTCTATTTGAGTTTGATACCACTGGTATAGAGAATTCCCATTTAGGAAACACCCCCTATCAATATATATTAGCACTTATTCTTCAATATAGTTTTAGGGACGTGCATGGAGGCACTGTGAAGTAAAGTAGTTTGTTCAATCACATGGTATGTATCAGAGTTGGGATCTTCCCAACAGCAAGTCCAGCTTTCCATTACTCTCATGCTTCCTATTTTACCTTTTAAAAATGCAAGAAGGTGACTTTGCAGGTTAGTGAACAAGTGCCTAAATGACAACTGAGATAATCAATCAATCAAGTATATATTTAACTATCTGATGTGTATTAGGCACTGTTGTGTTAGGTGCTGGTGATTCGAAGCCAAAAATTAAAAAAAAAAACCAAACTCTCTGTCCTCAAAGACCTGACATTTTGTCATTGAAGATAAAATGCACAAAAATAGTTAAGCACAAAATATATACAATGTAACAGTATCCTGGTATCACTCTCCAAGAATGAGTCTAGCTACCTCTTATCTTAACGTTCTAAGGGTACCCCTAAGAGGCAGTAGACTGGCATTATCTAATGTTAATGGCTTGAGCCCCCATTCTGGTGTTTTAACTTCATGACAGTAGATATATTAGTTGGTTAGACACAGTTATTTTTTAAAAGGGAGTTAATTTATTAAGGTGCTATAAATGATAGAAAATAATCCCCCCCAAAGTCTGTGAAACACTTTTCCTGCAAATATTTACAGACTTCAGGGGAAAGTGGGCTCAAGCTCAGATGGTACACATGGCAAAGCTGTTACTTATAGATTCTAGTTGCTGAAATTCTTTTGCTTTCAGGCCTCCTTTCTGACATTGACTCCCTGACACCAGCGGATCCAGGGATGCTTCTAAGTCATTGATAGGAAGATGGGAAATAAAAAATTTTCTGGACCCTTTGAACCTCAGGAGACTCTATTCTGATCAAAGTTGCAGGGAGTGGGGGAAGGAGACCTAGGTTAAATCTGTAGCTGAGGTCACTCCTTCCTCTCCCCAGAAGTGGTTCCTTCAGAGTGGTTAGATGAAATACTAACCATACTTCAACCTCTCAAAAGACTCAAATTCTCAACTCTCTTGATATTTTATAGACTATCGACTTGACTGTTACCAAATGTTCTCAGCCTCTCTGAATAAGTCACTCTACTTTAAGGATTTTTTTCTTTTTTGCAGTTAGTCCAAAATCCCTATTTGATTGAATTTATGGAGAGGGAGAGGGTATTTTAACTGAGGACATCAGGAAAGTTATCCCAGAGAGGAGAGATGAGGTCTGTGAATGAAAACAAAAGCATCCAGGGTGGCTGGTTTATAGATTACGAAGGGAAAGTAACGCATAAGAAGGCTAGAAAAATAAGTTGAAACTAGGTTTTGAAGGGTTTAAAAAGATAAACCATGTTTATTCTCTGTTTTAGTCAGTAGAACAATTCAAGGAGCTTGTCAAAAGACTTCAGAAGATTTAATTGCCAACTGCCTTCTCCCTTACCCAGTTTACTTTCAGGCCACTTAGCTCCCTCCAACCTTTCTTATGTACAGAGTGAGCAGAATTCATTACCATGTCTCCTCCTGTGCTAATATCCTCAGGCTAGCTGCTGGAGGAGGGATCCCCATTATGGGCCTGTTTTCCCTCTCCAACAACCACATAAAGTTGTCTGGAAAATAGAAGGTGGTTTCATATACAGTTCAGTGAATATCATAGCACTGGGCAGAGCAAGAACTTGTAAAAATGAAGGGGAAGAGCATTCTGATTCGTGTCTGGCTCTTGAAAAAAAATTCCCTGAGCAATCTGTTCCTGTTTAAAACAAAAAGCAAAACATGTTTCCTTAAACTGGTTTAAGAAAATAGTGATGACTAAGGCAATATATTTGCTACAGCTGTCACAAGAGTCACGGATTCCTTGATTCTTTAAAAAAAAAAGTTCCCCTTCTATATTTTTGAAAATAGCCTGTGACTCCCTACCTTAAGGGCTCTCAATTTTTTTTTGTTTGTTTTCTCTCTTGGTAGCTTTTGGATTGAGAGTTTTAATGGGGGGCAGCGTTGTGTGCACCCAAGTGGATGTGGGCGATAGGTAGGGGAACAGGTTGGTGGGTGGCAAAGGAGCAAGTGAGTGGGAGGATGAAGAAAGGAACAGTGTGGTATGTTCTATATTGAGAGCCTTGAGAAAACATCCCCCTGGGGCCTCACTGGAGGCTGGTAGTGAGCAGAGAATTGGCTTTCAGACCAACACACTTTTCCAATAGTAGAGCCTGGCTGTGGGGAATGCCCAGATGTCAAAAGAGCAACCCCAACTTGGAAACTTTTCCTTGTTAGTGAGGAAAATAGTGAAAAAGAACACAGAACTGGGGATGGTTGAGTGATGTGGGATAAAAAACCAAATGGAAGATGTTGAAGAGAATTTGGGATATTCAAAGTATACTTGGGTATCCTAACATCCATATAGATCACCATTTTGGAGAAGTCTCCTGTTCCCAACTCCTAGATCATTTTAGCTGACCCTTTAATGGACCTGTTTTTATTCCCAGAACTTATCATAGAACCTGACTCAAAGAAGGACTTAGTAAATGTTTACTGATTGAATGACTTGTTCCAACTCCATTATGTCTTTCTTGTGTTTCTCTGGTCAAAACCTTAGGATGCTAATGGCAATGATAAAGAGAGGAGCTGGGAATCCCTTTCCCTTTCTCACCTGGCTTTTAGCTTACCACCCAAAAGATAACTCCTAATCAGGAAGAAAGTGACTCTGCACTTCAGTACCGGTCTGTAATGCATGGTCACAGTGGGATGGATACATACATTTCTTTTCTAAGCTAAGTTGCTATTCTTCCCACTGACAGCTAAATGGTAGATTTCATAGATATCATGGAAATGGCCAAATCCATTCATTTGACAGATATTGATTGAATACCTACCATTTGTTAGGAACTCTTAGATATAGTGGGGAATTAAGAGTTGTCCTCAGGATTGTGTGGATGAAGAGGACAGGACATTGATAAAGGTGCTATTCAATACGGCTATCTAGGATAATGGCTTTTTAAAAAAATCCTTCCTATCTCTCTTAAAAACAATATTAAGTCAGCCTCAGCCACTTCCCAGCTGTGTGACCCTGGGCAAGTCACTTGACCCCCATTGCCCACCCTTACCACTCTTCCACCTATGAGACAATACACCGAAGTACAAGGGTTAAAAAAAACAAAACAACAATATTAAGTATCAGTTCCAAGAGTAGTAAGAGCTAGGAAATTGGGGTTAAGTGACTTGCCCAGTCACACAGATAGAAGTGTCTGAGGCCAGATTTGAACCCAGGACCTTCCATCTCTAAGTCTTGTGCTCTATCCACAGAGCCACCTAGATGTTCCATATAATGACTCCTTTTCTGACTCAGCACTTGTTATATTTCTGATACTTTGCCAACTTCATCTGTCTTCATTTGGTAACCAGTGAGTTGAGTGATGGCAGGGAGAAGACCGAAGAATCATTACTTGAATAGTGAGGTTAACCCAGTCCATGCTGAGAATCATTACTAGAGTCAAATCATTGGGGCTTCTGTCTTCTTCCTAGTAACCCCTTATTGAAGAGGGCTATGACTTCATTTCCATTGAAAACAGTTTTGCATTAATCATAGAACAGTTTAATTCTAAAAATAGCCATAGAATGTTAGTACTGGAACTTTTAGATGAGCAAACTAAAGGCCAAGGAAGGTAAGTGACTTGCCCAAGGACATATAGATAATGACAGTCAGGACTAGAAAGAACTCTCATCTTCTGACTAATTCAGTGTTCTTTCTACTACATAATAGTGGCTTCACCTGAAAGCAAAAATTATAGCAGCTTTCCCTACAATATGTTTTCATATTTTGTTAAAAAATGCATGATTGAAACCTGAGCTTTGTTTTTTGATAAAGCAGGGAGTGAAGAGTTGGAGCTCTGTTTTTCTTAATTGCTTTCTGCTGGATTGGTGACCAAACCTCGGGCTTGGAAACTGTTCAAGAGGTTTGTTCCTGAGGCTGGTACCATCTGTTACTTTTCCTACCTACATTCTGTACTCATTGCCGGCTTTTCCTTTGCAAGTTATTCTGGAGATTGTGCTCTTGGAAATGTTATGGGCTCTTGATATCTTTTGGGGATATCCTTGCCCAATGAGTTTAAAGTAAAAAAAGTAAGCCTCAAGGATGGCTTGAATTATAGACAATGTATAAGATGCAAATATCAGTTTTCCTTTGGCTCCCTCCCTTGCTAAGAGGGTTGAGGAAAGCAGAGTGAACTTGGCTCAGGGAATGGAGTATAAGGAACCCTATGATGGCAGCTTCCCACTTGGATTAGGCCATTAGCCTCCACCTGGCTATACTGGACTCCCTGCCTACCATGGATTCCATGGTAAGCTACTTTAGAGCAATGCTCTTTAGAATGTTAGATTCATTGGTTCTTTTTATCTGATAATCCCCAACCATTGATTAGCCATATTGTCCACTGCTCCTAGGACACAGAATGTGGCTAGAGAAGGATTAATAATTAAGCAGATTTAGCCAAATAGAGCTCAGTTTCTTCATCTATAAAATGAAAACTCTTTTTAATCTACAAAATGATAGTATTAACTTAAATGATCCTTAAGGTACATTCAATTAATTGATCAATTCACAAGCATTTCTTATTATTTTATGATTAATTATTTTTATTGATTATATAGCATATATTTGAATTATCATCTTATCTCTAAAGATTTACAATTAACTACAATTTGGCCCTAGCTTATCGATTCTTCTGTTTGTTCTTCATCTAACTCCTCATGGTGACTTCTTCAAAAATATTTCTGACTATATGAAACTCAACTCTTGCCTCATACCCTTCTGCTTATTTTATCACTAAGTCACAGAATCAGACAACATGGATCTTGGAAGCCATTGAGTTTAACCCATACCTGAACAAGAATATACTCCATGACATTCTTTTCAAGTGTTCAACTATACTCTTCTTGAAAAGCACCACCATTTGGAAGGGAACCCATTTGACTTTTGAATATCTCTAATTATTGGGAAGTTTTTCCCTATATCAAATCACTGGCACCACGGTACAGGGGAAAAAGCACTAGCTCTGATATCAGAAAAACTTGCCTCTGAGGGTTACTTTGTACAAATTACCTAACCTTCTTGGAACTTCAATTTCTTCCTTTGTAAAATGCATGGGGATGAACTAGACATCTCCTGAAGTTTCATTGTTCCTTCTTCTTCCCACTAGGGCCAACCAGAGCAAGTCTAATCTCTCTTCAGCTTGATGTTTCTTCAAATATTTGAAGACACCTATCAGTTTTTCCTTAAGTCTTTCCTTCTCTAAGTTAAACATCTCATTTCCTTCAACCAAATCTTATTTCTGTGGTCTCTTTTATTGTATGTGATCTCTTCTCAAATTTCTCCAAACTTTTTGCCTTTTTATTTATCACATTTTCTCTTGTGTAGTATTTTCATACAGATTTTTCTCCCCACCTCCATATTAGATTGTAAACTCTTTGAAAGTAGGATCAACGTTGTCTTTTTCTTTGTATCCCGAATACCTAGCACTGTGTTTTTCTTAATACATATTTGCTAAAATTAAATTAAGAATTATAAGTTCTCTTTGATACAGCCAACTCTGAGTGAGTCATGCTAATGAAATCAATTCTGTTAATATTTATTGAGACTATACAGTTTATAGAACACTTTGTTACATGTTAGATGGGTTACATAAAATTTATGCAAGATGACATTCTGTCCTGTGGAGATAACAATCTAATAGGATAGCCTTCTTATTTCTTTGAGAGGATAAAAATTGCTCTTTGTAAGAACCACCCTTTCTACTTTCTCTTTACATCAATATATTTGTTAACGTACAGGCCTTACATCCTATTCTTTCCTTATTTCATTGTATGCTACCTATCCAGACTTGACTCAGATTATTCCTCTACAGTCCATGTGAACTGTCTCTCTGAACTGACTGGTTGGCCATTTGTCTTTCAAGAAAATCATGCTCTTACACAGAAACAGAAATATTATTTGATGATCGATTGTGATTGGCTTAGCAATACAACGATCCAAGACAATTCTAAAGGTTATGATAAAAATTGCTATCTATCTCCAGACAAAGAACTGACATAGTTTGAATACAAAGTGAATCATATTTTAAAAACTTTGTTTTTCTTGATTTTTTTGTTCTGTGTTTTCTTTTGTAACACAGACAATATGGAAATATATTTTACATGATTTCACATGTATAATCTATATAAAATTGTTTGCCTCCTCATGGGGCAAGGAGGTAGTGGAGGGAGAGAATTTGGAACTCAAAAATTAAAAAAAAAATCAATGTTAATATTTTTTAACACATAAGTAAGAAATACATTTAAAAAAGAAACTAAAAAAAAGGTCCTGCTCATTCCCATCTCTATACTTTGACTCTGTCATTCTTCCTTCCTGGAATACATTTCCTCTTCCTTTTATTTGGTCTTAGTTCTACATTCCTTCCCGGGTTCAGCTCAAATGCTGTCTCCTTTCTATCTCAGAAATTTCTTTGGAAAGCTCATTGATTCTCATGACCTCAATTATCACACTCATCCTATTGCTTTGCAAACTGAAATTTCTACCTTGAACTTCTCACCACTGCATCATTCCTAAATTTCCTATTATCTATATTATATCACCATTTCAATAGCATATCATTAATGAGAGATAGTATGGCATAGTGAATAGAGAAATGGTTCCAGAACTAGGAAGACCTGGAATTATATTATGTCTCTAACACATATTGTCTAGGTGACCTTGGGCAAGTTGTTTAATCTCTCAGTGTTCTAGGAAATTCTGTGTTGTAAGTTAGTTGGCAATGTGTGTTTGTGGAAGGAGTTTCCTCAGTCAGGAATTCTTTATACAATGAAAACTCAAGTCTAATTCTCAGTCTTACCATCACCTTAACTCACTGTCTTTAATTTAACTCATTACCTTCCCCAGACTGAATCCCTTCCCAAGTTTGTTATCCTTCATGGCATCATCTTTGCTCCAAAAATATTAATATACTTACCAGCCTCCAAATACACCATGTTCCTTCCCGCTTCTGAGCATTTTCTAATTCTACCCCATCGATGACTCAATTCAATTTAGCATTCATCAAACACTTGATAAGTAAAAGTCACAGTGCTCAGTGCTAGGAGTACAGAGACAAGGTAAGTTATAGTCTTTATCCTTAGGAGCCACTAGTGAACTTTGGTTTTTAAATTTTTTAGTTAATTTGTTTGTTACATTAGAATCCCCAGGTGTCTCCCTCTTTCTCTCTCCTCCCCAAACTAGAGAAGGCAGTGAATTTTGGAATCCAATAGAGAAATTGATACTTGTATATAAATAATTATAGTAGATAAAAAACTATAAAAGGGTAAGCAAGAGGTTCAAACAGATTGTCATGAGAAATTCAAGGAAGGAGAGATTACTTCTACTTGGGATAATTAAGGAAGGCAAGAAAGTAGGAAATCAGTTGGGATATGAAAGAAGGGGAAGATTTCGACATGTATCAATGGTAGTTTTATAAGTGTGTGTGTGGCAGTAGAGGGTAGAGAAAAGAGCTGGGGGAGCATTCCAAACATAAGGTATGGTACAAGCAAAGGCTCAGAGATGGGAGAGATTGGATTAATCTTAATCTTCTGATTTCATCCTGTTTCACAAAGTTTTGTTTATGGAATGGAGAAGTAAACCTAGGGAACCAAAGGGAAATTGAACACAGATAACGGAGGGCCTTAGTGTGCAGTAAGGCATTTATGAATTACATCAGGCAACAGCAGCTTATTGAAGGTTTTCAAGAAGAGTAGTAATACATAAAGAGCTTGTTAATAAAAAATATTACTTTGGGCAGCTAAGTGTTACCATGGATAGAGGTGCAGGACCTAGGCTCAGAAAGATGAGTCTTCCTGAGTTCAAATCCAGGCTCAGATACTTACTAGTTCTGTAACCTTGAGCATGTCACATGCCTTAAAAACTAAAACAAAATTATTACTTGAGCAACAATAAGAAGAAGGTATTGAAGAGAGGAGGAGTCAGAGTAAGGGGAATTAGTTAGGAAGCTACAATAACAGTACTCTGAGAGACACCAACCTAGGAGAGTGGTAGAAGGAAGAGGCATGTTTGAGAGATATTTTGGAGATAGAATTGATGGTACCTGGAAACTGAATGGATATTGTTGATGACAGAGAGGTCAAAGATGATACAAAGCACAGTAAGCATATGAAATGAGTCAAGTCTATACTCTTTCTTAAACAAGTGACTTTATTATTTGAATTAATGCCATGCTGTTAGGTTTTAAAATATAGATTCCTTATATGCACATATTTTTCATATATACAAATATCTATGAAAAATTTGAAGCATAGATTTAAAATAGAGATTTTAGTTTTTAAAACAAAGATTTAAAGCATATGTGCACTGTTCATGCAAATGATACTTAAATTTGATTAATTTTTTAGATTAGCAAAAATAATGTCCTTTATGACTGAGCATTCAATAAATGTTGACCTTTAAAAGAAAAACAAAAAAAAATTCCTGGGTGTATACCCCAATGAAATGTGCCATACTTACCTTGAGTTTGGGTGCCTTGAAACATGGTGATTGCATCAACAGATAGCTTTTGCTTACTCTGAAGTTCCATTACTGAGTCTTCTCCATTTGGTTCAAATTGGTTTCACAACTAGGGTGTAAGCTCTTTGAAGGCAGGATCCACCTCTTAACAATTTTAAAAAAATTTCCTTCATGATTCGTAGTTGGCACTCAAAAATATCTTTAGCCACATTAATGAGGGAAGGAGACTTCAGTGTCCTAAAGAGAATAGGACCTGGGGAATTTTATCTATTTTTGCTTAGGGATATGTGATGTGTGTGTGTGTGTGTGTGTGTGTGTGTGTGTGTGTGTGTGTGTGTACAAACCACANTGTGTGTGTGTGTGTGTGTGTGTGTGTGTGTGTGTGTGTGTGTGTGTGTGTACAAACCACAAGTATACATATGAGCATGGATCTATTTTGTTCATCTTAGTCATCTTCCTTGTTCTTCATGGTAATCACTGATATCTCTAACATAATGATTTAAGCCTGACTAATCATTATTGCATAGCCTCATTTTCTCCCTGGTCAATTCCTAGGTTGCTTTTGCACTCTCATATAGAACCTCCTCCACAGTCCATGGAAGGATCATTTTAGCTAAATAAATTTCCATGAATTAGCTCTATAACAAAGCTCTCAGCAAACCACTTGGCCACTCATAAAAGCAACCACCTACAGAAAACCAGTGTGGATCTGCCTGTACAGTTTGCCAATTATCAGCTCCTCAACTGAGTAAGTCCTTTCAAATCAGCATATCCCCAGGAGATGATTCTCTAAGCAAATCATTCTCTTTTCTGTTGATGGCACTGCCATCCTTCCAGTCATTGAGGTTTGTAGCCAAGGAATGATTCTTAGTTTTCCCTTTCTTCAACTCCTATATCTAATCAGTGACCAAGTACCGTCCATTATCTTTCTACACCAACTTTCTAGTTCATCACCCTCCTCTCTATCTCATAGCTATTCTAAGCCCTCATTACTACCTATTTTTACATGTATGCTCTGTCTCTCCAACTAGATCACAATCACCTCAAGGACATGGTCCCTACCCCCTACTTGTCTGTTTCCATAGGGTCTACCACAATGGCCACAAAGAGTAGGTCCTCAATAAATATCTTTGATGATGATTTCTTCAGTTTTTCCAAATAATGACATTAATTTCCAGCATTCTCAGATGAAAGACGAATCAATATACTTGTTATTTACCCCCCGCCCTAAAATTCTTTACCTTTTGTCTTAGAATTGATACAGGGATCAGTTCCAAGATAGATGAGTGGTAAGGGCTGCCCAGGGTCACATGGCTAGGGAGTATCTGAATCCAGATTTGAATCCGGGACTTCCCATCTCCAGGTCTGAAGACCTTTCCATTCACTGAGTCACCTAGTTGTCCCTGCCAATATGCTTATAATGATGCTGTAATACAGCGTGGCTGCACTGACATCTGATTTGGAATATAGGCTCTTGGGAGGAGAAGGACTATTTCTGTTTTCTTTGTATATTGATGAAATTTATCTCTATATTCATGGGGTCATAGATCTAGAGCCCGAAAGAACCTTATAGGTCATTTATTGTAATTCCTTTACCTTACATATGAGGAAACTATAGCTCAGGTAGTTTAAGTGCCTTGCCCAAGGTCACATAGGTAGTAATTTTTTTTTTTTAATCCTTACCTTCCAACTTAAAATTGATACTGAGTAGGTTTCAATGCAGAAGAGCAGTAAGGGTGAGTCAACTAGGGTTAAATGACTTGCCCAGGATCACATAGCTGGGATGTGTCTGTGGACATATTTGAACCCAGGACCCCCCATCTCCAGGACTAGCACTCTATCTATCTGTCTGTCTGTCTGTTTGTCTGTCTGTCTATCTGCCTCTGGTAGCAATTGTTAAAAGGAATATTGAACCTATGTTCTCTGACTTTAACACCACAGCTCATCTTATTCTTTTATACTATTTTCTGGTGACTTAGAACTTTGGTTTTTCTGATTGTGCTTTAGCTTTTCTATGTTTTGGCTTTTTAAAAATTGCTTGTTGGATCCTCCTTCAAATGGATGTGGACAGGGGGAAAAAATGGAAAAGAGAAAAGTCAAGCCAACCCAATTTTCAGGCTTTGGTAATATTTTGGGGAGGAGGGAAATTAGAAATGTCCTCTCCTCTGAATGTCTGAGGTAAGGAGTGAATAAGAGGAAATAATTTTCCAGTCCTTTCAGTAGTTTTTATTAAACTTGGAGCACCCATTTCTTTCCTCTTCTATTCTTCCTCCTTTTCTCCCCTTCTTCTTCCTCTCCCCCCTCTTCTGTTTCCCTAAACAGTCAGAACTGGGCAAGGGTGGGGCAGGGGAACCACTCCAGTTCCTTTTTTTCCTCTCCCACAAACGCTGTTCCCAGGCCAGGTCTTCACCACAATATTTGTAATTCAGGCAAAAATAATCTCTCATGAATTTGGGAGAAAAGTCATCTTCTGTCTGATTTAGTTAGATATAATTAGGGAAAAAATGCTGGTTTTTTTCCATTCTTGCTTTGTCCAGGTAATTGCAACCCTCTTTTTCTTTTCTTTATCAGCAAAGATCTTTGTCATTTCATCTGCATTGCAGTTGGGAAATTGTGTGTTGTTTTCAATGATATCTCCCTGAAACAAATAAATTTTTAAAAATCCTTCATCTTTAAAGAATCTCCCCACTAATATTCTGGTGATGCTATATTGATGCAAGTTATTAAACATTATAATCCCCGAAGAATAAAAATTATGGGCTACCCAAAGACCTATAATAACTTTAAGCTGTCTTCTGCATATTAATAATGACAAATTGTATTGCAAGAATTGGCATAAAAGATATCATCTAAAATACATGTGATCAGAAAAGGATGTGGATCAACCTTTGGTCTGGAGATAGGGATAGCAGAAGGACAGCTTGACTACTGTCATGTTACCCAAAGAATACTGAAAGAGCAATAGTTCTGATTGGAGACTTCATCAACATAATCCAAGGGCTCATGCTAAAAATCTCTTAATGATGCCTTCAGTAATAAAGTGATGACAAACATGTGCATGCTTGAAACATTATATTTGTTTCTGTAATCATTAATCATTTAAAATTGTCATGATCAATGGTTTCTGTGTGGCAATTGTATCAAACTCTGACTTCAATGTAATTTGTTGAATTGAAAAATTGAAATGAAAAAATGAGTTTTCTAGATCTGCTATCAAATTGTTTCCAAACCATGTCAAGGGTTCCACATTAGAGCACTAAATAGTTCTGATTAGATGGTTATATCTATCTATCTATCTTCCTAGCTGTTTGACTCTGGGCAGGTCACTTAACCACCATTGCCTAGCCCTTACTGCTCTTCTGCCTTGGAGCCAATACACAAGATTGATTCAAAGACGGAAGGTAAGGGTCTTTAAAAAAAAAAAAAAGAAAGAAAATCATAATCATGGAGTACTATAGGCCATCTTCAAATCATCATTGACTATCACAAATAAATTGCAGGAAGAACTGATACTGCTTCTCATTGCATTATTAAGGCTATTTTTCCAATTTAAACTCATTCTTTACTTTTGTTTCTCTTCCTCTATCTGGCAGATTTTCAAATGAAGTCATTGATTATAAATCAGGTGACAAACAGTTAATTTCTGGGAGAGTGTAGCCAGTGTGCCAGTGGTAGAAGAGAAGAAAGTCATGTATGGAGAGATTCACTCCTTATAAAGGTTAGTTTGGGGGGCAGCTGGGTAGCTCAGTGGATTGAGAGCCAGGCCTAGAGATGGGAGGTCCTAGGTTCAAATCTGGCCTCAGACACTTCTCAACTGTGTGACCCTGGGCAAGTCACTTGACCCCCCGTTGCCTAGCCCTTACCACTCTTCTGTCTTGGAGCCAATACACAGTATTGACTCTAAGATGGAAGGTAAGGGTTTAAATAAAAAAAAAAAAAAAAAAAAAAAAAAAAAGGTTAGTTCAAATATAAACATTGTTTTAAAAAAAGAAGTAATATATGCAAATGAAATTGGAGTACATTTTTTATTTGATATAGTGCTATTCATTAACCAGTAGAAAATGAAATAGTTTATATCATAACTAGCGATTTATTTTTGCCAATTAGTTATGTGGCTAAATTTATTTTTAAATAAATATCTATCTTTCAGCAAGACAGCTTATAAAATTCTCTGACCAATTTCCACCAAATATTTGTGTGGATGAGTATTTTTATTTTATTCTTGTTTTAAATCAAAATACAGAATTAAACGATGCAGAACCAGAATTAAGGCTGTTTGTCTAGTGTCGACTTAAATATTGCTAACCTTTGTTCAAATAAAAAAGTCCAGCATCAAAATTTGTAGGAGAAATTTAATATGAAAATTTGCAGATAATAAGCATATGAAGCCTTGCTGAAATATTTCTTTTAATTCTTACAGAATGCCCCATATAAAATATAGAAATTATTTTATAATTTTATATTTATAGTTTTATTATTTGTAAGTAGATAGTATGTTATTACAACTATATAATTTAAGTTCATAGCTTTGGGAAGCAAAAGTTATCATTATTGTTATTATAAGCACTTAATAAATCTAAAAGAATCTTATGAATAGTGTATTAAATTGCCAACATGTCTTTTTTTGTTAAAAGGGGTTCAGTGTTGGGGATTACAGGCCCCTCTTCGTGTTATATAGATCCGATATGGAGGATTCTTGGGAGGACAGAAGCAAGATTCACAGAGGATGAAAAGGTATGAATATTGCTATTAGCTCCATTGGAGAGAACAGCCAAACTGATGAGATTCTGCTGAAATACTGAAGATAAGTTTCTGGGAAATGTTAAGAGGATAATGGGAGGATCCAAATCAATAGGTAACACAGTGGATAGACTTAGAAGCAGGAAGACCTGAGTTCAAATCCATTCTCAAACATTTAGGGGCAATATGACCTCTGGCAAGGTACTTAACCTCTGCCTCAGCCACCTCATTTGTAAAATGGATATAATAATGGCAGCTACCTTTCAGGGTTTTTGTAAGAATAAAACGAAATGATATTTCAAAGCGCTTTGCAAATCTAAAAGCTTTATATAAATGCTAGCTATAATGAATATTATTTGAGTTATCAGGAATTAAGAATTGTGAGCCCACTGGGGAAAATTTTTTAGTTTCCTTTGATTCTGGAATTAATGATATTAGAGAATACAGTATCTTGGAAATTATTCATCAGTCTATTTTTTTTCCCCATTCCCTCTTTATTCAAGGGCTTAACACTGAAAAATGAAGTAAGCATGTGACAGGCTAAATGCAAGAAACTGGAGAAGTAGTTTCCTTCCAGAAAATGCTTTTGCTAATACTCATTGGGCTATCAGCCAAATACAATTAAGTGCTTCTGATTATACATATTATTATAGTCATTTGGAGAAGGAGTGTGGTATAATGGATAGGGCAAAACCTGATTTAGAAATTTACTGATTGTGTTTCCTGGGCAAATCACTAAATCTCACTAAGTGGGGCATTTAGGTGGCTCAGTGGATAGAGAGCCAGACCTAGAGTTAGGAAGATGGGGTTCAAATCTGGCCTCAGACACTTCCCTGGGCAAGTGTGTGACCCTGGGCAAGTCACTTAACTCCCATTGCCTAGCCCTTACTACTCTTCTGCCTTAAAACTCATACTGAGTTATCAATTCTAAGAAAATAAGGTTTTTAAAAAAATCTCATTGAGTGCCAGTTTTTCCTCATCTATGCACTGGAGTTAATAACGATAATCTACTAAATATGGCTATTGTGGAGATCAAGTGATATAATGGTAAATATGAGGTTTTGCCTTCACTTCTATTTATACACAAATTGATTTACTAATTCATTTTTTATGTCTGGACCTTCTGTCACTAATTGAGATGGGGTTATAATCCCATCCTTACCCAGTGAATGTTACGTGCTTTGCAAATATTAAAGTACTATATAAATTTGAGCTAGTATTATGCATAATTAATTAATCATTTTGAGAATAATAGCCCATCATTTTGAGAATAATAGCCCATACTATTTTAATTACAATATATTTTACATTTAGGTCAGCTGGGTGATATAGTGGACAGAGAGTCAAGAAGACTCAACTTCCTGAGTTCAAGTCTGGCCTCAGACACTTATTAGCTGTGTCACCCTGGAAAAGTCACATAACTCTGTTTGTCTCAGTTTCCTCTTCTGTAAAATGATCTGGAGAAAGAAATGGCACGCCACTCCTGTGTCTTTGCTAAGGAAATCCTAAATGGGGTCACAAATAGTTGGACATGACTTAAATACCTGAACATCCACAAATATTTCACTTTGTATAAATATATTCTCCAAAATTATAAGATAAATTTTGATCAATTAACATTTTTCAAATGCACCTTTTGGAAAGGGGTCTCTTAAAAGGGAAAATGTTTTCTAATTTATTTTTCTAAAAATTATACTTTTCATAGGTGAGATTGGCTTAAAACAGTTATGTAACACTGTGTACTGGAACTCAGCCATAAATGACTTGAACTTGGAAACTAGGGCAGACTCTCCTGGAAACTCCTAACAATGGGCAATAGGAAGACATCAGGCAAGGTGGGTGGAGAATGGGGGAAGTATGGCATGGAGCAACAGGCAAAAGTCCAATCAACCAAGGAGACTGGTAACACTGAGGGGATGTTTGGAAAGGCAAGTAGTAGAACATGGTGTTCTGGCAAGAGTGGAAGTTACTTGATAGAGGTCCAAGCTAGCAGGTAGTGAATGTCAGGGAGGTCTGGCTATACAAAGTGAGAAGAATTAGACTTGGGAGTCAGAAAACCTAGAATTGTGGGAAAACCTCAACTCAGTTCAGTCCTCGGGAAGTTTGTCTGATATGGACATGAAATAAAGTACTCATAGGAGAGTTAACAGTTCACAAAAGGAAATTTACTAGCTTTAAGCAAGGAAAGGATATTTGGAAATTATATGCAGTTGGATAAAATATTCATTCAGTTGAGTGAAGTTCTCCTGAAACACAGAGTGGCTCTGTGTTGTTCATGGCAGGCCATTGGTCCATCTGGGAGAAGATAGAGCTCAGAGTGGATTTTTATACTTAGTTGCCCAGGAAACTTAGCCTTGAAATGCAAGGTGGTCAGTAAGAGTTCAATACTTCAAGAGATTTGAGACTTCATCAGTGTAGGCACTCCTGCTAATGGTTGAAGACAAAAGGATTAGATGGATAGAAAATGTCATGGAAACAATGAACATGAACTGGAACAGACTTCAGGAGATAGTGAAGCATACAGGGATCTGGCATGTTATGGTCCATGGGGTCATGATCAGTCAGACACGACCAAATTATTGAACAACAACAACCCACCTATTTCATATCATTTTGTGTGACATCCATATTTTCCCCATAAATTCTATGGGAGTCCTATACTCCAGAAATCTTCTTCTAAGCTTAAAAAAATGTATGTATAATAAAGCAGCACTTGGGATATCTAGTTGTTATCCTCAGTCTTACCTGCATGACTGACTAATTTCCTTTCCCATCACACATCTCTTTTAATACTAATATATATATATAAAATAATAAATATATATAATAAAACTTTTAGCTTCTGTCTTAGAATCAATACTAATATTAACACAACATTGGTTATAAGGTAAAAGAGTAGTAAAGGTTAAGAAATACGCATTTATTGACTTCCTCTTGGTCACAGAGCTAGGAAATATGTGAGGTCAGATTTGAACCAAGAACCTCCTGTCTCTCAATCCACTGAGCCACCTAGCTGCCCCCTTAATACTAATATTCTTGTAATGATGTGATATGACAGCAAAACATGGATAGCATGATCTTTGAATAATCACAACTGTGACCCACCAAAAGGACAATGGAAAGATGCATAGTAAACATGAGTAGGCTTTATCTTATTACAAAAAATGACATATGGGGCAAGTGGGTGCCTCAGTGAATAGAGAGTGAGGCTTAGGAGTTCAAATCTGAACACAGACACTTTCTAGCTGTGTGACTGTGGGCATATCACTTGACCCCAATTGCCTAGCCCTTACTGCTTTTCTGACTTGGAAGCAATACTTAGTATTGACTCTAAAATAGAAGGTAAAGATTATAAAAAAAATGACTTATGTATAAGAAGTGAAATAAATGAAACCATTCAAGTGATAACTCAAAGGTTAGTTTTTTTATTTTCCCTATCCAGAAGTGATATGAATATTGACTGAGATAGATATTGATATCGATGTAGGTGTAGGTATAATTATAGTTGTAGGGGTAAGACTAAAGAGATGAAAAAAACACAAGAAAATATAGACTGTTAAAAGGAGTTATGAACAAGAAAATCCATCCTAAAAGAAGAGAGTGACTCCATAATAACTCAAAGGAGAGACTCATAGGAGGGAAAAAGTAGATTTTCAATAAGGTCTACATAAGTATTTGAAGAAATAAAGGAAGAAATAAAAAATGAAACAAAAGCTCAGAAGAAAATAACTGGAAGGAGAATAACTTTGAAAAGAAAATGTAAACATTCCCCATGAAGAGGATCCCTAAAAATTAGATTTTTTTTCTATATAGCTTTTATTTCACTTTTTATCTCTTGCTTTATTTTACAGGTAAAGAAACGGAGACAAAATGAAGTGAAATAACTTGCCCCAGTTCATATAGGTAATAAATGGCAGAAGTGGGTTTGAGTATAAGTCCTCTAGCTCCAAATATAGAACTCTTTCTACTTGGACCATGCTGCCTCACATATCCTTCTGGGTTTAAAGTTGTTAGAGGCATCAGAGAACAATGTGTTTGTGTCACATTGGACAGCACTGGATGAAAAACCTCTTGTAATGAATGCATTTTCCCGGGCCTGCCATAGTCTGTAATGCCTATATTGTAACCAGCATTGATTTATGTGATTCAAGCCAAGTTGCCACATTTCTGATTATTCTACCTGCATGGTATATGAGGTATATATAGAAGCTGCACCTAGGTCTCTTGCTGTTATCAAATTCGTCTCTTTTCTAATGCGTTTGAGGACAGTTCAGTGGCATAGTGGATAGAGTGTACAGCCTGGAGTCAGAATGATGCGTTCTGAATTCACATCTAGTCTCAGATATTTACTAGCTGTGTGACCCCGGGAAAGTCACTTAACTCTGCTTGCCTCAGTTTTCTTGTCTGTAAAATGAACTAGAGAAGGAAATAGCAAACCACTCATATCTTTGCAAAGTAAAACCCCAAATTGGGGTCAAGAAGAGTTGGACAGAACTGAAATGACTGAACAGCTAAAGAGTTTTAAAAATAGGAATTCTTTATTCCAGCATCCAGGAACTTTTATTTTTTTTTTAACATTTTAGTAACTATATTTCAATATACTTGGTATTTTGGGTAATCTTATATTTTTTGTTTTATGAAATTAACAACATAATTCTGAAACTGGCTCCACAGGCTTGACCAGACTACTAAGGGGTGGGTCCATGGTATGGAAAAGGAATAGGAATGCTTGGTTTAAAAGGATCTTTGCTACAGGAGAACACAACTTATGGTATTCCTAGAAGCATTTATCAGGGATTGTTATAGGAGATTTTTTTGGTCAGTTCCTTTCATGGTAGTGCCAGGGAGCTGGAAAGTAGAACCTAAGGAGAGGAAGTTAATTGCACATGCTTTTTCCTTCCTACCCAGGCTGAACCCTAAGAGATATCTGCTGCAAGGGACATAGTGTATGCACCATAAATGATTACTGTCACAGAAACAGCTTTGTAGGGTGTCTGAGATTAGGGAATGTTCTTGGGCCATTATCAAAATAACTAGGAATCTCTCTCTCTCTCTCTCTCTCTCTCTCTCTCTCTCTCTCTCTCTCTCTCTCTCTCTCTCTCTCTCTCT
>NC_058131.1:532785050-532802999 GCF_016433145.1 Gracilinanus agilis
CCTCTCCTCTCCTCTCCTCTCCTCTCCTCTCCTCTCCTCTCCTCTCCTCTCCTCTCCTCTCCTCTCCTCTCCTCTCCTCTCCTCTCCTCTCCTCTCCTCTCCTCTCCTCTCCTCTCCTCTCCTCTCCTCTCCTCTCCTCTCCTCTCCTCTCCTCTCCTCTCCTCTCCTCTCCTCTCCTCTCCTCTCCTCTCCTCTCCTCTCCTCTCCTCTCCTCTCCTCTCCTCTCCTCTCCTCTCCTCTCCTCTCCTCTCCTCTCCTCTCCTCTCCTCTCCTCTCCTCTCCTCTCCTCTCCTCTCCTCTCCTCTCCTCTCCTCTCCTCTCCTCTCCTCTCCTCTCCTCTCCTCTCCTCTCCTCTCCTCTCCTCTCCTCTCCTCTCCTCTCCTCTCCTCTCCTCTCTCCTTCTTTCAAAATACTAGTCTGCAGTATTTACAATTTCATCCTCAACTCTCCTTAGCAATTGGGAGAACTCCAAGCATCCACTCATCAGTGAATTCTGTTCCTGTCCACTCATCCCAATACCATAGGGATGTGAGTAGGGCCAAGGATGAGTCAAGGCCCAGCTGCCACCATGGGCAGGATCCAGACTCAAGGTCACTCTTGACAAGAAAGGTCATTTGGATGCAATATATTGGCTTTATTTAGCTTCCAACTTCTACAAGTTGTTAACCTTTACTCTATAGTCTCATTCTAGTTGGGGAGGCTAAAGACATGAAGTTCTTTACTGCCTACTGTCTGGTGTGTTACATATGCAGTGAACTAGACAGTATTTTTACTAGCTTTTCCTGAAAATATCTCTTTTTTTGTAGATTTGCTCAGGCATCTTTGCTTCTCTTCTTTATTCCTATATTAGACTCATATGTCTAATTGCTATAGTAAATTAAATTCTCTACTCACATGCCAACTTTTCCAAAAGGATCCCTCCTAAAGAGCCTAAACCTTTCAAAAGGCATTATTGTATAGGTGGAAATACATGTGAATTTGGAATCAGGAGCACTGGATTCAAATACAATCCCTGGTGTTTCCTATATTTGTGAACTTGGGCAAATGAAATCTCTCTGGGGTATAATTTCCTCATTTTTAAAATGTAGAGGTTGGCCTAAATTAAATATAAGGTCGTTTTTTAGTGTAACTTATAGGAAACAGGACCATTTTGGTCCTTTTCCTCATCTCTAAAATGAGGTTGTTTAAATGATTTTCTAAAGTCTTTTCAACCTATGAGTCCATCTTAGAGTCAATTTTATGGGGCTATTTTATTCTTTCTTATTCTCTTAGGAAAGGATTTATGTAACTCAAACCTATTGTGCAATGATTTTAGATACCCAAGTGTCGGAGAGCAAATGACTTTCATATGTGGTCAGCATTCCATGCTCTCCATGGCTAAAGACTAGGTCATATTTTCATGTGCATTTTGTTAACAACTGAGTTCATACTACCCACACTTGTTTATATATCTATATGTGTGTATACATACACACATGTACATATACACATATGTGTACATGCACATGTATACAAAATTATATATATTATGTATATATGATACATAGAATATAATAATATATAGTAATACTCCATTTATCCAGAAGAAAGAGCTCTAGCAACTTCAAGCATCAGGAACATAACTGAATACCAGGAATTAAGTGAAAAAGGCTGGTAAGGAATGAAAATAGCAATCATAAAGCCAATGCATTAAAGATGTGCATTATTTTTTTTTTGTAAGAGAGGCCCTCATTCAAGATCTATTGACCTAAATCAGAAATTTAATTTTATACATATTACAAATGCCAGTAATTACTAACAAACTGGGAGAACTTTGAGCATGAGCCCAAAGAGAGACTACATATCTTTGGTCCAAGCACCAGGCTACCTAAGATGGGAAAGGTGAATCAATAGGTTAGTTGCAAAGTGAAGAATTTGCCCATTTTGTCCACAGTGACCTTAGAACAGTGACAGAGAACCTTTTAGAGACAGAGTGCTGGCCCCACCCACCCCCAGACCAAGCGCTGTGCCCTGCCCTACAACCTAGTGCTTGGCACTCTGTGCCCCAACTTACTCCATGCAGAGGAATGAGAGAGCACTCTCACTGGGCTGCTGGGCTGGGGAAATGAGGAATGTCCTCAGCGAGTATAGAGAGGGAGAATGGAGTGGCCATGCAGCTCTGCCACCTGGTGTGAGTTGCCCCCCTTCCCCCCTGTGTGCTCCCATTGGGCTGCTGGGCAGAGGGGTAGGGGATGTGAAAAGATGTCATCAGGCACAGTGAAGAAAAGAAGGGGAGCAGCTTCTGCCGGAGTCCCTCTATCTTTCTAGTAACAAACTCTGGGGGTGGGGCTGGGGTGAGGGAGGGGGGCCAAGTGTCCACAGAGAGTGCTCTGCATGCCATCTTTGGCATCCCTGCCATAGGTTTGCCATCACTGGTCTAGCAGTTTATCCCCTGACTTGTAGAGAGTTTGAATTTAAATCAATGAAGAAAATATGTAGAGCAACAAAATAATGTTTTTTTGAAATATTAATATGACTCTTAGTCAAACACATGTAATTATCTGGTTTCCTAACCCATAGCAAATTCAAAGCAGCAAATAAGTAGGACTGGGAGCAGGATTAATAGAGGTGGGCCATACTACCAGCACTGAGAAGTGATACCTGGTAGCCTGACATGGAGATATAATAGACACACACACACACATATACATATATATATATATTTAGATTATGATTGGTGACATATATTAGGGTGACATATACATGTATATGCCACTATGTATTTGTGCATATATATACACATATCTATCCATCCATCTATCTTTCTATCTAACTTTCTATCTGTTTTTGTCTTATAGGTCCTATCCCTATGATTGTAGTATTAGTACAGAGAATTACTAATGGAGAAAATTCCCTCTGTTAATGTAGGTTGGTTCCTTCCCTGAAGACTAATATTTTAAAAATATTGTCTAAAGCAACTGAGAGTTTAAGTGATTTATCCAGGGTGACACAGTCAGTATGTGTTAGAGATGAGATTTGAACTAGCATCTTTTTGGCTTTGGAGGCATTTCTTTATCTACTACATCATATTTCTTCCTCCCATATTCACTGTGTATAAATGAATAAATGAAGACACAGAGAAGTGATTTGGTATGGATATCTATTCTCAGAGTCAAAGAAGAGCTGGGTTCAAGTTTTTATGACATTTACTAGTTGTGTCTGTGGGCAAGTCTCTTAACATCTGTGAACCTCAAGCAAATGTCTAAGTATTTAACTTAGAGATGGTTGTGATCCATATTAGAAGAAAGTATTTCAATATTAGGAATTCCTATACTGTCCCATAGACCCTTGATATATTGCCACATTATAGATATAGGCATAGATATTAGACATAGACATAACTATATTCATATGCTATCTACTAATATTTGCACAGACTCCATAGGTTTGGGGACCTCCAATTTGAGTCCTGTAGCTATATATGCTAAACAATGACAAAATTAATATGCAGAAGAAAGGGTAGGACAAAAACCAAAATTAACCTGCTGGTGATTTTTCATATCCTGAAATTGTTGCTGATGAATCAGTGTCAATTCTACAGAAATAGCAAAGATGGACGACTTAAGGGAGGCACTAGAAATTTTACTTTGAGAAGATTTAGAGTAAGTATGGCTTTTTCTGAGAAGTTCACTAAAATTCCAAGATTTTTGTTTTAAGTGCCAATGGTATGCTAATCTATTCCCCTGCCATTTTTTTTTGAGTCATTTCAATTGTGTTTGATTCGACTGTGATTTTCTTGGAAGAGATACTGGAGTGATTTGCCTTTTCCTTTTCTTTGATTCATTTTACAGATGAGGAAATTGAGGCAAATAGATTTAAATGACAAGTAGGGTAACACAGCTAATAAATTTCTGATGCTGGATTTGAACTCATGATGACACTTAGCTACCCAGTATTCCCATTTACTGGTAGAATAAAGTAAGTTTGGGTAGGAAGACAGCCTTCATTTAATTTATCTAATTAGGTTTTTGCTAGCATATGCGGCCAATAGTGGAAAATTGTCTGGGAAGCAAATTAAGACATCTCAAAGGTTATGGACTCTGCTCTGTCCATCAGGGGATGAGTTTGTTCTAGTGATGGCTCTACCATTAACTTAGTCATGTGACCTGGGGATAGTCATTTAGGCTTCAGTTCTCTTATCAATGTAATTTAGAATTTGGAATCGATCTCTAAAGTTTTCTTCAGATCTGACAGCAGGTAGAAATAACTAAGCTCAGCTTCAGGGCAGTTAGGTGGTTCAATGAGTAGAGAGCCAGGCCTGGAGATGGAAGATCCTGGGTTCAAATTGGGCTTTTTAGTTATGTGATCAAAAAATCTGGGGTTCAACAGGGGACAAGATCTCAGAGGTCCTGAGGACCTGTCTGACTTCCTTATTATACAAATGAGGAAACTGAGGTTCTATTAGAGAAAGGTTTATATCCAACGGGTGGTAAAAAGCAGAGCTCAAATCTGATCCCAGATTCTCTGCTTTCACATACCAGGACCTCATGGTAGCTTCATAGTCATTAGAATTCAGAGTTCTTGGCATACAGATAACATCGCATTTTTCCTACATTGAAGGAGGATAGATTTAGAGATGGAAGGAACCATAGACATCATCTAGTCAAGAATCACAGAATTGTGGACCTAGAGCCTGTGAATGGAAAGTACTTCAGAGGCCATTAAGTCCAATCTTCTCATTTTACAGATGAGAAAACTGAGGCCCAGAGAAGTTAAGTAATTTTACCAAGTTCACATACCTGTGTGAGCGTAAATTGAGGCCTGAACCAAGATAATCTGGCTAAAAATCTGATGTTCTTTCTCCTATATCACAACTCTAGATTTCTTCAAGTTGTCCCATAGATTTCTCAACTGTTAGCCATTATATTCCCAGGATCCCTGATATTTAGTTGGTAAGAGTCACTGGAGATCTTCAGTCCAGGGATTCTTAGCTTGTTTTGTGACATGGATTCCTTTGGCAGTCTGGTGAAATCTATGAACTCCTTTTCAGAAAAATGGTTCTATTGCATAAAATAAAATGTTCAGTTGTTTCAATTGTGTCTGTGACCTCATTTGGGGTTTTCATGGCAGAAATACTGGAGTGGTTTGCCATTTCCTTCTCCAGTTTATTTTATAGATTAGAAAACTGAGACAAATAGGGTTAAATGATTTGCCCAGGATCACATAACTAGTAAGTTTCTACATCTAAATTTGAACTCAGTTCTTGTTGATTCTAGGCCTAGAGCTTTGTCTACTGTGTCAACTAACTGACCATAAAATAAAATATGTAGGATTATAATGGAAAACAATGATATTGAAATAGCAAAATATTAAAGGGGGGAAAAGGTTAAAAATCCTTTATATAGACTAGACTCTTCATTTTGCTAAAGGTGAAACCGAATCACTTTTTGAAGCAGTGAATTGAATAGTCCTTCAGAAAAATCAGAGCATAAAACAGGGATGGATCTCCCTAAAAAAAGTGGCTTAGAACTACACACTGTAGGGAAATCTTTATGTGTATATAGTGTGTGGTATAGAAGGCGATGATGGGTCCTTCATTCATTGACACTTTGGTGGCACCCACACACATAGATGTCAACATGATAAGTAGCACTGTTTTGGAACCAAGAAGAACATATATGGATTCCTTCTGAAAGATTACATCATTAAAACAGATGGCATTTCCTTTTAAAAATGGAGAAGGGCTGAAGGACTAAACATATGTGAAATTACTTTAGAAAGGATGTCTCCCAGACTCTCTGGGCACAGAAAAAAAATGTGTATCGAGTAAGCAAATAAGTCAAAAGAAGAACATATAGGATCATAGAATGTTTGAGTTGGAAGGGACCTTTGAAGTCATCTGGCCCAGCCCCCTCATTTTATAGATGAGAGTATTGAGTCCCAGAGAGAGGAAGTGACTCAGCTTATGTCACATAACTAATAAGTGGCAGGATTAATATTAGAACCTGACTTCTAACTTCAGGACCCTTTTCGGTATATCACTTTGTGATTCCTGGAAGCTTGGGAGAAATGAACAATGGGCTGAGACATGGCCAGTGAAGAGAATTCAAGAAACCAAGAAGGGAATTTACAAATATTTGGGGAAAAAAAATCTATTTACAAGCAAGAGGAGGCCCAAGGGCTCTGAATCAAATTGGATAATTTGGAAAATATGATCACACACTGTCAACAAGTCTGGGTACCCTGCAGGCTAAAGATTTTTTAAGTGAATTTTCTAATGTTCTCTAAATGACCTAGAGTCCTAGACAGATTGTTGAATGCTTTTGAAGACCTTGGAAACTACCAAGAGACTGAGGAGAAACCAGTGGGGTCAGATAACCCATCTGGGCTGCAGGTAACATGAGTGTCAATGTACCTTGGTGCATTAAGAATTATTCAGGAAGAAGTTATAGCCCCTCAGATACTTTTGTCTAATAAACTCAGGCAGCAGTATGCTTACTCTATTTGCTCTCAAGTACAATATCAAATAATTTAGGGAAGAGATTTTGGAAGGTTGTTGGAAATCCTCTTAAAAGCCCATAAACCAGCCTTTAGAAGACTGCTCACTCAGGACAGCATTAGCAACATGTCAAATATAGTTCCTTTACTTTATACCTAAGAATCTTAGAACATTAGAGTTGGGACCTTAGAGATTATCCGGACCAACTCATTCATGTTACAAATGAGGAAAATGAAGCCCAAAGTGATTATTCTCAGGTTAAATAGACTGTTAGTAGTAGAACCAAGTCTGTTAAACTACACGGCCAGGTTCTTTCCATTAAACTTGCTTGCCTGATGTGTTTTCCTGAGAACTGTATTAGGATGATAAATTGGGGTTACATATTTGCAAGGTTGTCATAAACATTTAATAAAGTAACGGGCATAATATTGTCAGGCACTTGATGGGGCTTAAGGCTTTCATGAAATGTTTCAACAATCTATAGGAGAGTATTTGTTTATTTTAATTTTTTTAACGATGCCCTATTCATTGCAACTTAGCTGACATGTGTCATCCCTCGTCACCTCTGTTCTAGCAGGAAATAATGATGAGAATGTCTCTCTTTTTCATCACATTCTTACATTCTTTAATTTATTCATTTTGGGGCATTACAAGTAAGCTCTTATATTATTTAAATTCCCTTTTTATCACCCTCTTCTTCCAAACTTTTTCTTTCTTCTCTGCCCCCATGGTGAGATTTCTCATGTAACTAAAGTAACTTTGTATCTGGCTAATAGAAAGAGAGTGCCTCTGTCTATAATGGTCTTTATGGAGAATATTTCTATTTTAAAGGTTGTGAAAATTTTTTTTAAAAAGGCAGAAGAAAAGGAAAATCCCACAATTTAGCAGCTCTTCTTGTTAATAGACGACTGACCTTGGGCAAGTCAATTCACAGTTGTGAGCCTCATTTTCATCGACTGAAATGACAGGAATGAATTTTATGGTATCTAAGGTTTTTCAGTGCTAAAAGTCTGTGATGCCAAGATAGACAGGGAAGCATAGGGAAAATGAACAAAAAAGAGTGCTGAAAAGGATAATGAAAAAGAGCAAGGAAGGGAACCGAGTTGTAGGGTGAGAAATTCTCGTGGATTATGTTACATAGTTTATAAGTGGCAAAGCTGGAATTAGAAAATATGGTCACCACATTTTCCAATAAAATGTAGATGAAAGACTTCTTTTTATGCTTGGTTGGAGACATTCAGAGACAGATAGGACAAAGAATGGATAGCATGATATACTGCATAGGGCATTGGTCTTGGAATCAGGAAGACCTGGACTCAAATCCTGCCCCAGACATTCAATTATGTGACCTTGGGTAAGTCACTTAACATCTCTATCTTCAGATATGTTTCCTCATCTGTGAAACAAGGAGGTTAGACTTAATGGCCTTTAAGATTCCTTTTAGCTCTAAATCTGTATTCCTAATCTCCTTCATTACTTTATTACTTAAAAAAAGCCACAACATTTCATCAAGGTTGGCCCTCCCTCCGCTCTTTTATGCCAGTTGCTCCAGTTTAAAAAAAAAACAACAAAAAACAAAACAAACACCCTCGTTGCTAACCTATTATTAAGTCACTTTGCATTCAGCTCAGTCTTGTTGTCTCTTAGCTTTGACCAAGTGTCTGTTAAAACTGGAATGTTCTTCTTCCTCATTCTCTTGGAATCCCCAGTTTCCTTTGAGACTTAGCTTAAGCACCGCCTTCTTTCTGCTGGGGGTCTCCACATACTAATATATCCTCCTTCAAGGTTACTTTTTTTTTTTTTTTTAAAGTAAACCTATCTACATAAGCACCTGCTGTCTGTTTTTTCAGTCCCAGGCCCTTACTCAGTGCCCAGCACACAGTAGGTACTTGAGAAATAATTGGTAATTGTTTGAATAATTGGTTCCCAGACAACAGGCATATAATCCACAAGGCTTTTCAGTTCAGTAAAACCTGTGAAACTTGCACTGAGCCGGCATCACCTTGGAAAATCCAAGTCACTTCCATATCAAGATGAGACACTAGGGCAATACTATAATAGACATATCTATCAAGTGTGAACTAGGACAAAACTTCTAATGTTTTGCAAAAGATCTGTCTGTCCAGCTGAGTTGTTCCTATGAGCAAAGATAGGGATATTTCCTTTTAGTCCATGGGATTTTGTCTAATATAAACTGCATTCCTATAGCCATTTAAAACTATGAGGATATTTGTAGCCCTGTTTATTTATTTAATCATTTATTTATTTTTAAAACCCTTACCTTCTGTCTTAGTACCAGTATTAACTGCTCTAGCTAGCCCTGTTTTTTTTAAGTGTTTTCCCCAAACCCTATTAGTTTAGACATATACTCACAAAATGACTTTCAATACTATTTTTTCTTTTGGCAACATTATGTGATGAAAAAATAAAAATAAACATAATATTAGAATTGACATCTTTTAGTCCTTCCAATTAGCAGCACTGTTATTAAAAAAAATTGATCAGTTATTTATTTGTCAATTGCACTGTATTAGGTCATATAAAAAGAATATCCAAAATGTGGTTTCCCTAAGGAAATCAAGGTACATTTTATCTATCTATCTATCTATCTATCTATCTATCTATCTATCTATCTATCTATCTATCTATCTATCTATCTATCTATCAAAACACTTTACATCCATCTTAGAATCAATACTGTGTATTGGTTCCAAGGCAGAAGAGTGGTAAGGGCTAGGCAATGGGGGTTAAGTGATTTGCCCAGGGTCACACAGCTAGAAGTGCATGAGGCAAGATTTGAACCTCCTGTCTAGAGACCTGACTCTATCAATTCACTGAGCCACCTAAAGGCCCCCAAGGTACATTTTAAAGAGAAAGCATGATGTAGTTAGTGGCCATCATGTTAAATCTGGAGTCAAGAAGTCTCCAGTTAAAATCTTACTTAAAGGCTATGTGATTTGGGGCAAGTCACTCAACATCTCTCCATCTTAGTTTCCACATCTATAAAATAAGAATAATGATGCTAATGATACTTATTTCATATTAAAATAACATATATATGGGGCAACTAGATAGCAGAGTGGATAGAGCACCAGAGTCAAGAGGACCTGGGTTCAGATCTGGACTCAGGATCCAGAGGAAGACTGAGGCACTTTTGAGAAAGAAAACTACCCACATTCAGAGGAAGAACTGTGGGAAGAGAAACACAGAAGAAAAACAACTGCTTGAACATATGGGGATATTATTGGGGATGTAGACACTAAATGATAACTCTAGTCCAATATCAACAATTAGGTCTTAATCAATGATACATGTAAAACCCAGTGGAATTGTACATCAGCTACTGGAAGGTGGGGAGGTTTGGGGGAGAGGGAAAGAACACGAAACATGTAACTATGGGAAAATATTCAAAAGTTTAAAAAAATTAGAATTAAAAACAAAACAAAACAAATTTGGACTCAGATACTTCTTAGCTTTGTGACCATGGACAAGTCACTTAACCCTGATTGCCTAGTCCTGGATGCTTTTCTATGTTAGAGCTGATACTAAGACAGAAGGTAAGGGCTTAAAAACAAAATAAAATTAAATAAGATTAAAAATAAAAAAATAAAAAGAAGTAACATGCATATTTTCTAAACCTTTAAGAAACAAATGAGCATCAGTTACAAAAGCCTGACTGCTAGGAAAGGAACTGTGGGCAAAGGAAGCTCAAAAAATTGTTATCCTTCACTCATGGATTTACAGTTGGGAAGGATCTCAGCAGGTCATCTAGTCCAATTCCTTCATTTTACAGTTGAGGAAACTGAGTTGTAGGGAAATGAAGTAACATGCCTATGGTTGCATAGGTAGAAGAGCTGGGACTTGAACTGGGGTTCATTGACTTCAAATCCATGGCCCCTTTCACTTTCATTAGATATTCAGTGACTTTTGTGTGTTTGTTTCTTTAGCAGATGCCTGGAGATATGTATTGACAAGGGGCAAAGAGACAGTGAAAAATCCTTTTAGCCCAACCAGAGTGTGGTGATCATTGTAACCTTGAGCAAATTGCTCAACTTCTGGGTGCTTCAACTTTCTAGAGAAGGGCAGGGAGTATTACCGGACAATCCTGCCCATTGAAGGGGCTGTCTGGCCAAATATGTAGCTTCATCATCTACATTAGTATGGGAACAGAGGCAAAAGTCAGGTCAACATGACTAATTTTTGAGTTCTCTGCAATGTGTACAGAGCTGGAAGTGAAGCCAGGCCTTTGCAAAAAACGAGCCCTGATCTGCACGCTAACAATTTAGATCGACTTCCACTCCTGCCTGAAATTTAGCAGAAGAGGAAATTCTTGTCCTGGCTCTGTGCCTTGAATCCCTCCACCGCCTCCTCCTTCCTCCTAGCCACCCTCCCAGCCCTTTCTTAATACTTCAGACTGCTCTCTTACAACATCTGTTTCTAAGCCGTAGACTGTAGGGTCACAGAGTTGGGCAATAGGCAGGATTAGCAAATAGCCAGAATGGGGTGGGGGGAACCTTTGATTTCAGTCCCTTGCCTCTCTCTGGGAGGAAGTGTGGTCTAGTGGTTACCACAAGTGGTAACCCAGTCATCTGAGAGGTAGGACTCCTGGGTCTTCTGCATGACTCTGGTCTTGTTGGGAGTGAACAACGTGAACCTCATTGTGCTTTGTCCTGAAATGAATGGGCTGGAATGTTAGTTCTATAAACCTACAGTGGGGAGCATTATTAGCAACATTAAATGAAATGGTCATAAAGGAATTGGGGGTATTTAAATCAGTTATTTTAGTTCATTTCTTTCAAATATTTACTATTGATGAAAAAACAGTTTTATTGATGCTTAAAAAAAAAACCAAACGTGAACCCAGTCACCCACTTTCAGTTTTTTTTTTAGTTGTATCTGACTCTTCATGACCCCATTTGGAGTTTTCTTTTTGTAATTTTTATTATCATGCAAAACACTTCCTTATTAGTCACTGTTGTAAGAGCACACTCATACAAAACCCAAACTCAAAAATAAAACCATAAATATACTGACATGAAAGATAGTATGCTTTGATCTGCATCTGCCCAGCTCCAACAGTTCTTTCCCCGGAAGTGGATAGCATTTCCCAACATAAGTCTTTCAGTATTGACCCAGTTGGTTACATTGCTGAGAGTAGCCAAGTTTTCACACTTGGCCATCCATCATATAACATTGCTGTTACTGTATACAATGTTCTCCTGGTTCTACTTATTTTGCTCTGCATCAGTTCATGCATGCTTTTTCTGAAACCATCTTACTTATCATTTCTTATAGCACAATAGTATTTCATCACCAACATGTACCACAATTTTTTCAGCCATTCCATTTGGGGTTTTCTTGCTAAAGTTACTGAAATTGCCATTTCTTTTTCCTACTCATTTTATAGATAAGGAAACTGAGGGGAACAGGCTAAGTGACTTGCCCAGAGTCACAGAGCTTGCAAGTGTCTGAGGCCAGATTTGAACTCAGGAAGAGAGAAGTTATCTTCTTGACTCCAGGCCTGGCACTCTATCTATTGCACCATCTAGTTGCCCCTGTCCCCCTCTATTCCCTTCTGAAAAAGAAAAGCTTATTATATAACTACAGTCTATCATCTCATTGGATAAAAGATGGAAGTATGCCTTTAGGCCCCTAATATTAAATCATTTTAGTAGTAGTCATAGTATTTATATAGTGATTTGAAGTTTGTGAAGTGTGTTAAAAATATGATTGCATTTGAGTCTCATAACAATCCTGGGAAAGATTAATTAATTAACCTTTAAAGATTATCTCATTTTTACAGATGATGAAAATGAGGTAGGTAAGATTTACATGACTTACCACAAAGATACTGTTTTGTCATTTCCTTCTCTGGCTCATTTTACAGATGAGGCAACTGAGGAAAACAGGGTTAAGTGACCTGCCCAGTGCCATACAGCTAGAAAGTATGTAAGACTGTATTTAAATTGGGGTCTTCCTGACTCTAGGTCCAGCGCTCTATCTCCATTGTCCCATCCAGCTGCTGTAGAATTATCCTCACATTACAGCTGACCTCCTCAAGGTCTCAGTGGTTAGTAAAATGAAGTCAGTAAAATGATGTGTTTGGACCAGATGATCTCTCTTTGCTCTGTGATTCTGCAATTTATACCAATGATTTCACTGCAAACATGAGGGAGATAATGGCAGTATGGTCAGTTTGGAGAAAATCCTGGACATAGAATTGGAATCCTGGGTTCAAATCATGGCTCTGCCATTTACTATGTGTGCGACTTTGGGTAAGTCAATTATAGTAAACACATAATACTACTTGTTGAATAACTGATTGGACTTCAATTTCCTGATGTATAAAATCTTGGACTCGATGATATCCAAGAACTCTTTCAGCTCTAAATCTGCTAAGAATTCTTCTTTTCATGATGTTGAATGTAGTCATGATGTAGATTGTGGGGAGCAGGGTGGAGGTGGCTGACAGAAAAGAAGAACTTAGCATTGTGGGCTACAGAGTGACTTATTTGGGGCCGTGGGCAGACATTGGCAGGAATAGGTGGCAGTCTGGAGGTTTGGAAGCCATAACCCAGAATGAAGTTCTCTATAGTTTCCTCCCTGGGTTCTATAAGCAATCGGATTATTCAGAAACCATGGCACCCTTTGGCCTCTTAGTAGTACCCTTTTCTTAGGAGTACCTTCCTGAGCAGCATGGATTCATAGCTTTGCAGAGGTGAAGTGGCACAGTTTGGGGGAAAGTAGCACAAGGTGGGGTGGGAGGATTGGGGTAGGTTGGTGCGTGGGTGAGAGGAGATGGATGAATGAGTGTCTCACTAGATCTGAAAAAGCAGAGGTGGTTCATGCACTGACTTGGAAAGAGTTTAGCAAAACCCCTTCATCCCCCTTCCAAAATGCCCAAAGCATGTCCTCTTCAGGGGGTGGACCCCTGCCAACTCCTCTGTGGCTGTTGGACCTGGGAGCACTTGGGTGAGCTTCCCTCCCTAATATTAGAAGAGAGCTAAGAGGGAGAGGTGGTTGGCCTTGGAAATCACAAGTGACTCATAAGTGTAGGAAGAGGATGTCTCACCAAGCCAACACAGAACCAGCTTCCTAGAAACATGATGAACCCTATAAAGCCTGTGTTTGGTTCTAATTATAACATGTCCAGATTGGAGCATTTTTGCAGCTTTCCCATGGCAATGACAAGGTTTTTGGGGAAGGGGACTTTGACTCAAATCTGATCTAGAAGCTTTTTTTTTTTGCATACAATACAAACAAAACAAAACAAAAAAAAATGAGAGCCCATTAATTAAAATACCCTTGCCCTTTTCCTGATGAACATTTGTCTTCTTTCTTCCTCACTTTCATTGTCTTTAAAATGGATTGAAACACAATGACCTACCTAGTAAATAGCATATCCTTAATAAATGCTTTTTTGATGTATAGATCAAACTTTCTTCAGTAGGTTATAATAATATGGAATTAAAATATGGTAAAAAAAATTCTTGTTTATGTATTTAACTTACTATATACAGAATCCAGATAACAGGAAAACTTAGTGGGAATTGATTCCACAGTGTCATTCCAAAGCTAAACAAGAATATTTTCTTGTTCTTGATATTCTTGACAAGTGGTAATCCAGTCTTTGCTTGAAGGATTCCTCCAAAGCAAACCTACTACTTCACAAGTTAATCCATTCTACTTTTGGATGGCTCTTATTGTTAGAAAGTTCTGGTAGGGGACTAAATTAACTTCTTGGCAACTTCTACCTACTGCTCTTTTGAGGCCAAATTGAACATGTCTAAGCCCTCATCCTCATGATAATTGAAGACAGCAAGTATGAGCTACCCTAAATCTTTCCTTCTACAGGCTAATCATAGCCAATTCATCTATTCCACCTTCATATGACATGATCTTGAGGATCTTCACATCATAGTTGCTGTCTTTTAGTTATTCAGTCATTTTCAGTCATGTCTGACCTTTTGTGACGCCATTTAGGCTTTTTTTTTTTTTTTTTTTTTTTTTACAAAAATACTGGAAAGTCTTACCATTTCTTTATCTGCTTCATTTTATAGAGGAGGAAACTAAGGCCAGCAGGGTTAAGTGACTTGTCCTGGGTCACACAGCTGCTAAGTATCTGAGCCTTGATTTGAACTCAGGAGCGTTCTATCCACTGCTCTACCTAGTGGCCTAGTTCGTTTAGGTACATTCCAGCTTATCGATGTCCTTTCTAAAATGTGACAGCCAAAAAAACAAAATAAAATGTTGGCAGCCAGTACTCAACACAGTAGCTATTATGTGCAAGGGCAACAAGTCAACAGTCTTTTATTAAACACTATTTGCTAGGTACTATGTTGAATGTTAGAAACATAAATAAAAGTAAAAAGAAAGACAGATCTTACCCTAACAGAGTTTACATTCTAATAGGAGGAAGACAACAAATAAAAAGAAATTGAAGGTGCAGCTAGGTGGCTCACCACCTAGAGCCAGGTCTGGAGAAAGGAGATCTGGGGTTCAAAGCATGTTGGAGAAAGTGTGGTGAATTAGAAGTAGAGCCCAGAGAGGAATGATTGGCCTGGGCAAATTCCTAAAATGGAGGTCCTAAGAGGAACCAAATAACCAGAGGAAGGGGATTTAGGAGTAGAGTGGATTGGATTTCTAGAGTGAGAAGGCAAGGTGGGAAAAGTCCAGAGAGTCAGAAATGGAACCTCAGGAGGAATGGAGGCCAAGGATAGAGTACAGCTAAATTATCAAATCCTTATTCCAGGAAGCTATGCCTATCTTAATGTTGCCCAAAATTGTAATAGTCCTCTCCATTTCTGTCTTATTGCTGACTCACATAGAACTTGTCATCTACTGCAACCCTCAGATTTTTATCAAGTGAACTGATATCTAGCCTTATTTTATCTTATGTTTGTGAAGTTGTTTTTTTAAAAAATATATGTATAAGACTTTAAATTTATCCCTCTTTTATTTCATCTTATTATTTAGTCCAGTCAGTGTTTTAACTTGTTAAGAGTTTTTGGAATCCTGACATCTTTTAGTGTGTTAGCTTATCCAACTTAAATTGGGATTATCTGCAAACATCCAATCTATGACTTCTACATCATTAATGAAATAATGTTCATATGAAATAAACTTTATTCTAATTCTTTGAAAATATATTGTTTAGGTAAAGCCACACATGACAAGTGTCTATGAACCTTTCTCAGTAAGTGGAAGTTTAATGATAGCATTTTTGGTGATCCTTACCATTTTCTCCTCGCTGCACCTTGAATAAGAGACCCCTAGTATATATACATCCAACACTCAAACTACCCTGAGCTTTTCTTCCTAGACTCTTATGACCTATCAACCTGCTTGGGAAATCCTAAGACTTGAATCGTGATGTGTGACGAGGTAGTTATGATTAGAAGTCTCTCTCCTTACTTTTTAAATTGAGGGTTTCTAGTAATTCTGATAGATTTCCTGGAAAGGCTGAGACATGATGTTGTCTCTTTCCCCAGCATGTGAAATGTCAATCTCTTTAGATTATGGTAGGATAGAGAAAATGAGAAGTGGAGGGGATGGGTCAGAATTATCCATTTTGGGAATTATTCCAGCAGGTAAAGGAGTATATTGACCTCTGGTCTTGTCTGGGAATGGTCGGACTTTTGAAAACTCACTGACAGCACATTGATCTGGCATGCACGGGAGATAAAGACACTGAGCCCAACCCATTTTGCAAGACTTTCAAATGAGTCCCCGCTCTACACGCTCTATAAATCCTAAAATAAATCCATAAAACAAATAAACAATGACAACAAAAATGAGGCATAGATTTGAGGCACTCCAACAGGAAGTGCATGGATGATCAGAACACATTTCAGTAATGCTTGAAATATTTAGTTCTGTGATCACTTACCTACCTCCCAGTATAAATAGTAACAGTCTCAGGTTTAGTAACAGCTTAGGAAGAGGGTAGGGAAAATGTGAACACTTTCTCAGAGCTCCATCAATAATACTTTAAAGATACTTTAAAGCTCTTCACAACCTCACTCAAGCTCACCCTTTGTAGGCTTAGTGAACAACGTCACTCCTCTTTATACACACTAGATTTCTTCTCAAGTGGCCAATTCGCAGTTCCCTGATTTTAGTATTCCATTTCCTGCTCTTTTTTTTTTTTTTTTTTTTTTTTGGCACAGCCTTGTCCCCTAGTCCTATAATATATTTCCTCCTCACTCCCACCAATTAGAATCCCAACTTTACATCATAGGCTGTCTTCTAAGGAAAGCCTTTCCTGATCTCCTGGGTGTTAAGACTTTGTCCCCATCCTTTTCAAATTATTATGTACATAAAAAAACCCCCACAAACTTCACTTCTGTCTTAGAATCAATATTGTGTAGTGGTTCCAAGGCAGAAGAGCAGTAAGGGTTAGGCAATGGAGGTTAAATGTCTTACCCAGTATCACACAGCTAGGAAGTATTTTAAGTTGCCAACCCAGGACCTCCCCTTTCTAGGCCTGGCTATCAATTACTGAGCCACCCAGCTGCTCCTTGTTATGTACATTCTTAATTGTTGTTATTATTTGTTATTTATTATTTCAATAGTGTCTGACTCTTCATGATCCCATTTGGAGTTTCCATAGCAAAGATCCTGGAGTGGTTATTTCCTTCTCCAGATCATTTAACAAAGAAGGAAACTGAGGCAGACAAGGTTAAGTGAACTTGTTCAGAGTCACACAGCTAATACATGTCTGAGGCTGGATTAGAATTCAAGAAGAGAAGTCTTCCTGACTCCAGACCAGGCACTTTATCCACTGGGCCACCTAGCATCTCTATGTTTTTGATTGGCTCTATATAATATCCTCCTCTTAGAATAGTAAGCTATTTGAGGTTAGGAATTGTTGATATTTTGGTTTTTTTTTTAATGTTGTTCTCTGTGTCTCTGTCTCTGTCTCTCTCTCTTCCAGATCTGGTGCCAGTTTCTTGCTGTCCCCTTCCCCCATCTCAGTCGTTCTCTCTCCTTTCTCACTTCCTCTTAGATCACCCTTCAGTAACAAGTCACTCAGGCTTCATACCACTAGCAAAGAAACAAAGGAAATTCAATTAATAAAGCAAGTCTCATGATGCCTAGGAAGTCCATCAGCAGGAAACACCCTCAACACCCATAAACTATTATAATTCCTCCAAACCCCTCAAGGACAGAAGGTTGTGAATCTGATCATGAAAATACTGATAGCTAACTTTTGTCAGGCACTTTAAAGTTTGCAAAAAACTTTACAGATATTATCCTATTTGATCTTCACAACAATCCCCTGAGGTAGGTACTATTATTATAATCTCTTTACAAATGAGGAAATTGAACCTAAGAGAAATGAAGTGACCTGTAGTAACCCACAGTACTTGTGCTTAGCTGATATCATTCCCTATGCTAATTAGCTGATGGAAATCCTTCACTTCTTAAGGTATGTTATCAAACTTTATCAAAGAGTGCAAATAGTATCC